>NW_020664417.1:41597186-41632286 GCF_002925995.2 Terrapene triunguis | reverse complement strand
TAGCACTGTACACAGGAGAGCTGTCACCCTTCCCTTTATAGTTATGACAGTTGTCATCTTCCATATGCCAAGGTACCCACTCATTTTGTACTGATATTCCAGTAAACCCTCAGCCAATCAAGTGATCGAGCAGCATATTATATAAATGATATAATGGGGGGAAGCCCCTACCCACTGTTCTCATTCTGGGTTTCAGACAAGTGAATGCAGTCATATTTTATGCTGCTGCTGAGTTGTGGAGTATATTAGTAGAGCCAGCACTGGAATATGACCACTACCCTTAATACACCTTATGACCTCTGTACTACCAGTCTTCATATTGTAATTGATCCCCCTCCTTCAATTTGAAGAAGCATGAATTACAACATGACATTACTGCAAACTTCTCTCACATCATTACTATGGCGAAGAGAGATCATCCTGCTATTCACTTTCCAGATATCACTCTTCCTACTTCACTGCTAATGGGCTCTGTCGCAGTATCCTCATCTATATAAGAAAAGGAACTGCTTCCCAATTTCTGGCTCCAAAATGTGGTGATCTCTCTATAACCGTCTGTTCTTCCCAGTTAAATTTAGCAAACTGGACCTTTATTTTTTCCACACATCTCTCTGGGGTTTGCAAGACAAGATGCCTAATAATGGGAAATCATGTTACAGCTTCTAGACCTGGCCATCTTGTCCAGTTTCTATTAGAAGAGATGGCCCTTTCGGCAGTTCTCTTTTCTGCATAGATGATTGCTGCTGCTCCCACAGTGTGTGAAATCATTCTGACGCCTCAATTAAGCAGAAAAAAGCTTCTGATTAGTGATCTCTCTCGGAGTGGTGTGCTCCATACTTATAGATCTGTAATCTACTGTGAGGGTTAATAGATTAAAATCAAGCCAATTCCTTTACTTCAGAGTTGAGGGAAGGGGTTTAATAGGGAAGTGATCTGAAATTAGGCCTTAAACAAGTTAAATTCCATTCATTTCCTGGCTCTGTGGTCAAGGAGAGGATTAAACAAGGTGGCCTTAATCTGTGCAATTCTTATCTTTGAGTCAGTTCTCAGTTATGTAAAACAGGCAATAGGTTTGTAAAGATGATACAGGCACAGTTGAGCAGATTCTGAGTGGAAGTGTACTGACAACATGGTATACCATATACTTTATCATGGTGAAGAAACTTTGGTCCAAATCCGTGTCCCCTCTACAGCTGCCTCGTACGCACAAGCCAGCCATAAAGCCAGTTTAGCTGTCTGGGGGAAGGATTCCCCAAACTAGGGGGAATCCCTAGGTGGCATAGATCCGTCATAGCAGTTCTCAGAATGTGGGGGCATGTCTGACCCATCTACACTAGGTGACTTCCAGTTGCCATGATGGCCCTGGGGAGCCATAGGCAATCAGATGTGCATATTAGAGCAAGGCTGCCCTAATATGGCTGGCTGGCTAGCCAGCCCCAGGATCAGGGGAAGGAGTGTAAAGATAGCATTAAAGCCACCTTTGCTCTCTAACAAGTGAAACTCAGACACAGTCCAGGTTTGGAGCCAGAAAATCATTTTCATTTGAGAAAAATGCAACTGTTTCTTGACAGTATCAATTGGGAGGATTAAAAAGAGCAGGAAATGGACTCCTATGAATTTTTAAACACCTGAAGAAAAAAGTTCCCTGCTATTCTACTAAAACAGTCGTAGGGATGTACAGTGCTCGCTCCCTGTGGGATCTAGCCCATAATTTGTAATTCAGATTGAGAGTGGGAGATGAGAGGGGGAAAAAAACAGATACATAGTCGTTATAGCTACCGGCTCTCGCAGAGGTGGATTAACCATGCCAGAAGGAGAAGCTCTCCCATCTTCACTAAAGTGCTACAGTGGTGCAGCTGCACTGATGCAGCATTTTAAGTGTAGACTTGCCCTATGTGTAGACTTGTACTCAAAGAAGCACTCACAATAGCTTCTGCAATTACTCCGAAGCAAACAAGAAAGTTTCAATCAATCAGGGAAACAGAATCCATACCATGTGACTAGTTTCAATCAAAGCAATCTGAAACAAGGAAATGCACTGGTAAAAATAGCCTTGAAATTTCTTCAGGCACTGGAATGTGGGAAAATGTCAGGATAATTTTTAAAAACATTTGTCACTTGCACACAAAATTTCAGGCAAAATGCTGGATTTTTATACAAAGGAGTATGTGAATGGTACTTTTGCAGCCAATATTTATGACAGCTCTAGCAAAAGTCAACTATTCCACCCTGATTTTTAAAAATGTCTGTATTAAAATGCTTTACAGAAACAGATGTATTTCTTTGCTCATTATTTATTATAGTTTGCCGTGACTTAACCTGGATACTGCGAGCAATTTAATATATGGATTTATGGTACTTCTGTATCCTCCAGTAAAATGCTATTTTGTTGCTTCTAACAAAAGTACTCTTGCGTGAATCACAACATATATTCCCCACTCTCCCAACAGCAGTGAAATATGAAGGGGATTGCGGAAGACTATTATTCCTTTTCCTCTGTTGGTGAACAGTAGTGTCACAAAAGCCATGCTTTAAGAGCAGTGTTCTTTCTATACTGATATGAATATATTTTGCACCTAAAATATAGTTTTTGAAAAAAAGTCAACAGTAGAATTTTAGTGGCTGCTCTGAAGCAGATCATAATAAATGAAGTTAGGTTGGTTTTTTTATTACCTCAAAAACACATAAACAAAAAAACAGAACTATGCTTGCAATATAATTAGTAGCTTTGTTTTTTTGCCGCTCATCACAGTCCCAGTCAACCAAAAGCAGAGACTTTAATTAACTTTTCCTGTCCCCACACTATCCTCATTGAATAGGAAAGATTTTTATTGAAGAGTAATAAAAGAGATAAAAGTATCATACACTTAACCTTGCAAAGCTCTTGAAGCTGAAGACGTATCAATGATTTCTGTAGCGGGATCTGAATTCTCTCAATTCAACACCTCAGTTTGGGGTCAGAGGCTACAGCAGCTATATGTCATGTCTACAGATCATATGGCTATGATCTCTGTTGCAAATCAGTCAGAAAATATGAGCAGAAAATATGTACTGGAAAGTCAAGGTTATTACTCTTTATACAGCTTTTCTTTCTTTCTTTTTTTTTTTTTGGTCTGGGCAATGCAGTAAAAGATCTGGCTCAGATTTAAGGTAGGACAAAAAACAATCTGCTGAATGGCTTTTGTAAAACTACCCTTTGAGCCAGCCAACAATTGGCAAGAACACCTACCTGGAATCAAATTTGTGAGCTGTTTCTCACACAATCAAGCTACTAAATAGCTAAATGGTGTTTTCAGTCTGACAAGAAAAATAAAGTAAAACACCAGTGGAGCCCTCCCCACACTCCAGAAGGAAGGAACATATATGAAAACATTATGCCTTTCTTTCTCATCTGTATCAAGTTTATCTTTAACTAAAAACAATGTGTAAAGCAGAAATCGAAACAAAACAAAATGGAATACAACCCCCACCTGAACAATGTCCCTTTAATTTTAGAGCTAATGGAAAGCCATCTAACTCACAGATATTATAGTTTAATAGTATTTTTCTCACATGCAAGCCATTGTGTTTCTACATACATACATAGCTAATAAAAGTAATACATAAAAATTACTCTCACAGGAAATTCTGTCTTGCTAATATCATTCATCACAAATGATCAGCCAGACATGGTTGATTTCTACTAAAAATATCCTTGTGCACATTTTTGTTATCCTTGATATTTATTCAGTGACCATCTGAGTAAATAGTGTAAGTGTTACCAGGGCAGCTTGTATTTATGAGGCTTTGTATGATCAAATCATATGTCACCATAGTTAATTACATCCAAGTGGATGCTTGATTGATTCTGAAGTTAACCTTATGGTTAGCTATCAAGTCAGCAAAAGTTGAATTGTTGCTTATCAACCCAGCTTCTGGCTAATTAGGACTAAATACCATATTTGTAGTTTTTTTTTTCTCCAGAGAGTCAGGAATTGGCACATTGAAATGTGTTATGTACTAGTATCATTCCACTGTTGTATTGGAATTCCCCATATTTTCCCTCTTCAACTATTCCTGTCAAGGTTTTTTCCTGCTCAAGATAAGGAGTTGGCCTAAAATATCCAAGCCTGGATTGGTTACTGTTTACATAGCCATCAGCAGGCCATAATGTACCCCAAAGCCCACAAACACACTGGGGAAGGACACGTGGCACAAACACTTAGGTGCAGTCCAGTGTGCTCACTTGCTGATGGCTAGTAAGGAGTGGAGCAAGGTCATGACTCTGTCTCCTCCTGCATCCTTTGGGGGTAGCTTTGTCCTGGAATAACAACTGGAAGCAGCATTCTTTCACCTCACTAAGCACTATGAAAACCAGGATGAGAGCCAGGCACAAACTAGCCCTAATAGATAAATATATAACACATCATTAAAAGTCAAGCACTCAAAGGTTAGGAAATGCCAGAATCAAAGTTCCCTGAGCCTCCTTAATGCAACTCCTTTGTGCATGTGTATTACGATTCAGTCTATAATTACATGATCACATACTATTTTTTTCAACACCACTGATGCCTCATGTAATGCACAGGACTGACCTGCTCTGGGGATGAATCAAGTTGCTGTTTATAGAAACTCTGGCTCAGTTGTTGGAGTTGTGTAGTGAACAAGCCAGGTGACTTACAAGAAGGGAAAGGATGGTTTCCTGGTTAAAGAGTTGAATGCTACCCTGAAGAACTCCGTTGTATCCCTGCCCCTGCCACAGTGTCTCTCTGTGATGCTGGGCAAGGCACTCTAAACCAGACTTCTCACACCTGGTCACTACATTTTATCTTCTGGGTGCCTGACTTGAGACCCTGGGATGTAAATTTGCAGAACTGCTGAGCATTCAAAGCTACAACTTAAGTCAATGAGAGCTGGTGCTTTGAACATACCTAGTGTGGGCATCCAAAATTGAGAAAACATTTGGCCTTAATCACTCTGTGCTTCTGTAAAAAAGGGATAATAGCATGCCCTCATCTCACAGGGAGGTTATGAAAATAAATTCATAAATGTTGTGAAGCACTTTGATATGATAGTGATAAACACCACAGAAAACTCCACAAGTAAATTAATAATTCTGTATTCAGTGCAGGGTTTGAATAGTGTACAGTAAATAATGCACGAGGCCACACCTTGAACGATGATGATAAAACAAAACATTGGATTGCTTCTCATTCATGAGCACTATCCATCCTGTGCACTGAATGAAACAGGGGTCCTGGGCTCTGAATTTCCTTGATGTTTTTGGGCACTGGAAGACACTCAGCATTACTTTAGAAAATTAAGCTATAAAAGCTATGTTTCATCACTGCTTGCTCTTTTTCTTGCAAAAGAAGATAGGATTATCAAATGAATAACTTGTGTTTTGCAATTTATAATGAATTGATGAGGAGTGCAAATAATATATACTGAAAAGTTAGTAACTGGATACAAAAGTAATGATATTCATGACTGCTCTAACTCATTTAAATTGCTTTTTAATCAGAACATAAATAATTTCCGGGGCAATGAAATGGGTTGTTTGTCCAAACATGCTTGTCCTTTTGGGGAATTATGTAAATGAAACCTTTCTGCTCTTTGAATATATTGGTCAGGTCTCTCTTTCTTGAGAATCCAATACAAGGATAATATGTTTTGATGTAACTGCTTTTGTACAAAATAGTTTACTCCTTACAGCATCTCAAATGTATGTTGTCCATGTTAGTACCCAATTCTGCAAGGTGCTAAGCACTGCTTGTGACTTCAATGGGAGTTGAGGTCTCTCAGTACCTAGCAGGACTGACCCTTTGGAATGTATGCAAGATTGTCTCTCTCACCAACAGAAGATGGGGGGAGGGATGGCTCAGTGGTTTGAGCGTTGGCTTGCTAAACCCAGGGTTGTGAGTTCAATCCTTGAGGGGGCCACTTAGGGATCTGGGGCAAAAATCTGTCTGGGGATTGGTCCTGCTTTGAGCAGGGGGTTGGACTAGATGACCTCCTGAGGTCCCTTCCAACCCTAAGATTCTATATATAAAAAAAAGATGGTCCAATAAAAGATATTACCTAACCTACCTTGTCCCTTTGGAATGTAAGCAGTTTAGGTGGAGGAACTTTGGTATTTTACTTATTTGCAAAATGCCACAGACATTTATGATGCTACTGTATGTAAATATTAACACGTAATTATTTAATAATCCTATTTAAGGAGAAATAGAATACCCATATGGTATAAGAACCTGAACCTATTAACAAAATTAAAGGCAAATATACAGAAAAATGAGAGTGCATGTAGGATACATAAAAAGGGGGAAAGAATTTAACAGAAAAAGAACAAAAACATATCAGCATTGACAGGTGTTTGCTTGTGGTGGAGCTACTGCCTTTGTTGGCAAGCTCAGTCATGCTTTTAGTATGCAGCCCATAGAAGGGCTAGTATGGAGAAGCACCATTGCAGAGGTACAAGTGGGAGGTATTATGACACAGAGATGCACATTTAAGGTGAGTAGCATACTACCTTTTGTGCAACCAGCCAATTCTGTTGGTTGGCATGTAAGTGGAGGCAGAACCATGACTCATTCGCTTAGGGTCAGATTCTGCCATCCTTACTGACGTTGAGTAGTACAGCTTTGTGACATACAGGCCAATTGTTGCCAGATGGCAAAGGGTTCACTTCTCTGTATCAGCAACTCCTAACAGGCCTGACAAACTCAGCACATCCAACACACCATTTTGATGATATTTATCCATAAATAGCATCTTGTGAGGTATCAAATGAAAGCTGATGTAATTAATATAATTGAGAAATGTATGTACTGATTATATTTAAACATTATGTGTACCCACTAAAATATGTTTTAAACTATGTAACAAGGCAGAGTTGACAAACAGGTTTTCTGCCAGACAAAGCATGCCTATTCAACTATCCCTTTCTCTGATATAAATTTAGGCTAGTAAGCCAAACACAATGGGAGCTACATTTGCATTCCAAGTCAACATGAGGGTGTGAAGTCAACCTGGGGGTCAGCACACTGGAGAACAAACAATGAAGGGCATTTCAAACTTTTGCTGGATTATAACTGGGGGACAAGTAAGATATTTTGATTATCCATCATGGAGGGAGCAGAAAGGACAGTGCTTTTTGCATCCATGAACGGTGGCTCCCAGCCCGGTATTTGGTGATGCTGGAACATTGTTTTAGGTGAGAAACTACTTTAGATAAGGATTTTAGTCTGTTAAAGTTAAGTTTAAGGAGCATGTTATACTTTTGCTTTATGTGCATTTCTGTTTCCACTATTCTTACTCAGTATTTCTTAAATCTTAATCTTTGTTAATAAATATGATCGTTTGCACTCTAACTATATCTCTGTGCTGTGGTTTATAAAGGACCTAATCCTGAATGGTACCAACCAAGCTGTGTATATACTGTTCCCTTGGGAATAATGAACCTCATAATTACTGTGACTGTCCAGTGACAGGGGCTGGACACAAGAGAGGAATGTTTCAGAGGATCTTGGGGTACACCAAGTGTTAACCTGGAAGGCAAAGTAGGGGTTGGCAGGGTCTTGAGGAGATTGTTCAGGTGGTTGACAGACTGGGGGTGTCAGAGAGCTGATACCCAGTTAAGCATCAGCAAATCTCTCTCTCTCACACTTGCTGAGGCAGGGGGGTAACATGTTGACTCCCAGTATGGACACCCTGAGAAAGTATGAAAAACGTATTCTGTGTTTGGTCCCAGTGATGACCATGGGACTCTTCACACAGTAGTGTGCCACTTGAGAGGAGTGAGGCTGGCATCTTAGTTCTAGAACAACTTTTGGTTGTTTGCAATGCTGTTGTAGCCATGTTGGTCCCAGGTTATGAAAGTGACAAGGTGGGTGAGGTAATATCTTTTATTGGAGCAACTTCTTTTGGTGGTTCTTGTTTTTTTCACCAACAGAAGTTGGTCCAATAAAAGATATTACCTCACCCGCCTTGTCTCTCTCACAGTACTTTTATGGTTACTTTGAAGCTTTGCCACAAACCTGGTAAGTGAGCCATTCAAAGAACAGCACAGGGAAGAGATGGCAGCAAATTTCAAGACCTCCTGCCCTGCACTGGCTAGAATATTGACCTAGACGAGCCAAGCTCTGCCCATTCCCCACTTACCTCAGCCACATGGGACCTCTCACTTTTACAAATGAACTTCAGGGTCACAGCTGCCAACTTTCAAGTAGTAAATAAGCAGCCTGACTTTCACAATAAGCCAAAAATCAAGCTAATCCCATTTCAAAACAAGGCCAAAACAAGCCAATCCCTAAGAATCCCAACACTCTATGTGACTAGATCCCCCCGGCGTGCAGTCTGGGACTGTGGTGGGCCCGCTATGCACCCCTGCTTGCCCCCGCTTGCTGGGAGCCGATCAAAAAAAAAAAAAAAAAAAAAGAAGCAACAAGCTACAACAAGCAACAAGCTACAAGCCAAAAACTAGCCAACAAGCAACTCGCAAGCCAATTAAGCCAAAACCAAGCCCAATTTCCATGGTTTTTTCATGGGTTTGGCATGTCTGATCAGGGTTTCTCACACAGGGACATAAGGGTGTTTCTCACTCGCCTCTGTGCCCCTTCACAGCTGCTCAGTCCAAGGGACAATCAAGCCCATAGACAACACTATTATTTACATTCAAAAATAACTTTTACATGCCAATTTTTGTACTGCTGGGTTGAAATAAGGCGGCTTTTATTACCATTTTTATTTACCTGCTGTTGCTTACATTCATACATGCAGGGCTTGATTTAAACAAACTGTTTTTCACTAAGCCATCCATGTAATTTAAAAAGGCCAGATTTATTTGTCAGCATAATATCACTTTTTACCCATTATAAATTCCCTTCTGAATGTTGGCTCCTTTTCACACGATCAACCACCTCGGAATCTAGCCTTTGCCAATGCACCTTTTAAGTTTTTTTTTATAAGGGACAAAAGGTTGCCATTCACAAGGACCAATTCTTGCCTATAACACTAAATAAGGTAGCACCACTCTCTTTTTTAATTATTAAAGGCCTTTTAAGTGAAGCTGAAAAGATTACAAGGGTATTCAGTGCAGAATGTTACAAGATGGAAAGGTACAGAATCAAAGACTTGCCTGCAGGTACCAAGGGCCCTTGTTACAGCAGTTCTTTCCCCCCCACACACAATTGGAATACTTGCTTGAGCCTAAGATTTCAGTGCATATGGCATTTATTTCTATTTTATACTTATATCCCGTGACAGCACTATTCATGTGGAATGCACAGACATAATTTACTCGTCTTAATATGAATGAGTTGGTTGATATCTCTTGTGATAAACTGTTAGGCATTAGAATTCTTCTCCTTGTATAAGATTCTAATTGTCACAATGAAAGCGGACATTGCTAAGATCCTCAGACAAAGTGAGCATCCTGCACCTTATAAGCGTGCTCTGAGAACAATTTCATTTTCAAGTAGAGAGGGAAGAAAATTATAAAAGTGAAAGGAAATGGTGAATTCATTTTATTCAATTTCAAATTAAGAGTCTCTGACTTTCCATAAAAGCATTATATCTGCCTATAATAAAATAGACTTACTCCTCATGTGGTAGTTTTTGGTTAGCTGAGGAAGATACATAATGCCATGTTCTAGACAAAGATATACCGGGACAATGAGCTTCTTTGGGAACAATTAGCTCCATTCTGGTGCCACCTGTAAGGCCTGTTGCACCTGGAGAAAGGCATCTTCTTAAAAGAGAGAATCCATGCCCAATAACGGGTGGTGCTCAGAGGGAAGCAGAGCTAGACCACAGAGCAGGGACTGCTGGCTAGGAAATCCGATGATGATCCCCTAATGCCTGGACCCTCTGTAAGTGGAGGGACCTTTCTTTACCTTGGTGGGTGTGTGTGTGTGTGGGGGGGGGGGAGAGGTGTAATTTTTTTCCTGAAAACCCAGGAAGCTCAGTGTGAACTCCTCAGGGTATGTCTACACCACAGCTGGGAGCGAGCCTCCCAACTTGGGTTAACAAACTTGTGCTAGCAGGGCTCATGCTAGCACACTAAAATTAGCTGAATAGACATTGCAGTGGCAGCTCAGGCTAGCCATTCTAGCCTGCATCTGAGCTCAGGTGGCTAGCCCAGTCCTCTGCCAGTACTGCAATATTCATGCAGCTATTTTTAGCATGAGCTCTGCTAGCACAAGTCTGTCTACCCAGGCTGGGAGACTCACCAGCTCCCAGCTGCAGTGAAAGCATACCCTCACACTGACAACGGGTTAGAGACCCAGCCCTCGCTCGGAGATTATGGACCAGTTGCCTTGCCTGGGGTATTGAGCAGGCAGACTCCATGGCATGCTCCCTTCCAGGGCTGCATACTGCACAGCTCCATGGAAGAAAATAACATGGCTCCTAAAGGAGGTATGCTGTCTTGGGGCATATGCGCACAGCACTGGGAAGCAGAATGGAGGCTCTGGGATCCCTGGTGATGGGCTCAGAAATCCATTGATTGGTGACCATAGCAAAAACTGCTACTATAAACCATTCAAATACATTGCATTTCTTGCCTACCATAGAAGTTCACTTCGCATTCTATAGTTTTCACAGGTGAATTCCAAGATAGCTCCCAGCTATGCATAACTGCAAATAGTTTTGCATATAGATCCAGCTCCTATATCATTCATATGCTCCAAATATGTGATCTAGCAAGATGCCCAACAATGAAATAATTATAAAGTATGCTGTTGCCTGCATAAATTCCTATTTACTTAGAAGTCAGCAGGCAACCTCCAAATTCAAATTTACACATCCCTGAACACATGATGTGTGTTGAGGGATCAGAATCAAATCAAAGCTCTAAGACTCAGTATCAGGAACAGCTAACACACTGGTACACTCGCTGAGTCTGTTTATCCACTAAAGTTAGGACGAAGATGTATTAATAATCCAAACCTGAAGGAAATATTATGAGCAATAGCTTTTGTTTTGGGGGCGGGGGGGGGGGGGGGAGTTTTACATGGCATTATGTCAGCTGCTGATGGAGGTCTACTTTTGGTATAATTTTAATGTTTATACAATCTGGCTTTACATATTTTGCAGTTGCTTTTCTTTTAAGCTGTGAATGAATAAAATATACCTTGCAACTAGAGTGAAAGCTCCCTAAATCACCACAACCCTCAGATAACTCAGAGCAAAATTGGATATACAGGCTCAGTTCTTTTTATTTACTGTATAATTAGAGTAATTATTTTACTTAGTACAATAGTATAACCACATATAAGTGCCACAGTTGAACTGAGATCTCAGATAAATAAAGACTATCCAATTAACTGACTGTGGATACATTATTTATTTGTACAAGTTATTGATGACCATATAACTCATGAGTGGTAGAGAGAAGCAGAGCCACAAGTGAGTTTGTAAAGGACATCAATAAAGAGTGGAAATAAACAATGTATACAGATACAGGACCACTGGATATTTGCTTTGTGCAGTATTTGTTTTAAAGATACATATTATATTTAAAGGTTACTTGAATTTTCAAAAAACATCACGCAAAGATATGGCTTTGGCTCCTTTTAATTTTTTTTTTTTTTAATAATTATACCATGCAGGAAAAACAATCAGATGGTTTCTCACCCAATGCACTTTTCTGCATGTGTGCTTTTTACTATAAAAGTAAATTTTGCCTCTCATTTATGCCTTCCACAGTGATAGTTGTTCTTGGGAACTAACACAGACCTTGATTCTGTAAACATTTTCACAGGTACTGAACGTTAAGCGTGTGAGTAGCCATATCCTTCAGTGAGACTGCTCATGTTCTTAGAGATAAGCAGATATATAACTGGTTGCAATATATGGCCATAAACTGCACAGTGGTTGCCATTAAAAGTTATGGTTTTCTAACAGATACCAAGATATGGTAAATGAGTGGCTGCAGTATTTCCCTAGGCTTAGAATAGGGAATAACTGTAATATTCATATACCACTGTGTAGTAATTGTCAGTAACTGCTGACTTTTAGATGAGGGCCATTATTTTCTTGTAGCCTTAAAATTTCAACTAACCTATAGAATGGGAGTGTCTTTTTTACAGGAACCCTGTATTATACAACTGAGATCACCATGAAGAGCAAGAAATCCCCTGCGAGGCGGGAGGAATTGTATTGGTCCAGGGGCTGTATTATGGTCATCTATATAAAATAAGTGAATATTCTATATTTATATAGTGCCCCTCACTGTGGTATCTATAGTCTTTGATGGGAACTGATTTACAGAAAGTACTAAAGTGCCCACTTTCTGAAAATCAGGTCCCCTTTAACGTGTCTCAAGTTAGGCACCCAAAATTGAGGGAAGCAAAATAACTAATCCCTTTTGGAAACCTTGACTTGAGTACCAACTTTTTGGTTTTGTTACTAATCCAAAACATGGATTCTTATCAGAATGCTATTTAATCTTCAATTAAGAAATCATGTTAGATATCTCACAAGAACCGATTCACTCTTTAATATTTCACAGATTAGTTTTATGGGTTCTCTTTCAAAACAAGTTTCATGCTGACCTAAGTTATCATTATATAGATAGCTGAAAATATTTCTTGTTCTCCTGAAATCCAGAAATAAAATGACTGTTACGGCTCCTATTATGGAAAATTCTTCTTTTAATAATTGAAAGAGTGACCTCCTCCAACTGGTTTTCTATGGATAAGTCAGGAGATCTTAAAATATATTTGTCCTGAAACATCACTTTAAAAAAAAATTCTTGCTATAAGTGTTAGCTTCCTTTTCTGGGCTTCGTACTAAAGATGCTCTATTTGCAAGCAAAATTTGTTCAAGTACAGAAGGCCAAACAGAAACTGGATCTGCTCTTTCAAGTCTCTCCTTTAAAACCTAATATACAAAAGTTGGAGTCCAAGGATGTATTTTACAGAGCCTCCAACACTCAATGTAAAATTGTATTAGCTTGAATTAAGGTATGTGAAATAATCTTTATTTCTGAAGATCAGTTTTGATTTGATCGTGTTACAAATCTCAACTTATTTTTATTCTTTCTGTGGTTTCTTTAAGTTTACCAATTGCCAGCAATACAGCAAACGTATAATTCGCCAACATAACAAGGTATATAAAAGTAACTATAGTCCACCTCTCCCAGAGCCTCAAGATATGTTTCGAGCTACACAGAGCTCTTCCTCAATTCTCTTCCTTTCCCCGCCTCTCCCTGGGGAGCTTGTGATCTGGCAAATAGGTGACAGGCAGCACAGATCTTGGAAAGAGTTAAATACCAGCAAATCTCAGAGATGAGGTAGTTGAGTGGCTAAAATAATGGACTGCTATTCCATGGGGTGGAGGAGGACAGAAGTGGCAGGAAGCTGCTGCCTCCAGATACTTTGGAGTTGGAGTAGACAGGCCAGGTTTCTGACATGTTTCACTCTGTAAAAGCTAGCACATTCTGACTGAGCCACTGGGGATGGGGGAAGTCAGTCAATCTATTATATGAGGTGATGAAGGACACATTGGGTAGGGTGTATGGTGCACCAGGGAAGAGGAGAGATATTCTGGGGAAAAAAATCTTTACATATATAATGACAAGATACGTGCCTTTGACATTTCACATATGTGCTATTTGTCTGTCTTATCTATTTAGAATGTAAGCTCTTTGGAGCAGGGACTGTCATTTAAAGGTTTATACAGGGCTTAGCATAATGAGGACAATATCAATGTAATTAAAATAATGAATCATAAACAAGGGGTCCAAATCTTGACTGGTGGCTTTAACGCTACTGCAATACAAATAAAAAAAAAGTAGTAATTGACTTATTTTGGTCAGAGCATAAGTATCTACCTGCCTATGTTGGAGTGACTTTTTCCCTCTGGTGCCATATTTCCACAAAGGACCTACACTTGCCCCAAAGGGCAAGATACTATGCAAACAAAATAGGATACACTCCTATTGAAGTGACTGGATCTCAGTAAGAAAGATTTTAAAAAATAAATTTAAAGAGTTAGAGTTCTTTGATAAAACCCAAATGTATGCATGTCAGCCTCCAAGAACTCCCATCCCATGTTAAATATCTACCCATGGGTGATGTTACTACCCACCATGACAATGCTTCTTGAAAACAAGCTCAGGATTTCAGGGCCCCCTTGTTAAACAATAGGGCTAGATGAGGAGGTTTGTGGCTGAGCACATATTCAGTGAGTGGGCACCCTCTAGATCTCCCTATGCATGTGTGCACAATTGGCAGTCAAAATTTACTGTTTTGTCTATCTTCTACTTCCCAAAAAATCTCAGCTTTTCCAATTGTTAAAAATACAATGTTCCTCCTTTCCTTCTTTAGGATGAAAGTCACCCCTGTGCAGAGGGCCAGCACAAGATCTATGTACCACTTAAATCGAGGCCTCAGAAGGTATCTGAGGCCTCCCAGCTTGAGGAGATAAACTCACGCTAGCTCTCATTGAGTCAGTATGCTAAAAATAGAATGTAACCACAGCAGTGTCAGCGGGGAGAGAGGCTAGCTGCCTTGAGTACATGCCTAGTATCTCTGTAATGCAAACTTACAAATGTTATTGTAACCCACACACCTGCTGGGTGTGGTGTTCTGTCCCATGTAGTAGCACCAAGACAACATAGAGAGAGAGATTAATGAGTCTGCTCTCCAGCCTTAGGTAAGGGCTATATGGCTTTTAGCTTATGCTGTAGATGCTCGTGCATATAGCTCTAAAGATCCCAGGTTCAATCCCGCCTGCCAATGACCAGGGTCTGTCCATGTTACATTATTAGCTGATTATAATGGACAATTAAGTACCACTATGCTACGGCTTACTGTAAGGGTGCTTACCCTTTAGGGAAATGGCCTGTATTGCAATTGCCTATATTACATAGGTAGCCATGTGCAGTTCAATCATCAGCTTTTTGACATGTAAAATAAAGAACTGATTTTTTTCTTTATATTTTCATCCTTTACAATAGCAGTAATTACCACTGGGTTGGGAATTTTGTAGCAGGGAATAACCACGGATCCTTCAAATTGTTATGGCTCTGATCCACTCATGCATGAAGTACAGTACTAGTAACATGCTTATAGTGAAGTATGTGCTTAAGTGCTCTGCTGGAGCCAGGGCCGGCTCCAGGTACCAGCTGAGCAAGCTGGTGCTTGGGGCGGCAGATTGTTGGAGGCGGCATTCTGCCCAATCCTAGGGTGGCACGGCCGCTTTTTTTTGTTTGTTTTTTTTGGGGGGTTTTTTGTTCTTGTTTCGCTCCGGCCGCCCTATAGGCAGTCCTCTTCCTTCCCTCCCCGCCGACCGGAGCGGAGCCCTCGTGGCAGGCGGCAGGAGGCGGCGCAGCGGGAGGGGCTGCGTGGCAGCGCCCCTGCTGTAGCCCTGGCCGCCCCCTTCTCTCTCTCTCCCGCCCTCTCCCTCCCCCGCCCCTCCCCAGCCAGTCCCCCTGCGTCCCCGCCCCCGCCCCGCCTGCGGTTTTTTTCTCTCCCCCCCCCTCCCCCCCCCCCCTTTTTTTTTTTTTTTTTTTTTTTTGCTTGGGGCGGCCAAAAAGCCAGAGCCGGCCCTGGCTGGAGCAGGGCCTATCTGAGCAGTCCTTACGCAAACAGTTTGAATGAAGTCAACATGTGAGTAAGAGTTGCTTGTGTGCAGAGATTTGCAGTGTTTGCAGCACTGGGTGGCCTACAGTTAAGAACTTTTGATGTTGCTTTGGCCACTCTCCACCCCCAGAAGGCCAACTGCCAAGAAATGGCATCCTAATTAGCCTTTCACATGTTATAAAATAATGACCAATTAATAAAGGGCAAATGTCATTAGACAACCATTACCTCATTAAGCACCTTACCTCTCATACATTCTGAAGAATAGCAGCTGAGATCTGCAGGATAGCTTCAAAACTAAACAACTGTTTTAAAAAACACCCTCAACAACCCTCTCTATTGTTGCCCTCCTTATTACACACCAACAAAGCACCAGGGATTCTCTTTGGCTTTTTTATTTTTCTAAAGAAGCTTGGCATTCAGCTTTAAGGTTATCCATGGCTGTCTGACAAAATGGGTGTAAAGCCATTTACCGTAAGGTAGTTAGTGAAAAATGTAAAAGATGCTTTATACTACAAGAAATAAACAAACCAGTACACCCCAAAAATAAAAGCCAAGGGCCAATTATTCAAATAGTTATGGGTTTATCTATAACGGGAGGAGATGTTGGAAATACAAGTTCAAGTCCCCGGTCTGACTCAAGCAGAGCAGGGAGTTGAACCTGAATATTCTCCATCCCACATGAATGCCTTAACCACCAAGGTATTGGCTATTCTGATCTCTCCCTCTGGTTTTGACCAGAAGTTCCAACCGGGACCTGAGAAATTGCTCAAGGAAAGTTTCATTGAACATTTCCCCCAAAAGTTTAAGTTTTGACAAATAAGTATTTTCTGACAAAAAAAAGGTTTGTTGAAAAATTCACCAACCAAGAGTATACAGAATCCACATGCCTCAAAAATATTAATGAGTCTAGATTCATAAAGCTCCTCTGAAGTATGGAAGCATGATTGTCTCTACTTACAGATAGGGAAAATGTGGCATAAGGAGATTATTACTATAATAATTATAACCACAACAGTGTTCAACAGTCCAAATTAGGAGCAGGGGTCTACTTTGCTCTACTTTTCAAAAGGTTACACAGAAAATTTGTGGTAGAGCAAGCCAGGAATATAATGCAGATCTCCAGATCCTCAGCCCAATGACTGAATTGCAAAATTATACTTCGATTAGTTGTACTCTAATTCTTTAAAGTAGTATAATATATAGTAATGTTCTTCTGGTACTATATAGCACTACTTATTTTTCATATATACAGTAGGTCCTGTCAGTCATCTGAGGAGACTTTTTGAAAACATATTTTGTAAACACCTTTGGTGTACTTGTAATGCACTTTAGATATGCGTTAGTGGCAGGAGAATCCAATCAGCGTCACTTGAAAGGGTTCTGAACTCTCTGCACCTGATTGTGCTTTCACTTCCCTGGTGCAAATCCATTGAAATCAACACTAACACTATTTCAAAATCAGTGTGAAAGCAGAGGGTCTTCATTACAAGCTGTTGTGGAATATGGATGGTAGAGCTAAAAGATAGACAACAAAGTCATAGTTCATTTTTCTGCCTTATTCCATGTTGTAAACAGGCAGCTGAATCAGCTTTAGATGTTGCAGAAATATAGCTATGAAATTCCACTATATTGGTATGCTGGTGAACTCATCCATAGAATCAAATTCTGCCCTCAGTTATGGTACACTTGTGCAATTCCCAGTGCAATCCCTACTGAAGTTACCGGGTGTTATACATGTGTAACAGAACAGAATTTGAATCAGCAGTGTAGTAAAGTAGCTTCTTTGGACAACTCATCAAATGTGTAAACACCTATTACTGTAGAACAACAGAGAAATGCTTTTCAAATTGAGCTCATATTTCAGTGCAGTTTGTAAACTACAAGTGGAAATCATGCTAAGTTAGTTCTATAAATTTTGTTTGAAAAAGCAGATTGATTCAAATGGCTTCTTAGATCAAAAAAGCATGCAAATGCTTTGCAAATCAAGTTCCTAATGAAATATTTATCCAAAATCAGCATAAACTACATGGAACAAGTTTCGCACTGCAAATGCAAGTGTTTCATTTAGTGCACTTTGTTCTGACCTATGGCAATGTTGCAGTAGTTTAATATTATGAAAACTGATTTATTTCAGGATCAGACAATTCATATAGAATGTAACCTTGCCATGCAGGTAAAAGCACTTGCCCTTGGCTATTACTTAGCCTGACCACAGGGCTTTCTGGAAACAGCAAAAGCTTTATAAGTGTCAGCTCATGGCTAAATCAATGTTTATGCATGATATACCTTTGAATAGCAAACACTTGCTGCCTGCAAGCTAAACAATGTTTTTATCTGTTTGCCTATTTTTGGTCCTTCGACCACAGCACAGGGTGTTGCAAATCACATTTAGTAACAATTATCTGCTGGCATTTCATGAAGAGGAAAGTAGCGTGATTAATGAAAAGTGACACACACAGATTACTTTGCTATGCCAGTCTCCTTGGTGAACGGATGACTCTGCTGAACTGAAGCCTGACCTTTGTTACCTTTAACTAGGTCAACACAAATGCTAAGTGCTTGGAAGATTAGCTACTACAAATGCTCCAGTATTACTTAATGATGCTGCCACTAATGAACTGCAGGTAGCCAATTAAATATGATACAGTTTTCACCTCTGTAACAAAAGGTTGAATAAAAAACAAAAGATGGCATGTTTTCTGTCAAGGTGTGTAAAACACAACATTGACACTCTGCTACAGCATGATTTCTCCATACACTGATAATTAAGGGTTCAACAACCTTCTGAATTTGTCCAAACCCAATTGTTCTGTTTGCCTATGTTGAAGGATCTTTGTTTCCAATTCACATTTGAATTCTTGTTCCGCGGCTGAAACGCACCTCATTTTCATTCCAGACTGGTGGTATGGCTCAACATGTTGCTATAATAGTGGCTGCTGATGTTATTACAGGCATTGAAGTTTTTAAAGTAACTTTATTGTGGCAGAAGTAGTATCAGGTTGCTTGTAGCAGAGCAGTGCAAATATGGCATACAACACAGGGAGTACATGGGCAGAATAAACACCACTAGTAGAATTAAATATATAATCTGTTAAGGTTTTGTAGACTCTCCCTCCACGTGTCCATTAGAATGGGTAAATGAGAACAAATCAAATTGAGAAAGGAAGATTGTGAGCAGTTTTTGAATAATTTACTCAAGTTAAAGATTCTTGAGATCAACTTTACAAAACTAACAAGATTGAAATGAATAGATACATGACAAGGTGAAATAACCTGTGCTAGATTTGTTTGTTATTTTTGTTCCTGTTGGACTTTTGTTGCATCCCAGAGCCAATAATGCTTTCTGCTTACTTCAACATTGTCTTTGGGACATTATTATTTCCTCCTTGAACTCTGATGAGATAATTTTCTTGCCACAAATCTGTATTAAAAGTAAATCCTATCTGCCAAACTCCAAATTGAAAATAAGAAAAATGAGTAGAAAAAGTAAAAATTTAAAACCAGACAATGTAAATTGTATGTGTCTATATACTTACATCAAAGTCTAGTTTCTATTCATACAGAATCTATGCACACACACAGTATTATGATTTTAATACAGCTGATCAAAAACAGAGGCCTAAATCCTAAACTCTTGTAGTAAAGCCAGTAAGGGGGGTGGGGGAAAGGGTGCACGGCCCAGGAAACGCCTCATAAGTTTCCCGTGAATGCTTTTTTCACTTGGAAACAGTTTGGGATGGTCCAGGGAGCTGTAGAAAACCATATCCCTTAGTTGTACCAGCCCGTCATGACTGCTTTCTTCCTCTCAAAGGCAGTATAGTTCCAAAGGAAACCATTCTATCATTGTCTTCACAGCCAACACAAATTCCCAGGCCCCAAGGGTGGACGGATAAAGAGCCATAGTTAATAATGCTTGCAGCAGCATTAATTCCCATTTGTATATTTGCAAGATTCCTGCAGCCTCAGAGTGAGGCTCCCCCCATCATGGCTCCTTCTCACCATGTGTGTCTGTGTGTCCCTCTAGAGATATTAAGCTCCAACACTGCAGATTTGAAAGAGTTATTTCCACAAGCTCAAGGGGCAGGAAGGAGCGTTCAGTAGAATTCCCCCTTCCATGTTCCACAATCCAGTTCAGAACCAGCTCCCCTCTCTCTGCTTGTAACAGTGGAGGAAAATCTACAGAGCAGACCTAACAGAACATTATGTATTTTAGTTATATAGCTACGTGATCGATAGGCGGTCCCTTCTTAGATCTTTGTACTTGTATTTACTTTGGGTATCAGAATGCAAAATACAACCTTGTGTATGACACTTCCACTATTCATACTATGTGACAAAAAACCTGTCAGCGTTTGCACAATTACAATCACAAAAAGTCAAGAATCACAGAAGCTCTGGATCCCACAGCAACATTACATCAGCAATTGTATGTGCGGTGTTCTATGGTAGACATTTTAGGCCAGACATAGAATATTAAACAAGGCATGAAAACGGAAACATGGGACTAGATATAGTACACAAGACTGCCAAGTTAATGTTCCTGTTAAAACACTGAAAGGGACACTGTCAAATTAAAAACCATGCTTTTGCCTGGAAATCTGTTACCTATTATTACAAGTAACGTCTAAGATAACTATAAATCAAAGAATAGAGAAAAAACTTCTCTTGTTTCAGGTCACTTTGTACATTAGTCAATACTTTGCTTAGTCAGTTTCCACATTACCCCTATATAATGAATCAGTTCCCCCTGGTTATGTGGCTCTTTTACATAGCAGAGAGAAAAATGTTTATTTGTTTTTGTTTTAAGTAGGAGGATGTAACTATAAAACTGTTTGAAAAATAGCACAGGACTTGTGCAGGTTTTGAACTTGAAATTACTTTTACCTCATGTATTAAACTCACTGGATTACAGGGGAGGAATTCTCCCCTCTTCTATGGCCCTTTTATGCTCTTTTCAAAAACTCAGATCCAGGGGAGAATTCCCCATGGTGCATGCTTGTGCATGGCAACCTATAACAAGGTTCCAACCTACCCACAGTACAAGCTCTGGTGTAGGGGATGAGCTGAGGCTAGGCCTGAGACAATAATGTCAGGGCTGCGATTCTGGACAGTGTATTGTCCCATAGGCAGTCAGGTACAGGACACCATCACTTATCAGTCTTTGAGGACTGTCTAAGTTACACCAGATCACACACCCCACAATATCCCCCAAATTAGGAAAGCAAAAAAGTGGTTTCAAGCTCCCTTAGTCACACATTCCCTCCTTCTGGGCTGTGAGATCTGTGCTGTGCCTGTAACAGACTTAGCACAGACCATGACTCCAAGCTGGCAGCATCCCTATAAAGTAAGTTAATGGTAGAAACAACTGGTTATGTAAAATTAAGAGAGAGGCTCACAGGGCAGATTCTACTAGCCTGAGCTGGTGTAAAGTGCAAGAGCTCCATTTAATGGCATTATGGCAATTTACAGCAGCTCAAGAGCCACCCTACAGTGTTTATATGGTTCTTGATTTGAAGTTCTGCTTGCAGGGGAGTAAACAAGACTCAAAAGCCTACATGGGCTATCCAAACTTTATGACATTGGGTCAGGGTGCACTGAAATAAACAAATGGGCATTCAACTCCCACTCAATTCCCCAGCCCAGAGCAGGTAGGAGAAGAGTGGGCAGCAGGGGAATGGGCCAAGCCTGGGTTTCCCTGTCCCATAATGCACTTGCCAGAACAGCCGAGCTGGAATGTAGGGTTCTCATAATATTCTTAGTACAAGCCAGCACCAAATTACTATGCCCTGGAGCAGCAGGAAGGGATTTGTGCTTCAGAGAGTTTCTCTGAGGCACAATGCCTCCTGGAGCTTCTCCTGGGATGAGGCAATTTCTACACTTTGTTCAGGGCTTCAAGGCACAATTTAGGGTACAATTTTCAAAAGTTACCAAGTTTCATTTTCAAAAATGATTTAGAAGCCCAAAGCACATTGACTTTTCTATTTAATCTTTTGAAAATAAATGGCTGCTAAGTCACCTAGGTGCAAATAATAAGAGAAATCTATTTTATGCAGAGACGGATAATGTGCAATTCAATCCAGAATATATCTTTTCTATAAAAAATGGGAGTATCTGAAATCAGGGATTATAATGGAAATTGTTTTGCAATGTTTAACATTGGCAGCTGATCCTGAGCATCTACTATTATGACACTTTTTACATACTCGAACGATGGAGTATAAAGCCAAGATCTATAATAAAAAATTAATTGTGTACGCTAAACACTTATTCAACAATTACTGTGTTTTTGCAGACGGTTTGAATATTTTTGAGAAAATTTTACATTGTTGGTTATAAATGTGAGCTCTTACTTCTTAATATATTTTACAATTTGCACATAATGGTTCCAAGGGAGCTTGTAAACCATAGTAAATCATAAAATTCATTTTGCTTTGCATCAGTTCATTCATCCATGCTTCAACTAATCACCTCATTTCAAAATTCAATAAACCTAAATACCTGGATTTATGATGCTTTGTCAGAATTAACAAGGGAATATCAACAATGTGGAATTAGAAGTCTATTGCAACTTAAAGACAAGCACCTAGTTGAAAACAATTAAAAAGACTCTGCTGCAATAATTATATCCTCTGTGTTAGCAAATAAAATAAATTAAAACTGATTTAATTTCTGCTCTGGGAGATAGAGGGAAACACTAAAAAGCTTTAATTTAGTCACTTAAAACACTGAAGTTGTTCTGAAGTAAAACTTTAAAGAGAATGGACTGGGCTTGCAATACTAAGTGTTCTTAATTGCACATAAAAATGCACAAGCAGGTGTATTTTTAAAAGTACATTACTCTGTACATTGTGCTATGGTTATAATAGATCTCAAGGCTTCTATTTTTCTTTGAAAGAAGGTAAAGACCTTATTGAGGGATTTTATTTAGTAAAAGCTAGTCACTGTACTATTTCAATATACAAGAATACAGTACAATTGCTATTAAAAAAGAATAGGAAAAGCAAAATTCATGCAAAGAGGAGCTTTTATTTGTTAGGACTCAAAAAGTGTTTAGAATTTATTCTTTTTAAAATTGTGATTCACTTACGCATTAAGAACTGGTTTATTTTTAAAGCCACTAGAAGCACAGGAGGTTACTTACAGAACACACAATATATAATCTGGAGTTTTATAATTGTTTACATTTGATTTTAAAATTATTATTTTCATTTGGAAAATAAATCTCCAACAAACTATCAGGCAGCTTGATTTGAGTGTATATATTGTATTTTATCTTTCATTGTATGTTTAAATTAGCATCTCGTTTTCAGATGTTTTATAGAACCTATGCTTGCCTTTAAAACCCATCTTTGCTATAAAACATAACTGAATGTAAAAAAGAAAACACATGCACTCAACAGTGACCAGCATTTAGCCAAAACAAAGATATGAACAAGTCATATATTTTCTTTAAAAAGGCTTAAAAAGGTATCAGATTGTTAGAGTCACGAAAGGTCTACACACTTCTGTTGCCCCTTTAATTAAATTCTTAGAAGTAATCAGATGCGAAATGACAAATGGTAAGAAGAGAACACACCACTGCTGAATAATTTTATCATTTATTCCTATAACTGTCAATCCACGAAAGGCTATTTTTTATACGTCACCTAAATCATAGCAGTTGGTACCTTTTCTTATGATTCATGTTAGTCTTGCTCTATGATTTACTGCTGAATTATTTCCCTTCTCTTTCAGAGATTTTCTCTCTCTCTTTTCTGTGATTAATTACTCTGATTTGAATGAGCAAAGCTTTTTAGATGAGATGAGTGAGCATCACAATTTTGTTGTATATAATTCTTTCCACATATTTAAAAATGTTCATAGAAATACAGCTATTAGTTTAAATCCTTGCATACAACCTCAGTTAGGTATTTACAGCTTTCCCTTTCTGAATGTATATTTTTCTCTGTTTAGACACGGTGATGCTGGTGATTGGCAACATTACCACAATAATAGTACATTTTCACAAAACAAATTGCACTAGTTTGAGAGATTTAGTACTGCAATACATCTTGACTTCTAGTTTCCTTTTAAGGCAAATGGTACCATTTTCCCCCCTTCAGTCCTCTTCATGGCACTATGCGACTGTCCTATCTGAATTTAACTAACAGTATCAAAACCAGAATTTTTCACTCCCTAAATGTAGAGAGCAGATACAGCAAACTGCTTTAATGAAATCCATCAAATTTGGGAGTTCCAGTGAAAACAGAGGAACACAATGTGATAACGTTAATCTTTTGATTATAGATTATGGCAAAAGGTGACAGTTTCATCAGGGCTCATATCAGGTACTTGTACATTAAATCAAAATCCTATTCTTGCTGTCCCACTGCACACATTTGACTATATATCACAATTTGTAGCTGCAGAGATTTTAAAAATAAAGTTTTCCTTACATATGTACTGTTAGTTAATTTTATTGATTACTGGAAAATGATAAATCTTAAAATTATTAAAATAAATTTTTAGTGTAGGAAAAGTACTTGAACATTGTGAATATTGCTGTTCTCCTTACATATTTTTTATACCCCAGTTGAGAATCTGCTTATATATATTTACACAGATACTCAACTGGTGTATATTGTCATAGCCTCAATGACTTCAAAGGCCCTGTTACAATTTACACCAGTTATGGATCTATCCAATGTTGACCAAATAAATAAATAAAAAATAAATTCTGAACTGCTTCACTGCCAGAATATAAGTAATATCATAAGGCTTGATATTCCGTTCATTTCTTAGGTGAAAGAGTTGAGATCTGGCAAGAAGGAGGTAAAATTACAGGTTGATTATATTGATGGATTGACAATATTGCTTTCTTTGCAGATACTTACCACACAGTTCAAATCAGTGACAACAATGCATTTTTTTTAAAAGTGAAGTCATGGTCACTGATGTACCTAGCTAAAAATGATACTTTCTTACTCTGCAGATCGTTTGCCACGTGTATTCCGAATCATGTCTGTTTATTATTTAAAAAAAATATTTTACTTTAAAAAAAAAAAAACAAAAAAAACCCCCCTAACTCCTAGATCCCATGTAGCTATGACTGACTGAGCTATCTCCTAGACTGAAAAGAATCTAAATGAAGGCTTATATTTTTAAAGGCATTGCTCAGTTCAGTGTTGCAATGCCTAACTGAGTTAGGATCCTAAATATAATTTTCAAAAGTTATTTAGGTACACATGAACCTATATCCCACTGTCTGTCAATGGAATGTTGGGTCCTAAATCCTTTTTGAAATTGAGATTTAGTCTCCTAAAATCAGCTAGGTGTTGCAACAATGAGTGCAGCAATGACTGAATACCTTTAAACCTCTGGGCCCGAGGGCCTAAATCTACAGCCAACTGAAGTTAATGCAAAGACTCTCAATTGACTTCAGTGGGCTTTGGATCAGGCCCTAAGTTCTGATCTGATTGAAGTGTGTTTATTACTGGTGGTGATGCATGAACCAGAGAGAACACAACTTGCCTTTCACGTTCCACAGTGTGTTTACAAGTCAAGAAGTTAGGGGAAAAAACGTTTGTACTTCTAAACTGATACCCTCAAATATGGAATCATCAAGAGATGACAACCCTATAATATTTTTATAGTAATCAGAGTGTCCTGGTGGACCTAGTTCCCTCTCACCAGCAGACCTTTGCAAATACACTCTTTCCCAAAAACTCCTTAAGCCCCAATCTTGCAAACACCTATGTATATTCTTAACTTTAAACACCTGAGTAGCCCCATTGGTCTTAAATTTAAGAACACGCAGAAGCATTTGCAGGATTAGAGCCTTTATGCTTTTATTTTAACATTCATTATTTTCTCCTCAGATAAAGTTCACATTCTGGGCAGAGATTTAAGATGTTTTGGATTCCATGTTTGGTTTCTGAAGTTCTGTGAAATTAAGCAATGGCTAGCTACACAGTGAATGTGTGCACAGGAATGGAGTGTTCCCCATCTCCCATTGTTCAATGGCAGCCTGATCTTCCCCAAAGCTGGACATACCTCCACACTTAGGCACAACATTGAGCCATTGATGGTGAACAGTCAGGATATATTCAGCCCTATGAAAGGGAGAAGCGGCTTGGAAACAGAAATTATAATTGTGTTTTTCAAAAACTGTCCAGCAACTTCATTCTCCTGTTATCTCCCACACAGTGGCTGATGACATGCTCTTAAAATCCTGAGTGCGCACACACATACATTGTCACAGGTCCCTCTTTAAAAAAAAAAAGGGGGGGGGGGAGGGATGTATCCATTGTCCATTTTACAACAGGAAATATTGGAGTCAAGATGCTCAGTGGACCAGGGTGACATTTATGGGTCAAGATGCACATTCAAATGCAAGCTGATTGTCACAGCAGGCATGTGAGACACAATGACACCTATAAGCAAACCTTTAAGCATTTATTCTGAACAAGCGTTTATTCCACAGAATACTGCACATCAATTGGTTACTCTCAAGAGAAAAATCATCACTTTTTTTTGGCAGGGGGAGGGTTGAAGACATGGCAAGCATGATAAAGGGTTTTGATTATCATCCAACTGAAAAGAGTCTTGAAGTTTTACTTGTGTTATACACAGCATTAAGGCAAACTGCTCAGACAGAGTCAGACACTTTGTGACCAAATTCACCCAAGTTCATGAGCTCTCTGCCATTTGCCAAATTCACATCTGGATGTTTACCCCTTTTCCATCATATGGATTTATCTGCTCATCTCATCCTTGTATGTGAGAGAGAGTTCTTGGTCTAGTCCTTCGCTGATACATTTAGTTGGAATCGGGGTGGGGCATCAGTCAACTTGCAAGAGGAGCAAAGTTATAAAAATTTTTACATGAAATATTTTAAGAGAATTTTCTCAAGGGAAAAGGAGAGATATGTGGATGGGAATCTGTGCATCCTGGAATGTCACTGTGTGTCATGCTGAGGCGTGAAATGTCTGTTGTCAGTGTGCACAGTGGACACAGCTACAAGCAGGGTGGATAGATATTTTTGTTCAGAATATCACAAAGATGAATCGTCTCTGGGTCTTGTGGTCTGTTACCTTCTGATTTTTAAGTTCTCAGACATTTTGACTGTACAAATTATACCTGTGGGGGTGTACAGCTACAGTAAGACATGCATCAATGCCATTCCAAGAATCCTACCTAGACCACTGTGATATCAGAAGTTACTCAACCTTTCACCACTCTTACTCTAGAGCTAATTTGCATGCAACAATTTCACTAGTTGTATGGTGGATCTTTTGGCCCAACTGCCATAGTCCTTCAAAACTACCCCCTCAAAAACACAACCTGGACACACACCCCCAACAAACACACACAGCTCCTGCCTGCAGCACACCCTCGTCATTCACCACTCACACAAATCAACACAAATCTCTCAGCACAACTTACACACAAATCAACACAACTACCCACATAACCCCTTGCAGCAGCACTCGCCCCTCATTCACCACCTGCACAAATCAGCACAAATCTTCCAGGATTCTCACTGTCTGTTGTCACTCTGAAGCCTACAATGTCTCTTGAGTGATGGAAACTGCTACATGCATGGCTAGCAGCTCTCTTTTTTAAGAATATCATCAGGTTCAATCATCAACCAGATGGAATGTTGGAGTCCAAAAGTTCTGTGGCAGTTGGAGTGTCACAGCTGATCCAAGAAGGTGGGAGTAACAGCTACCTGGGTTAGCAAGGAGCTTGGTGGTGCCTTCAGTGAGAGGGCAGCTCTGTGCACAAACATTGGGGAACATGTGCAAACAGCAACAATGTTCACTTCAACACAGTGCATGGAAACAAGAGCCCCAAAATACCACATACGAGGCTTACTGCTGCTTTATATGATTTTCTGTTCATTAGTACACTAATATACTTATACCAGGTTTACCGCTGCGTGTTTTACGAGGTGTTTCCTGCTACTCTGTGACTCTGTCTGATTGAAACAGTACACAGGCATATTGGAGTGAAGGCCTGCCACAAGTATTGAAATTACCTGATCACAAGCAATAAAGAACTGGGCACAAGTAAAAGCAGTTGACCTAGGTATATGGTGGTACCATTATCAGTACCACTCTAAGATTTGATCACACAGAATGCCAAGAAAGAAAGCTACCCTCACTGGCCACAAAGAGGCTAAAATAAGGAGAACACTAAGGGACAATTAACCATATGCAGAGAACAGATGGTGAATTACTTGGCCCTACTGCCACACCTATGTGAAAGCACAGGCGTTCATCTACTAGTTTTTTGATCATTTTGTTTGTGTGTTTCTTTCATATAAAAATAGATAATTTTGCTGAAATGTAAATCGTCCTCCTATACATCCCAAAATAGTGACTAGCATGTGGGATTAAGTCATTTTACTGCAATGGAAGGAGTGCTTTATGCAATATTTAGTCCCACTGAAGTCAACGGGCTTACTTATTGTGAAATTAAACTCATGAATAAATCTTTGCAGGATTAGGGCTTTAGGGTAAAATGTTCAAAAGTGCCTATGTGTTTTAGGAGTCTAAATTCTATTTTCAGAAGTGTCTTGTTCACTTAGGAGCCCAAGTCCCATTGACTTTCAATGAGTCTTAAGCTCCTAAGTGCCTAAGTCCCTTTTGAAAATGGGCCATGTAAAATTTTCAAAATCCTCCTTGGCCTTTTAATAATAACTGGACAAAATCAAATTCATTTAGAAATTCAAACAGTCACGGGAAATTATTTGCATTTTACATTCACCTCTAAAAATAGTATCATTTGATACCAATTCCATTAGAATGACGGGATGACTGAGCTAGATGATGGAACTTTTCTTCTGCCAGCACAGGAATCTGAGTTAAACAATAAGAACCTAGAATTAGGCTTTTTTATCAAGGGGGTCACATTATTATTTTCCCTAAAGGAAGCTTATAATATATTAATCAACTCACATCAAATAATTACATCAGGAAATGAGGGATAATTATCCTGACAACATACATCTCTTTTTTTCTTTTAAGGAGAGCAAGATGTCATACGGGAGACATTGCCAATTAAATTACATTATGAAATGGACGATGTGGCGTGTATGAATCTTTACAATCTTTTACATTTTTTAAAAAAGGACCAAACATCTCTGCTTCAATTATATATCAACAGAAATAAAATAAAATAAAATACTCCTCCCCCCAAAAAAGCTCTCCACAGCTCTTTGTACATATACTATTCCAGTAAAAATAAATTCAGAGTGGTACTGGGAAGTTCACAGGCTTCATGAGAACACTTCTTAGCAGAACAATGTTGGTTGCTGGGATCTGTCTGGCAACATTTCTGCATAATGCTTGTTGGTATTTGAGTCATTTTACCACTTTGCAGCAGTGGCATTCCAAAGCCTGGCTGTAACAGTAGTGTTTATTGTACTGAGACTGCAACGAACAGTAAAACTGGTTTGCCCTAGCACAGTAAAGGGCACAGTGATTCAGAAAAATATGCATATTTATTTTATTTGGTTGATTTTCATTTGTCACCCTGCTCTTTTGTCTCCCAAACAAAAAGACTCCCAATCACTAAAATGTCAGGACAAGTCAGACAAATGATAGCAATCCCTTGAAAACAATGCTTTAAAAGTTAAAATTAATCTCGGAAACACTCGCTAGTAGATGGGGAAATATGTATGGGATTTGGATAGTTGCTTTATGTGACACTCTTAACCTCTACAAAAAACAAATGAAACAAACAAACAAACAAAAAACCCAAAGCACTCGATATTTTTTAAAAAAACAATTCAATTTAAAATAATTGTATCCTATCTTTTAAACAATACAGGATACATGATTACACAATGTAGAAAGCACATCCAGTTAATATCATACCCATACCAGACCCTCTCTGACATTACACTAGATAGTCTGGCATGAAAGCATGATCCGATTTGGTCAACTGTCCGTGGCAAACTTCACACCATGTTGACATAGACTAATGTATAAAATCTCATTATTCATTGTTTAAAAACATAAATTATGTATAATTTTATACTTAAAACAAAGAAAGAGAAGACAATAAATTAACAGACGTTATAGCTCAAAAGAGCTTCAATTTAATCGAAACTATGGCTCAGATAATTTTCTCATACATAGAAAAGTGAATTTAATGAAAACCTTATCCCAAGAAATTCTGAGGCATAGGCAGTCCTGAAATTCTTCCATAATTTCTCCTCCAACAGGATGAGCTGGCAGGACAGTGACTGGGGATAGAGGGCATAGCTCAAACTTGTATTAGGGGAAGGTCTGTGGAAGTACACAATGCAGACCAAGCATGTTTTCTGCCTCTACATTCTTTCTAGGTGTCCCCTCCAACTGGAAACTACAAAAAATTACTACAGAATACTGTCATTTTTTTATTCATTACAGGTCTGCAGTAAATTTTTATATAGTAGTTTGAGTCCTATTTTCCTACTCTGATCAAGATATGGGCTAGACTTTAATCTCATTTACACCCATTTCACACCAGTGTAATTCCCAAAAAACCAGTGGAGTTACTCCTAATTTACACCTGTGTCAGATCCGTATTGGGCATGAGCTGTCTTAGAAAACTGGCAGTTCCTTAATGCTTTTCAATCTCTCTGTATTTTTGATACATCTCTAAAATGGAATTAATAATTTATGATGACCACAGGGTTGCACAAACTGATGTTATCTTACTGTGCACACAACTCTCTTTTGGGAGAGTTTTTGGATTCTGAAATGTAGTGACAAAAAGTTGATAAAATCTAGGTTCATATACTGCCCTCAGTCTGCAAGCACAAGTAACTGATACCCGCATCACTGGTTCATTTGATTTGGTAAATCTTTATTTTAAGGAACTTCTAAGAGAAAGAGACCAAAATTGTTTATGGTGCTTTCTGAGAGGAGCATAGGGTTCTTCATACTGGTTATTATAGAGATTGCAGGATGGAGCGTGTCCAAACAATCTGTGAGATCTCATTTGTCTTCTCTGCAACACCTATACTTGTCAGTCTCTCTCTGGAACTGAGATCAATGTCTATGGAGGATTTTAAAATTGATTTTTAAACAGGAACTTCACTAGTCTAGGGGTCTATTGGATGGTTTATGACTGAGTCTTTACGTTATACTACTGTATAACATGGGAGTTTTGTTTGAGCAAAAACTGTGAGATTAGGCCAGTAGGAAATAAAGGAAAGTTGAGGAAAATACTTGACTCACGGTACAAATAATCAGTGCAAATGAGTTACGAGGTGAAACTGAGGGCTCATCTACACTACAGATGCTTTTCCAGTACAACTATACCAGTTTAGCTATGCCAACAGAGCCCCCTTGTGTATACGCAGCATATGCCAACAGAAGGCATTTTTCTGCCCACATAATCACACCACCTCCTCAAATCGCATTAGCTGTGCCGACATAGCTGCATCTACACTTGTGGTTTTGCTCTTGATTATTATGAATCTTACAGACTTGGATCCTACATCACTAATATGAGAGAGAGTTTGTGAATGAGTGTGTGCATGCACTTTCCACCTAAGTGATTTTGGAACCAGGTAAGAAAAATATGTGCTTGATTTGTGGACTTGTGCAGTCACTAGGGTGTCAGTTATTTTCTGGGTAGATTGCACATTCTAGGCAATATCACCTGGTAGTTAAAACAATATCTTCTGTAAAGAAAAATACATACAAATAAATAAATACTGGAACATAGGATACTGCACTAGCTAACCAGTATTTCCATTTGAAAGTTGTGTATGCAGCAAAGCTAGTACATCTAAGCACTAAGGAAAGAAGTACCACTCAATGGCAGCATTCAAGTTCTAGCTGTGTATCAGGTATGTTTTGTATGCCATTAATATGTATGGATTATTTTATGTTGGACTGCACTGTCTAGGTCTGATGTAGGCTGTAAACTCCTGGGAGCAATGACAGATTTCTCCATTTCCATTTTGTACAGGGCTGAGAACACTATTGGTGCTCAATAATTAACAACCACCAAATAACCATCCAATTCTGTATAACGAATACAGTTTCTGGGTAATCATGTAGTTTGTAATCAGCACTACCAAACTATCTCAAAAAGCAATAGCCTGTGTTATTCCAGTGAAGTTTTACCATACAAAAACTAATTAAAATATTTTGCGAACATACAGTGGAGTGGTTCATTAGTTTCTCTGAAGATCCTGGGTAAATGTCCGGAGTAAGGCATTTCTGTTAATTACAATAAAATAAAAGTTTAGATGGATGATACTGTGGCTTTGTTTACACTAAATTCCAATTACCTTGTTTGAGTCTCTAATTCATATAGTATATAGTATATAGTATAAGAAAGTGAAATACACTGTACATGAGTTCTTTTCCTTAACCTGATTAGCATAATCACTTCATTTTCATATTAGCAATTTCCACTGGCAGCCATATTAGTTTCTACTGCTGCACACATTAGTCAAAATAAACATGATCGCCTGGCATCTTCTCATACAACTGAGCAAAGACAAGACTACAGCTCTGGGGGTATTTTTCTTTCTTAAACATCTACATTTTTTCCAGTAGTTGGTAGAAAGCATTTCAAACCCAACATGGTTAAAAAAAGTTTGAAATGAGCACAGAAATTAAAAAAAAAAATGCCTCCTTAATGTCAGGTTTATCAGAAACTTACAATGGGGGCATTCTCTTTCCAATATGCCTGTAACTCCCATTATGTTCAATGGGAGTTATGTGCAAGTAGTGACAAAGAATAAGCCCCTTGCGTGTTCCCACTTCCCGTTTAACAGCATTAAAATTCATTACAATTTAGCAATTTTATTTTTAATATATTATGACCCATTTGAAATTCAGTCTTCACTTAACTAATGAAAAAGTACATTTTAATCCTTCAAACAGAGCATCATACAAAACCACCTGGAACATGATCCAAAGTCCATTGAAGTTAATGGGAATCTGTTGACTTCAATGAGCTTTGGATCAGGCCCTTAAAGAGTAAAATACAATGCAGGCCAAAAAGGAGAAAAAGTTTCTGTAAAGAAAAACAATCTAATCCTGAAACTATTACTCTGGATGGATGTACCACCTTTAATTTGTAAAGAAAGTTTCTATTTCCATTGTCCAGATTAAAGAATACAGATGCAAATAGTGTATACCACGCAGTTGTAATTTAAACCTACTACTATAGCTCTATTTCCCTCAGCAAAACTGGAAAACAAGAGCAATGATAAAGAGGGGGATTTAGGTATGATGCCACTATTCTCATCCCACAGCCCACAACCCCAGCACACATTTTTATCCCCTCATTAAAATATTATTATTAATAATGTGTATACCACAGAAAGTAGGAGCCCTAGTTATGAACCAGAACTCATTATGCTATGCGCTATGCAAACACATGGGAAAAAAAGACAAAGACAAAAGAGCTTAAAATCGATTAAGTATCATGCTGGTATGTGAAAGTAAGGGTTCAAGAGACAAATATATTTTGTGGCACTACTACTTCCACTATATCATGTTAGCATTTGTTTCCACCACTGTGATATGAAAGTGTAATCTTATTACTAACTTTGAAATCATATTATAGAAAACTAATGCTAAATATATTACTGAGCTGAAACAATAGACAATTGTCTGGCAACACATTTCTATTTGTCCATTCCCCCTCCCTTATTTTCCAAAATGCCTCAGAGAAAATGATACACAGAAAAAAGTGCACATATTCATCTGAATAAAATATAAGGCCATTTCATCTGCTCCAGGAGAAGTCCATTGCCTTCTTGGCTACAAGTTAAATGTTGTTGCCCATCAGAAACAGTGAGGAAGTTAAATGAGATAAAATAGTTGTCACTGTAGTATCTTTATGATGAGCAAAGATTGGTGCCAAGATAAGCCTTTTATTATTAACAGAACTATGTACAGAATAAGTAAAATTTTCTACTCCTCTATGTAGCTGCAGTCTGTGACTGCCTTGTCCGCAGCTTCTTTGTTTCTGGCCCCACTAGGAAGTGTGTCACAGGAAATCCAAAGACTGCCTGAAGAGTGTACAAGAAGGGTGGCATCTCTACTTTCCTGGACAAGTTGAATGACTGACAAGAATGAGGGCCTGAAGCTGTGCCTACCCAGTCATTGGGCAGTCAATGAGTGTAGCTGGGCCACAGCAGAACTACGTAATTGGCTAAGGCCATCAGGTGGCTTACTCTTAAGCCCAGCAGCTGCAGATCATCAGTGGCTGATCAACGTACTCGCCTATGGATTCTCTGACTCCCTGTGCTCATTTTCCTCCAAGCCCTGCTCCAGCTGAGACGCCGCCCTGCACTCAGCCTTGGTTGATTCCTGTCTCAGCCTTGCTGCTGCCTTGGAACTAGCCCTGCTCCTGCCTTCCCTGACTTCAGATTCCAGGCCCCGACTCTGTCACGACCCTTGGCTCTGGCATTTGGACTCTGACCACTAGTTGATTCCCAGGAGAAACAACAACTTTTCACTTGGCGCAATTGCCTTTCAATTTTTAAAAATACTTGTAGAAACCACAAATAAATTTTGCACGTCGACAGGGCAAAACACTGGCAAAAAATACTGGGGATTTTTTGTGTGTGATTTTTTTAAAACAAAGCCTTATTTATTGTACAGTTTTCAGGTGTCTGGGGTAGTAAAACCATTTTACTATTAAAAAATCCTTATAATACATTTCTCAGCATTCTTGAATAGCATTCTCAGCAACACAGACCCAATGGTTCTAGTTTCTGCGTATCCTGAACTGTGCAGTCATTTATACCAGATAAGATTAGCAGCATTTTGCACCCACTTTTCAGTGATATAAATGACTATATAATATGCAGGGCAAAAGTGAATCAGGCCCTGAAACATTTTCTGGCCCTCCTTCATGACTTGGGTCAAGATTTCAAAGGTGGCTTTCCAATATGAACATAGTTTGTAAGTGGATTCCAGTCCCTTGATTCCCTGCACAGTTCCCTGAACATGGCTTAATGGGGAATTTCAATTTATATGAAGACAAGGTGCACAAAATCCCAGTATTGCCAGCCTCAATACATCAAAAATCAAGAGCAGGGCCCCATTAGGAAATTATGAGTCAGACCTCCCAAAACCAAAGAATCTCGCTCAACAAGTCATGAGATTTTATTTTTTTTAAAAGACTATATTGTGGTATTTTTGGTCTGTCTTTTGATTTTTGAACTCCCACTCCCATCTCTAAGGTGTGTATGAAACAATAGCATTGCCCACTCCCCCACATGTACTGGATAAGATGATTTTGGTCCCTGCTGAATATACTCTCACCCCCATGTCTGTCCACCCCTTGTCCAGGCATTAATTATGCACCCATCCAAACCCACCCCATTAGTTCAACCCACACCCCATCAGTGCAGCCCACCCTACCCTACACCTCCATCAGCTCAGCTCCCAACCACACAGATGAGCCCTCTATCAACTTAGCCCCCTCAGTTCACTTCCCCAACCCTGCAGTTCTGCCCCCTATTAGTTCAGCCTCCCCTCCCACCCATCCACAATTCAGCCTCATCTCTGCTTCTCCT
>NW_020664417.1:41568712-41597176 GCF_002925995.2 Terrapene triunguis | reverse complement strand
GGAGGGGAGGGGCAGTTCCAGGAGCTCTTCACCCCACTCTGTCCCTCTCAGGCTGGATGATGCTGGGGGGAGGGGAGGAAAGGTGGGGAAGAAGCAGGGGTACCTTCCTCTCCTGGTTCCTCACAGAAGAGGAGGGAGGATGAGGAGGGGGAAGAGCTGTCCTGAGCTGCAGGGCTCTTTAGCTCCCTTGTTCCCTTGCCCCTCCTGTGAAAATGACTTTGGGTTGCTATGGGGAGAAAGAGAAAGCAGGAGAAAGCTCTGCCTGCAGTGGGTCTGATGGGTTATTCTGACCCAAGAGGCAGGCAAGTGGGGTAGGCAGCCAATCAGAGAGCTCAAATTCATGAGCGGGCTGGAGCTCTGGCTAGTCTGGCACGAGCCCCAGCCAAAATCATTCACGTCACTTGCAAAAGAATCCTGAAAGCTGGAAACACTGAATGCATAAAGAAATACTTTTGTTCAAAAACTCCAAAACAGATGTTTTGGCAAGCAATCTGCAGTGCAAGCTATATTTCTAAAACATAAACCCTGTTTATACATGTGGGTGAGCATTCCGTATTTCTTGAAATTTGATATTTCACTTTACTTGGCAACTATTTTTTTCTAAACATAGTTATATATTTCAGAAAATCACTACAAACTTCACTTGCTGAAAAAGTTAGGTTAATCCTCATCTTCTTGCAAAATATTTAGCAATGTTCATCTTCAAAATGCATTTCTTGGTCAAATTCATTTTAGGTAACTGCTCCATCCCTTTAAAATTCTCTCATTCTCAATATTTCCTTTCACAGAGAACATTACCTACACGTCAGGAGATCACTTTCTATAAATTATGTACAACAGGAATAGCAGTGTATAATATCACTGCTTAAATAAATATGTATTATTTATAGTGTCACAGGTGAAGTACTAAAAGAAATGATACATTCTGCCAAGAATCTTATTTCAAAAATACCTTGTCCAGAATGCTGAACATGTGCAATACTGGCTTCTTTTTCTGCTGTTTAAATTTTTTTAGTAATAAATATATGTTATAATAAAATATTTCAAATAAACACTGAATTATTAATGTACCTTGTATTTGCCCTGGGGCACCGAAGGCATAAATGCTTCATTTAAATTCTGTGCTCTTTCTACAATATAGACAGTGGGCATAATCCTGATCTCACTTACACCACTTTTATGTGGATGTAACTGTAAGGACTTCAAAGAAATTACTTCTGATTTACTATAATTGAAATGACAACAAAATCAGGCCCAGTGTTGCTAAGAGTTCTGTATGCCAGGGTACACTGCAACTTCATTGTTTCCATTTCCACTTCAGTGCTGAAAGCTGAGATAGCACCTTCAGTATTTAAAGATCTAAAACCAATTGTAATCAATATTTTTGCCCTACATCTCTGTTGAATAACATACCAGTACTGTAACAAAACAAGGCATTTTCTCTAGCACTGCCTGTATTTCACTGGAAGAAAATGTATGCTGATTAATTTATTTCTAATTACACAAATTCTTTATCGTTTCCATCCTTGTCTTATATGTGGTAAAAACAACAGGATCAATCAATTGAAAATGGGGCTAAAGTACATGGTTCTTAAATTACATTATAGATCTTTTCCCTGTGCAGAGGGAATTAATATATCAGTATCACTTTGTAGTTTGGGGCATTAATAACCTTCAATTACCAGGGAAGAAAACATGGCAACAAATGGGTCATTTTCTGCAACTGCTTCTACCACAATGGGACTAAGAGATAAAACACTTTTAAAATTTATATATATAAAATTTAAAAATGTTTTATTTCTTAGTCCCATTGTGGTAGAAGCAGTTGCATATATATAAATATATGCCAACTAAGCAGAGTCTAGTGTTCAGTTAAAAATTACAGTACAGAATTCATTCAACAAGTATCAATCAATACGTGCAATCAATTTACCTTGAATCAGAAAGCTAAAAAAAACAACTCTCAGTGAGAATGAAAAGATTAGTTTTCTTTTAGCTTTCCACATTTTTATGTCCAAACAAGACATATTATCTAAATATCTGTAAACAGCAGCAGACAAGTACCAGGTCAAGCCTCTGAGATTGAATATTAAGGTAAAGTTATAGTTTTGTCTGCTTCTGTTGTTACTGATCTTTCATTAACTTTTTTCTTGTTGCCAATACCCTTAGAAACATTAAAGAGCTCAAGGTTTGTTGTGAAGATCTGCAGATATCTTCAGATAGTTCGCAGATCTCTGCATGTATAGTTTATTATTTTCCAACCTGATTGTCACAGAATGTCATCATAACAGCATTATATGAAGCATACTTATAAGCATACTCGGAGACCAGGGTCAGAACAGGTGACCTGAAAAATCTGTCCACAATGAATTATCCAATTTTTTTTTAAATTGGTAACACAGACTAAGATCATGTAACTCTTGTCCTATGCCTCTATCAAGTCATGATTGGTATTACCATGAGTTTAGATTTCAAAAGTAACTAATATAGAATGCAACTTTTTGTGCCGTTCATGTCCACTGAAGTTAAGGTAACGTCACATGCTTGCTTTTTGGCTGTTGCATAGTAGCTGGGCTTCTTGCCTGACATTTCTTGTTTTCAGTTAAATTGTGTTATACAAGATCTGAAAAGCTGATGAACATCAGCTTACTTGCATGCCACATGTTCATTCAAACTGTGGCAGAAGGTTGGCAATTTTTGGGGTAATTTTAAAATCAGTAAAAAGACATTCCAGAAGTCTGCATTGCAAAAGGACTATCCATTAAGTTGAGTTTATTCATACTGAGAGGTACATGCTTTTCTTTTGAATGTCCATCATACTGAGTTGAGGAAAATAACTCATACTGCTCATTTGAGCATTTTAACCTTTAAAACAGCACGAGGCATGCTGTATGGCAGCAGAATTATATTTGCACTGTGCTGCAAAAATATTGTATGAAACTAAATATTTAAAAGATGTTCCAGATCCATATTGTGTTCTTGTGAATTAATGTAAGACCAGGAATCTTTATGTTAGTAGATATGCGTGGCTTGACAAACATACACAAATCAACAATAAATAATGGCCCCACCTAGGAGAGGCCTGATGCTTATCAGTTTTTCCACATTTCCATCTAGAATGGCCTCTACTGAAGCCAGTGACAGGACATGAAAAATCACATTAGAGATGTTAGGATAAAAAATAACTTTATGGACAAACTATTCCCCTCTTTGAAGATCCATTTGCCGTCACCAAGAATTTTTGCACAACCTGTATAAAATTATATGGGAGCTTTCTTTTGGAAGATCAACCATAACGTTTTGTTCAGAGTTACGAACATTTCAGAATTACGAGCAACCTCCATTCCCGATTTGTTCGTAACTCTGAGGTTCTACTGTATGCAGAAACAGGAGTGCAGCCAAAATAATCCTTCATTTATACCTTCGTAGATGCCTCAATAGATCTGATAGTAGGGAATTTTCCCTTTCTCTTTCTCTCTCCTTCTAACACTGGTGACCTTATGAGGTTTTAACATTAAGATGTAGCATTAACAGTGTATCTAAGATAGGGCAATTCTCCTGAACCTCCAAATAAAATCAATGTCACAAGGATCTGTCTAGTTGCTCAGGTGAGTAACCTAATGCATTACCATGTGAAACACATGAGTTCAGTTGTTTAGGTTGGATTTCTTCCTGGTTCAGCTTGCAGAGGTGGAAGAGTATTCTGGAACTTATGCTATTTTTCAGTGTTGCCAACTTTCACAATTTTATCATAAGTTTGATTGCATTTGGTGCTTTTTCTTAAAACACTAGATCCGGCAATTAGATGATTACATGAGAATCTCAGCATTCATTAAAAAAAAAAAAAAAAAAAGAAGTAAATTTCTAGCACTCCTGTTTCTGTATACAGTAGAACTTCAGAATTACAAACACCTTGGGAATGGAAGTTGTTCGTAACTCTGAAATGTTCGTAACTCTGAACAAAACGTTATGGTTCATCTTCCAAAAGTTTACAACTGAACATTGACTTAGTCAGCTTTGAAACTTTACTATGCAGAAGAAAAATGCTGCTTTCCCTTTATTTTTTTAGTAATTTACGTTTAACATAGTACTGTACTGTATTTGCTTTTTGCGGGGGAGGGGAGGTCTCTGCTGATGTCTTATTGTGTACTTCCGGTTCCAAATGAGTTGTGTGGTTGACTGGTCAGTTCGTAACTCTGGTGTTTGTAATTCTGAGATTGAAAAATTGAACCTTAAAGGCTCAAAAACCAGAAGGTAAATAAGAACCCAAAATGTATTACTTTTTGAAAATCACATGATTTTTTAAGTTAACCTTATTCTTTCTGAAGGCCTGAGATGATTTTTTAACAACTGTAGTTGTCAGTATGGTACTTCATTCTTTTCCACAACATGACTCATTGAGAAGCAACATTTTAGTGTTAGTGGAGGTTGCCTATCTCCCATGGCAACTGTAGAGTGAGTGCTAGGCTTCTACAGGACATATGTAGCTTGTACATAGGAGGAGAAACAATTATACTGAAAGAAAAAAAGGCAACTAAAAATGAATTGATTTGAATCAATATGTACAAACCCCTCTTTTAAAAAAAGAAAATAAGGCAGCTAATTGTTCATTGTTCTGCAGACTGTATTATCTTTTATTATCGGGTTATATATGGCTCAACTACAGTAAACCATCACACTGAAATATGAAAATTGTTAGTACAAAGCACCCGTTAAAATCTTGAATCCCTGCTTGGTGAGCTAAGAGATTCCTTGGTCTATGCCCTGGCAGAGGTCAAGAAGTAAAAGCCCACACTAAAATTCTTGGGTTTTGCTGCTCTGTATAAAACAAAGCAATATTTTATGTACTATGCAGAGATAATAAATTGGAAAGGACATAAAAAGTATGAATAAAGGAAATAACATATGACATATGAGCAAGACTAGGGCTCTATTCAGCAGAAATGCTAAGCAACCCTTAAGGGTACAGAATATTATCTCTTACAAGAAATGCATTCAGTAAGTTTAAACCATTTTTGATCCAGTTGCATAAAGATATCTCAATGAAAGTGAGAAATATGAGATGATACCAAAAATGGAAGAAATCCCAAAGCGCGTAACACTTAGGCCGTAAAGGCTTGGCTTGTGACAGAGCTAGGTTGCTAATAATAAATATTATAACAACATTTTTTAAAGTAGTCAGCTTAAAAATAAAGTATTACTATAAGATTCCTGAGCTAGGGTCAAAGAGGAGGGGTTGCAACTTTCCTGCCAGCTTTTAAAACAAAGGTGCTGAATCTTTATTGGTCCTTTATCCCCACAGTAAGAGCCCCTTTATAACTAATCAGAAATGATAATGTGAACTGAAAAGTTTAGAATTAAGCCATTAAATGCCTCCAGAGCAATCTTTTATCAGTCTGATAAGGACATGCTGGAGTAGTAAATGTGAAGTTGAGAGCACGTTACAAAAAATAAAACAAAGCAGCCTTTGTCTAGCGGATAGTACATTGCTGCAGAAGTTCTTATTGATGTTCAAAATGTGAGTCTTTGAAGGAAAAAAGGAAACAAAATGTTTTAATAATTTAAAACACCAACAAAACCCTTCTCTCCTTTCATTAAGTATGTAAAAGCTTCATTAATATAAACCACTGTAAGTTTTCCGGCCCCTATAATGGTTCCTCCCATGACAACAATAGTGGCATATCAACAATCAGTACTCTATATTTTAATGATGGTTTTCAAGCAAGCCTCATAGTTCAGATGGGGGCAGTAAAAGCTTACACTATCCCTTTAAGGCTTACTTGATGTTTTTTGGAATACTTTTATAATTACAGCTTTTGCTGTAAGCATCGTGCGGGAGGCACTGTGCTGCAATTGAGCCCTGGAAAATGGTTTCAGCAAAACGGTGTGAATGCTACTTTAAAAAAAACAACCAAATAGGAGAACATTTGATTTCCTTCCTATAACAGAAATGCAACCAGGAAGAATGTGTAATTAACTATCAGAAGAGAATGTTAGTCTTGGAAATCTCGATAATTTTCTGTTGAGTATTTAGCAGATTAAAAATCCCTTTTTAAAAAAACCAACAGAACAAAAAACAAACCAAAACCAGGTTTTCTTTTCGCAAAAAAGAAATGTAAAGGAGAAAATATTAAATATTTGTATTTAAAATGGTAATGTTTGTTTTTATAAGATTTAACCATCTAAAATATTAGTATGGCATACACAAATATACCTGTAAAGCCTCAACAGGTATAAAATGTACTAAATAAGGATTTTCCTATAAAACAGGAACAATTGAGCAGATGTGCTTTGTACGAAATGATTTTCATATTTCAATGTGACAAAATAGATGAGCCACATAAAGCCTAATTTCAGTTGCAAATTGCAAGATGGAATAAGTTCCAGAATAGTAAACAATTAGCTGCTTTATTTTCTTTTTAATAAGACTAAATTACCAGATAATATCTACTGGCATCAACTTGGCTAATAAAAATCTGTTTAATAGGATTTGCCATTTTTCCAATTGCTATCATGATCAGCTTTGCATTTTGATTATCTCTAAACTTTGCCTCAATTTTCTCATAGAAAAGCTCTCAGTGGTAATTGCTTTAACATTTATTCCAGGTCAAGTGGTTAAGTATGAATAATGATGTGTCAAAAATGTACAGTAATGCTGTCAATAGAGCAATTACCATTTAGCTGGAGCTTATTATGGCACAAGAGCACATTAACTGGGCACAATAAACAGAACAACAAAGAAAGATGGGGCAAAGGGACCAACTGTTTTCAAAATCTGCCAGTGTTATACAGTATGTGTTATTGACGGATATTAATTGTTGCATAACAGTTAACTGTATCTGTACAATGGACTTCACAATGCAGTAGCTATTAGAATGTTTCCAATTATGACAGGAGGCAAAGGTTAAAAATATCACGTAACTTTCAGTTCATTTAAAAAAAAAAAAATAGTTGCAAATCTTTGTTTCACAATGCACATTTTGCTTAGCTTTTCGAAGAATATTCATCACCTGTTGGCATTATATTGATATATTAGCCAAATAATTTGAGTGTACAATAATAAAAATGCAAGATGTCACTTACTTTTGTCACAGTACCTTTTTTCAAGATGATTTTTATTGAAGGAATGTTTTAATTTAATTTCAACTGTTGCAATTTAATGCATTGTGACAATTCCCCCGCCCCCCCCCCCAAAAATCCTTGCAGCTGGAAGTCACAAATTGGAGGTTTATTCCGGAAACACAAATAATTGACTGTTGTTTTCTTAATAGTCAGTTAACTTAAATCAGCCTAATTACTAAAAAATTATTCTATAAAAGCTATTTGTTCAGGTGTATTTATCTAAATATATCTAAACCACTTGTAGATCCCAGTTTCAGCAGAATGTAGGAGCATGACCAGTCCAGCGTTTTCCCCTGTGAAAGTCAACAATAGCCACATTCTGCAATCTGCACTGGCTGTCTGGGGTCCCAGTTCTGTCAGATGCTGAGCAAACCCCTAAAATAGCCCAAGAGTTCCAAAAGCACAAGTCGGCCTCCTGCCAAAAAATAATGAGATTGTCCCCAAAATCATGAGATTTTAAAAAGATATATAAAACCATATTTTTAGAGTGTCTTCTGATTTTTAAAATTCCCCCTGCCCACTCCTGATGTGTGTGTGACAATTACAATATTGCCAACACTCGCAAATTTGTCATGATTTTGCCCCCTGCTGCAGGAGCTCCCAATAGAAGACCCAACTGAGATGGAGCTCCAGTATGCTGGGCACAGTACAGAGTTATTTCTTGTCTGAAGATCTTACAATATAGTGTGAAGGGAAAAAAAGTTGGTGAATTTGTGATGTGAAAATGGAAACTGAAACCCACACAGTTCTCTGTACAGCACCTAGCAGAATGGGAATCTGGTCCATGACTAAGACTTCTAGGCAGGACAGTACTACACATAAATAAATTCATAATCTATTATCCAAAGTCTCCAGGATGGAATAAAAGGGGTGACCTCTGTTATGTGCTTCTGTAAAGAACTGCTAGTGGCAGCCACTGCAGTAGAGCTGGTTGAAATCTTTTGGACAAAACTTTTTTTCACCCAAAAATACAGATTTGAATTGACCAAAGAAATTTGCTAATTTGCGTAGAGTTTGGGGAATTGTTTTGGTCGATTCATATGGGGATTTAGACGCCATTCATTGTACATTTTTTTTTGAGATGTATTCAAATGTTAAATTTCCGGAAATTTTAAATTAATTTTCCATGTCTAAAAACAGTATAAACTGCTGGTGTGATGAAAAAATATGGCCACCTTTGCCAGATTCCTTTCTCCTGTATCTTACAATTGCCTACTCCAAATGCAATCTTTCCTCTAGCAAGGAAGGCAGTCAAGCAACTGTGACATGTTTGTTTTCACCCTCAGCAAGTGCAGTCCTCATAAATTCCTTTGAGATTTGTGTTGTCTCTGCCAGCTAGGGGAACCAAAGAATGTGAATCATGATTCAAATTCACATCTCAAGAGCCTGCAGCTTGTAGTACTCCTGGACTAGCTGAAGACACAAATTGTCATTTAAAAGACAACTGAGGAAAGAATTCTATCATATATGACTTATTGCCTTTTCCCACCTGATCCCATTTATATAGCTCATATTAGTGGTGATGGACATATGGCTGGCAAGTGGCTCTGGGCTTCTGAATGGGTACTGTAATCAGAAGACTGAATAATAAAAGGAAAACAGAATTGACTCTAGCAATAGGGAACCAATGAAAACCATTTTCACTCCACAGTACATTGATTATTTTATTCTGAGTGACTCAGATATACACAAGATGGAAAATTGTGCATTTTATGGATTCTATCAGAATGAAGGAAAAATAGAAGAATTGCTGATAGTGAAGAGATGAGGAGCATTAGATCTGAATCTGAAATGACTTCTAAGGAATGTGTGGAGGTATTTAAGATAGTAGCAACAGACAAGAACACAAAAAGATGAAAATAAGTAAATAAAAAGGCATATTTTTAACGTTTGTAAATAAGTCAATAAAATGTAAAGGCCCAATCCTGAAAACCTTTGCATATGTGCTCAACTTTAAGTACGTGAGTAGTCCTCACTGCAGCCAATCCGACTAGTTAGGGGCTTGAAGTGAAGCATGTGTATAGTCATTTCCAGCATCAAGGCCTCAATTTAAAATAAATAAATAAATAAATAAAGCAGGGTCAATGTCCCACAGATGTCACCTGGTAACAAAATGAGGAGTTTAAGGCAAAGAGTGATAACTTATCACATACATGTACGTAAAGGGGGGAAAAAACCCAACAACTCACTGCCCTAATACCATGTTCTTTAAATAGAACCACTAATGGCTATGAAAAGGCTGAGCCACTTCAGCATATGTTAAACACGGAACAAGAAATATAGAGCAATAGCCAATATCCATCTAATAATGCCATAATTGCAAGCCTGCTTCATGACCTGGAGCAAATGAATGCTCTCCTTCTGGAGTCAAACCCAAGCTGTCAAAATGATAGCAGCTCTGTATCTGAAATAGTTATCTGGTGTGCTGCCATTTAAAATTCCATAAATTTACTTGAGAAGAATTCAATACATGATCAATGGGAAAGACGAAGGGAAAGGACCAAGAGTTAAAACCAAAGGATTATAAACTCAAAACAAGGACTTTGATATTATATTGCAAATGGTGTTATAAAAGGGCTCTTTTACTAGGATTTACTGAATTATTCCCTTCTCAGATACAGTGAAGAAGATCAAGAAAAGATACCCAGCTGCACCACTAAAAAAGTTAACTAACTCTATATTATAAATATTGATGATGTTTGGGGAGGGTACATCAATTCATTTTTTAAAACCAGAATCAACCTATTATTCTTCCATCTGGAAAAAAAGATGAGATATATATTTACGTGGAGAGATTATTTGTCCTGGGAATTTATACCTGATGTGCTACCTTAACATCCTTATAAAATGATTTTAACTTGGGGAAGCAATGAATACATGGGATGCCATATAATTTCAAGTTATTTGCATTCCTGTTTGCCTAGACCTCAAGTCATTTCCTATAGCCATTTCAATATTAGCACTTGCATCTTCCTCTCATCTAGTCTCAAAATTGTATGTGACATAACAGACTATTTTAACTTAAATGTGTGTTTCAGTCTCTCAAAATGAGGCAGGCCTGTGAATTAAGTGTATGTTTTAATGATAAACAATGGTCAAAATATAACACAAGATCTGCTAAAGAGTCTGAGATGATATTATAACAAATATACACATAATTTATTGGACTCCAGAACAATTTTTCAAATATAACTTGCTGGGCAATATGTGCCAACTGTACTGAAATCAGGGTGGTAATCTGACATTTTACTTGACAGTGTTATAACAGTAATATTTATCAATAATTATAAGTGTTGTAGAAATAGCATGGAATCATAAGTCACTGGCTAAGTCAGAATGATATTTGCTACCTGATTTTTCTTCAGTACATGGAACTACAAAACTCTTCTAGAAAATAGTCTGCAATTGCCCTTGGTTGTATAAGGAGATTGATCCTTAGACCATGTAAAAGCTTTTCTGTTAACAGACTGGTGAGTTAAAAGGGAAGAAATTGCTTTATATGAATATCTTACATATAAGATTACACAAGAAAATAACCCACGCTACATTCAAAGAACATTATTAAGGTTGCAAAGTGTAGCACTAAAATTAGGAAATACCAGAAATAAGATGGGAAAATGTACATGCGTTCCATGTAATTAAAGACTGTGTCATAATGCATATGCACAAGGGGACTGAATTCAGGTTGCATAAGCAACCTACATTATTTCATTTCCTAACTGTTGAGTGCTTGACTTTGCAACCAGAATAATGTTGCTTTAACATAGTTGTGCCAGAACCTAGGACTGGACAATGGGCTGGATCACTCAATCCTTACTCTGTTCTGTTCATTCTCTCTGAAGATCTAGCACTAGTCAGTATCGGAAGACAGGATTCTGGGGTAGATGGACTATTGGTCTGACCCAGTATGGCTGTTCTTAATGTGTGTAAATTTTTTTAGGTTTTCTTTTTTAAATACAAACTGGAAAAATCAGAAATTCCTTCATGTGGCATTATATTGACACCCACAAGGGTCATCAGCAAAATTAGAATCTTTAGATCTGTTGCACAGACCTCTGCTACTTGAGACAATGTTGTAACTGATAGGTATAGTAGGTTCTAATCTTCTTTGTGGTCCACGACTACAGGGGGAATAAGATACTTTAGGAGTGGATTTCAGTGATATTTGCTGACAGCAGAGGAATGGGTTCCATGCCAGATTCCGGAGGGAAGTGTGTTCTAGAAGAAACACATTTTTCTGCCTATTCCCCACAAAAGCATGATCCCATCTGCTCTATCCCCCTGCTACCTGTTCCAGTCCCTTCTCTTTCCTACCACTTGCTTCTCAACCCAGTTCCAGTCTCCTGACTCAGGCAGGCCCAGTCTCCCTATAGCTCACATTCCCTTTCTCAGCCAGTCACAATCTACCACCTAACTCTCAGTCCTAGTCTCTTCCCTCCCCCAACCAGGGTCCTTATCCCAACCTCCCTTAGGTCCAGCTCTTGTCCTCTCTGCATTTGAATCAGGCAGCTCCCTCCTCCATACTGCCTCGGCATCAGCAGAGGGGACATTGAGAGCGCATGCGAGAGAGAGGCTTCTTGCTCTCAATTTTGGTGCCCAGCCCTGGCCCAGCAATTACAGAGTCCTGTGCATCTCCCAGTAGCCCTGTGCTTTAGGGAATTTAGCTGTGACGCTCTATGAAGCTTCTACTGAGCATGTGAGAGCTGCTATTTTTCAAAGGTTTATAGCTTGGCCAAATTCTGGCAGATTTTCATGGGGATGGCAAAAGGCACATCCCTGATACAAATGCCACCTCCTGGTAAATTTCAAGATCCTGCTCCAAAACATGGGAATACTGGAGCTTATCAAATAAAAGGTTGCCAGAATTTTTTAACGTGTAAAACAATGTATTGTTCTCTCAACTCATTCCTGGAAATGGCTGAACTCTTTTTGCTGAAAATTAAAAATCAGCATGTAAAATTATAGCCCAAATGGTTAAACTTAGACAAAGTTATAAGCAACTGAAAACTGCATTTTACATTGGGAAGTTTCAGGCAACCTTCATAATAGTGGGTTCTACCAGCCTTCTTATAATTAAGCACATAACAGAATACAATAATCCTTTGCTTTCTCCCATCCCCAAAAATACCTGTCCTTGCACCTACATGCCTTTTCAATTACTGCCTCATTTCCTTCAACTCTAAACTCAAATCCCCTGCCTACAACGACTATTATACTTCCTATCTTCCATTTCCAACCTGGATCCCCTCCAATCTGCCTTTTACCTTCTCTGCGCCACTAAAACGCCTCTTGTTTTAAAAGTCTCTAGTGACTTTGGGGGTAGGAGATGGGGCAAATCTTAGGGCCTTTAGTCCATCCTCTTTCTCCTTGCTGCCTTTGACACTGAAAATCACTCTCTCTCAAAATCTTGTCTTCTGTGATGCTGTTGTCTCCTTCTACCTCTTTGATAGTTCCTATCTCTTTTAGTGTCTTTTCCTTCTCTTCTTTCCCCACTCTCTGGAAGTCCTACAGTGCTCCACATCCTTGTACCTTCCTGTAGTGATCCATAAGGTCACTAACTTCTCCTTCAAATTCTTCCTTAAGACCTAGTTCTATCATGATGCCTCTAAAAAGCTACCAACTAATAATGAATGGCTAGGGAGACTGCCAGTTCTGATAACTGATAACTATTTAACATAGGCAAACAAATTATTGAATATTTTATCTGTCTCCCTCATCCTTCATATGTTGCTTGTCATCTTAGATTATGAGCTTGTTTAGGCAGGGACTGCACTGCATTTTATGTTTGAAAAGCACATAAAGCATGGTTAGCAGTGCGACCCATGAACTCCAGAATGTCAGCTGTCAAGGGGGTTACAAGAATATCCTGATTCTTGGTATGTACATTTGGGTTCACCAAAGAATCTCATGTTGAGGTCTTAAATGAAAGTCGTGGTCACGGTGGTTATTAATATTGTTGTGAAATGTATGTACAGATACTATCTAAAGTGTTATGTTCTTAGAGTCTGTGTCACAGTAGAGGTGGAGAAACAGGTTTTGCTGTCAGACAAAAGACATTTATGCGCTTGTCTCCCTGTGGTAATGTAAATTCATCATTGTATGCTAACACTATGGAGGCACATTTACATTTGAAGTCAAGAGAGAAGAGCACACGGTGAGGGGAAGAGAACCTTATCTTTAGACATACTTCAAAGGTTTGCTGGACTATATTTGGGGAACAGAGAAGACACTCCATCATCCTGCATCTTGGAAGTAAATGGGCAGTGTGTTTACTTTCATGAAAACAGGATCTCAATTAGCCTTGGCTGAAACACTGCAGAGGTAATTTGGGGTGAGACACTTCTTCAGACAGGTTAGCCAGTTAAGTTTAGTCTCTAGAAAGCATGTTATGATTTTGTTTTATATGTAACCCTTTTGTTTCCTTTATCCTTACTCACTCTCTCTTGAACCTTTGGTATAAACTTATCCTGGATTTCACTATAAATATATCTCAGTGTTATGATAAGAGAGGCGCTGATCCTGAGTTTAATATGCAAGCTGGTGCGTACACCGTTCCGTAGGAAAACACAAAGACATGCAGTTGGTATCAGAGATTGCTAGATACTGAAGGTATTTATTAACATTGCAAATCACATTATAGTATTTTATAGTAAAGATCTAAAACACAACATTAGTGTCAACAACACTAGTTTGGATCATTTTGTACAATACGGTGTTATCTGTCTTTTTTTTTTTTTTTTTAAAGACACCAGCAATATGCTGATCAAATATTTTAATGTAAGCCCCAACTCAGGTAGGAAAAGGCTATGAAAAACTTTGGAGGCTGTGAGAATAAAGGATAAAACCACCTAGATCAATAATAATTTAGACATTCATGAGTTTTAAACTCTCATTCTGGTTTGTGATAACCAGTTACAGAACTGGGATACTGCCTAGCAGCATACCTTAGAATGAGAAACTAATGAAATATAGAAAATATATTTAATACTGGAACAAACAGTAGAGCATCCAGTCGAGAATTCTCCCTAAGACTTATTAAAAAAACCCAAACCCTTATAAAATCCTGAAATGGACAATAGTGTACCATCAGAGGGAATTTCTTCTCAATCCCAGCTGATGGTCATTACCTTGTGCCTTGAAGCCTAAGGACTGACAGCTATTGCAATTTTATGCTAGTTAGTGTAACTGCAGATGTCATTCTTACAGAAACACCTAATTCTTAAAAAATGTATTAAGCCATTTACTTCGATATCCTTCAAGTGTAGGCGAATTTCAGAGTTTTAAAAGTTAACTTCAACCACTGTCAATATGAGTCCTGGGCCAAATACCAGCCTCTTTTCAGTTCTTAATTCGACAAAACTTCCTACTGAAGCCAAGGACTAAGGAATGTAAATCTGACCCTCCAAATTTAACAAAAATACCATCATTAAAAACCATTGATTATTAAAATAAAATATTTTTAAAATTATTTTAAAAATCTTTATAATTCACCATCCATGCTGTTTGTTTATTTTTGCATTTCTCACAGCTTAGACAATTAAATTGAATTAGCCAATTTCACTTTTGCTTCTATATAAGCAATTTCTAGTCACTATCAGATTCTCATGCCTTGAAAGTAGAGCTGCTTGGACATTTTCCAGCAGAACAGAGCTGGTCCCAAGTTAAACTGGACCTGTCCCTGTTATAAAAGTATGCCAGTCTCTTTGTCTCTCTTGCCCAAAACTTCCTATCAGTCTCTGGATTTTATATACCTGCTTACCAACACATGGTTTCTTAATGCCCCTGCTGGAGAGAAGTTTGAGGGACTAGCTTCACAGCTCAGGCAACCTCTTTAGCATATCCACTGTCCACCTAAATAGGCCACCATTAAAGGTTCAAAGGCCTGACATTGTATCAAGTCTGGGAAACACGTACCTGTCATCCAATAGAGACATTTCATCATACAATTTCATAACAACCAGAATTCTGTACAGATATTCCCCAGATCATCATATCCACCTCTCTACTTCATTATGCCTCACTTTCCCCTCAGATAGTTTGTTCAATAAAAGGTATTACCTTACCCACCTTGTCTCTCTAATATCCAGGGACCAATACAGCTATATAACACTGCATATTTCCCCTCCCATATTTGTCTATTTGGACTGCAAAGTCTTTGGGGCAGGGAGCAAGGTGCTTATCACAGTGGGTCTCCGATTTCTTTTGGGACTTGTAGATGCTACTGTAATACAATTAAATAATACTAATAATAATGCTATAGAACAATTCTTCAGTGATTAAGATAGAAATACTGTAAGGGTAACTTTTTTTAAAAAATCGATTAGGATTAAAAAAATATTTCTATTTATCTTAGGTTTTGTAAAATATTATCTTTACCAGATCTAAAGTTTGGAACATAATTTCTATGCATATTTAAGGAATACAAAAAAGGTATTTTAATTAATTTAAAACAGATTACATTACTTTTAGTTTCAGACTTCCCTACTGTTCTTGTTTTATGGGTAATAGGTACCCAACTGGCATTTTCTAAACCATTCAGAGTTACCTCTGGTCAGATCTCCTCATTTTGCTCCTTCTCCCCACCCCTAAATGAACAGTCCTAGTCTTTATTATTTTAATGAAGCTTCTGTAAGTGTAAAAGCATATTTGTGTAAAAGCATATTGGTGAAAATAATGTATATATCATTCAATTTTGTTATCTGTCATGAACATGTATTTGAAAAGTTTATTTGTTTCTATCTATGAGATTATTTATTTTCATCCAAGAGTGGGATACTACTATGCTGGATTTTCCATTTTCTCAAAACAGCAGGATCAGGTGGTTGGGAAACCTACAATGGTTTTTGTTTTTCTTTATGAAAGAAGTCCAACAGCTTATCACATTTATATTATTACCAAATGAAAGAAAGCCATGGGATCTCCTGCTAGCATACAGAGGATCTGGGGACCTTTTGAAATGTAAAGACAGACCTCGGTAACAGACCAGTATCCCAGGGTAATGAAAACATTTCTTGATAAAAACTGGTTTTATTTTCTTGAGTCCAGTATTGTAAAGCTTATGCACACAGCCCACACTTTGTTTATTACTTTATCCACTAATGTGGGGATCAGGAGTGCAAAATGTAACCTTTTCTTCCAGAAAAAATGGTGAAATTTCATCAAAATAGCTATAGAAATTCATATTTTGGTGTGGAATTTTACATAGATCTACTACTAGAGTAAGAACAGAGGGTAACATTTTTTAAAGTGTCAGTGACATAGAAGTGTAAGGTTTGTGTTTAAGTCATTGAAGTATAGGCTCCTAAGTCACTGCTGAAAATGGGACATAAGATTCTAAATCATTTTGGCACCTTTGAACATTTTAATGATTAGGCATTTAAGTGACTTAGGCAGAAGGAAGGAAGACCTGGCTTTTACATTGTCTACACAGAAATCCAAAGATTGGTGAGATAAACCAAATTGTTTAAAGTGAAAAGGCAAATTTTAAAGCATGGTTCCTCATATAAACACATTACTGATTGAAGGATACTCTTAGAATATCCATGCAGCTAGACATGTTATCTTTCTCCAATCCCTTCTCAACCCCGAGAGAAAGTGTGTTTGTTGTGTGTGTGTACACACACACACACAATGTGCAACCGTTTTTGGAATTTTCACAGAGTTCAAAAGGAACCAGTAAACCTCAGTGACAGCTGCAGGCCTATTTTTTAAAAAAATTACAGAATAATTATTTCTCCAGGCAATGGATCTATTGTTACTACTTATACTATCCAGGAATTCTAAATATATTTCTGTATACTGTACCAGAAAATCTCTCATCGTATAAGGAAATGAAGTATGCCGAGATGCCTACCATCATGCATGTAACAGACCACACATTCAGCAATGATGGTGTTTTTATGATGGACTAACCATATCCTGCAAAGCATGAGCCTAATGCATTCAGTGTTAAATGCTCTGAATCTGGAAAACTTCCCAGATTACAAATCTGTCCTTCTAGTTCACACTATTGAGGATGAATCTGAAGAAGAGGCAATAAAAGACAAGACTGGAGAGTTAGGTCTGGACTACTTTATGATTATCATTTTAATAAGAATAAAAGCACTACAGCTTGCAGCATCTAATAAACTGAGAGCTGAGATGGTTCTTAATACTGCATTTCAACACAAGTTAAAATAGAGTCTACCCTATTATGATGGATTAGGGATTACCTCACTTCAACCTCTTGTTTTTGACAGCTTTATCTCCATTTCACCTTTAAACAAAAATTCGTAAATTGTTTTAGTCTTTAAAGTCAGTTAATGATCTGAATTTTGTACTCCGATATTCTGATCTGAGCAGATTTTCCTTTTGGTACAATCCAACAAGAAGCAATTAGAGGTCTGAAGTGTTACAAAATGAATTTAGTAGAAAAATAATAACTGCACCATGCCCCTTAACTTTCTGAAATAAAGTCAAGATTTTGTAGTTTAAAAATGAGTCTGACTTTTAGAAGATACTGAATTTCAATTCACCATGCCACAGAAATATTAAACCATAGATAAAAGAAATCTCCTAAGCATCAGTCTTCATCCAACTGGCAGATTACCCTGAAAAATATACTTTACCTAAACAATATGATTTATTTTTGTTTTTGACATTCAAAGCTCTTGAGACTTGCATTTTTTTGAGACTGGTTTCAATATACTTTAAAAAGTGATATCAGCAACTTAGGCTTTTGTTGTTGTTGTTGTTTTAATTTTAAATCCAGCATCAATCACACTAATTCTCCAATTCACTAGGGCTGGATGGCTATTGCTCTGATTTAGTCTTCCAAAGTTCAGTAATGAATCTAAATGATTTTATACAGGCTTAAATATTTTCTTTTAAAAAATGTTACAATTTCTTATTAGTCCAGCTTTGTAGATGGATTACCCTTACAGCCACGTACCACAAGGCTGAAATTGAGTCTCTGTTTTTCATTCAGGATGTCAGTTCAAAACTGGGTATAACCAACAAACTTCAACCACTTCTATCCCCAAAGTTGTTCTGCCTTCCTACCCTAAGGAAGATAGCAGGTCTGGATGAGCCATTGGTTTTCATAAGTTAACTACTTTATTTTGAAAGCCTCATCCATAATTTTGGGAACGGCATAAAGGAATGGGAATTGTTAAATACTGAAGGCAATGTGGCAAGAGGAAGTTAACAGATTTGAAAAAGTAAAACTAAAACTAGACAACCTTCCCTCCTTCTCCCCAACCACCACCACACATGCATCATTACAACTTTCCAAATTTTATCTAACTATGGAAAAAAGCATTCACAGATACAGATAGAAAATCTTTTGAACCTTCTATAGTGCACCTCAGTGTAAATGTATAGATCCTTACAGACTGAACTTTAGCAGAAAGTAACAGAGCAGTGGCCCCACAGAACAACATCCAAAAATTAAAACTTTTGGGGCACAGTAGCAGTTTATATATGGATAGGGTGTAGTAGTTATCAGAGTGTCAGTTATATTGGGATACAATGTTAGTTAGATGTCCAGAACAGCAGCTAGATGCTACTGTGATAGATACTACATAAATGCAGACAGACAAGTTTTAACTAAAAGGCAATTAGACTTTAAGGTCCTCAGGACTGACAGCATGTTTTATGTGTTTTGTACAGTGTTGAGAACACTGCTAGCACTTACTACAAAACAAATAGTACAAATTCTACTACTGATAAGGTATTTTTAAAAGTCAAAGATTAAACAGGCTCTGGACCCAATCCAGCAAATGAGTTTGTGCAGGCAGATCTCTGTATTTGAGTAAAACCACTTTCAGGATTGAAACCCCATTTGACCTGCTGACACAGGTGGGGAAGTACCTTAGGACATTTACTATAGTTAAAGAAAATATGAAAGTCCAATTTTCCTAACAAAAATGGATCTTTAATTTGGCCAGAGAAAGTCCATTGTTACAATCAAATCTGTCAAAGATTGTAACAATTTGAGATACTGTAAGAAAATTGGTGATGCTACACTGTAAACCACCCTGAGCCCACTCACTGTACAAAACTGGAAAACTGCCACCTATGAGTCTTAGAGTATAAATCCACTTCTGGGGAAAGAATGAACTCATTTGAGGAGTGACCAACTCAACTAAATCATGAACAGTTACTAACACCTAAGCAGATTAAAACAAATGAATTGATTAGAGCATTATAGTTAAATCTCAATAGCTCATTAAGGACTCCATCCTGTAAGTTGCTGAGTACTCTCAACTCCCAATGAAGAAAATCGGAGTTGAAGGTATCTTGAAGGATTGAACCCTAAACAACCACAATGCATATGGCATGCTGTGAAAGAGACTAAAGGCTTGTCTACATGGTGCATTAGTCTGCACCAGCTGAAGTGTGAATTCTAATATGCACCAGTATGTTGAGCACTAACTGGCCTGTGTGGACCCTGCTGGCAGGCACTAAAAGTTCCCTAATGTGTGTTAATATTGTGCTGTTTGAAACAGGACTGCATTAATGCACACTGAGGAACTTTTAGCACATACCAGCAGGGACCACATGAACAATACATTGGTATGCATTAGAATTTACACCAAGGCTCGTGTGAACTAAGACACCATGTAGACAAGCCCTAAGGCAGTCGTTAAAAAGCAGGTGGAAATGTGCATGATACATTGGGGTGTCCCATGACACCATCACGCTGATTAAGTGTTGAAATTCAGAGTATATCGCTCATGCTAACAGGCCTTGACTCTTGTGTGCCTTACAATTTGAAAAACTATTCTCCCCCCACTCCTCCAATTTAGTTCATACAAGACTGTTAACAGTCGCCTTATGTTAACATGAGATGACATTATGACTTCTTCATCCATTTGTTTCCCCCTAGAGAGTGGCTCTCTGTGCCTCTCAGGGGAGGAGGAGGAGGAGAAGGAAGGCATTTCACTCTCGCCATCCACACCTAAGGCCCTGCATTGCAGCTACCTTCCTTCCAGTCAATTAGAGCTGGAGTCCTCCTTTTTGAGCCCGTCATCATAGAAAGCATCACTACAGATTGATACAAGGCACTCTTTACTAGAGGCTGAGTGCTCTGTTTTTGCACTGCTCCCAAGCTCTGTTGGCTCAGGGAGTGAGAGACTGAATGTGGAAATCAAAACATTCCCCCCAAAAGACCATCTGCAATCTCGGCCAAAATTATGGTTTTAAAAAAATAATGTGAGACTGTCACAAATTCAATCAAATAAAAAGGCACCATAAACTAACATTTCACAGTTGTGCCTAAGTACTATATTTTGAGCAGAGAAACACTGCATCAATTTAGAGATTAATAGAGTAGGTTCTTCTGATATAAGCACGTATGCAGCTTTCTGATATGACCTTTGTGCCACTACAAAATGTCAATTATACACTTGGAAATGTTATTTCTGTAGTTAATTTCCCTGTTTTCTTACACAAATCTAATATACAGGTGCATCTTCCCCAGAAGATGATTTCAAGACACTTTGATTGGAAATCACAACTCCATCATTTTTTTAAACAATGTGAATGATTAAAAGAATGGTTTGTGAAAAATCAACTAATAGACAATATCTAGTGTGTTCAAAATAGACCATAAACAAATCCCCATATTACCAAGTTTATAGCAAAGGCTTACTCTACTTTTCAGTTATATTAAAGGAGAGAGAGAGAGAGAGAGAGAGAATGAATGAATTTTAGAAAGGGGCTTCATGGCTCTTTCCTGAAGGTCTTGTTAGGTAGCGTGCTGTGAACAAGCGAATGACCCTTTAAAATAATCTATAGCTTGTTTACAGTTCATTTTTAAAAGTACTTATCAAGTTTGGTAGTTACCTTCTGTACACAGTAAATACAAAACAGCAGATGTGTGAGCCATTTACTGGAGCTGTATTGCTGCTGCTAATGCACAATGTAAATGATTTAACAATTACTATAAAAATTAGGGCCTTAGGGACCAGTTGTCTAACATGTTTCCCTCCGTCAACAGGCATCTATCTTTCTATTGATGCATGGGGAGCTTTAAGCATATGCAGCATGTCCCATCACCGATAATGTGGCTTACCCGTGGAAAATCCCACACGTATCAACAGGAAAATAAATCCAAACTTCAGTTGACTAGCTGCAGTCTGCCTCGTGGATCATTGAAAAGCATTGTCTTTTTCTAATGGATTCTATGAATTTCTCTCCCCTACTGGTATCATTTTTATTTAACTCTGTAAAATGTTTTGGAATAGTTTGTGTGAAAGACAGGATACAAAATTCAGACTGGATTGTATATTAATATATTACAGACATTTCTCAGATGCTTCTTCTATAAACATCACTGTTCTGTTTTCCTTCTACTTATCACTTGGCTTATAAGGCTGCAAATTCCTTCCCAAAGAGATAAAATTGTTGGTTAGGAGGTAGCTCATATAAAATAAAAATAAATGTTAATTGTTAAATAGCATCAAGAGCTAAAACAAAGAATTATTTTGTAAATGTAAGGAATTCCTAACATTTATGCTAAGCAAAGACTGTAAACAGCCAGAAAAGAATTGTTTTGTGGCAATCAAACTATGTTCTATTTATAAAATTCATTTGGAAAATGCCCATATTAGTGTAAATTATCTAATATGGAAATAAAGGAATATCTGATTATTTCCTAGGAGAGAAACCTAAAATGTATGTATCTTTAGCCTCAATGCAACAGTAAGATCAATCCCCCAAGGCATATGGCATCCACAATACAAAATACCTAAGAAAACAGATAACATTAGTTTTGGCTTTACAGGGTATGATATCTGAAAAGATATTTGACACACTCCCACTCAATTTTAAATGGTTATAAAGAATATAAAGTCTCTTGTTAAGGGCTTGTCATAACTATAAAGGGAAGGGTAACAGCTCTCCTGTGTACAGTGCTAAAATCCCTCCTGGCCAGAGACTCCAAAATCCTTTTACCTGTAAAGGGTTAAGAAGCTCAGGTAACCTGGCTGACATCTGACCCAAAGGACCAATAAGGGGACAAGATACTTTCAAATCTTGGGGCGGGGGAAAAGGCTTTTGTTTGTGCTTTTTGTTTAAGGGGTTGTTCGCTCTTGGGACTGAGAGGGACCAGACATCAATCCAGGTTCTCCCCATCTTTCTAAACAAGTCTCTCTTATTTCAAACTTGTAAGTAAAAAAGCCAGGAAAGGCGTCTTAGTTTTACTTTGTTTTCTCAACTTGTAAATGTACCTTTTACTAAAGTTTTTATCTTTGTTTGCTGTACTTTGAACCTAAGACAGAGGGGGGTCCTCTGAGCTCTTTAGTTTGATTACCCTGTAAAGTTATTTTCCATACTGATTTTACAGAGATGATTTTTACCTTTTTCTTTAATTAAAAGCCTTCTTTTTAAGAACCAGATTGATTTCTCCTTGTTTTAAGATCCAAGGAGTTTGGATCTGTATTCACCAGGAAATTGGTGAGAGGTTTCTCAAGGCTTCCCAGGGAGGGAATCCATTGGGAATGGTGGCAGCGGGACCAGAGCTAAGCTGGTAGTTAAGCTTAGAAGTTTTCATGCAGGCCCCTACATTTGTACCCTAAAGTTCAAAGTGAGGATACAGCCTTGACAGGGCTGTATTGAGATTTGAATACAGGAAATTTTTCTAAAAGCTATAGATGTATTTCAAAGAGGAATCATCATTTTGGAGGATAGATAGATAGATAGCATGTTTTAAAATATTTTTATATTTTACATAGCTGATCTTTAAATTGAGTCCGGCTACAGAGTAACTAAACAATGGATAGTTAGCCAAAATGTCAGATTATTAAAAAAAAGAAGGCACTTTACATCTATGAAATAAGCAATATGCACAAATGTTGTGACATGTTTTAGTCACCCTCAAAAAGAATGGGTACTGTGAGCTGAGAAGAGACAGGTATTTCTTACACCTGCAATAATGTAAAAATATGATACAAAATACCAATAGATAATATCGCCCACCTTCAATATGCTATGATTATGTTTTAACCATCAGGAAGAACCAAATGTTAAGTAATGGCAAGCCATACTCTTGAGTATAATGAATAATCCTATCATACGTGAACATCAGAAAGGTCTGATGAGAAAGGAGGAATCAGAGGTTTTATATCCTACTCTGACAGAAATTGTAGATACACAAAATAAAAATACTTTCCATTTATACAACAGTTTTCATCTTTCATGTCTATTTACCTTCTATTGATCTCATCTTTTGAAATAAATTTGGTTTTACAAAAACTAGATTTCAGTTTGATTTTGACCTGACATTGTCCTATCAGCATGGTTAGATAAATCTAATGGACCGGTCAGCAAATTAGTAGTATTTCTCTTGCATCATGTAACGTTTGTATTTGTAACTATATCTAAACATTAATTATAATCAATAAAAATTCATAGGTTTGTCCTTCATGAGTTCAATGAAGGCCTAACTGTTTGTTACAGTCCAAAGACAGAGTATGTGTCAAACAAGCCCAAACTCCCACTTTTTGAACCTGGAAACCCTATATTTTGACTAATTAGGAAGTTGATCAAAGAATTTATGACTGGAACAAAAATGAGGTATAGTTAAATAAAGACCTATCATAGGATCGGTGAAGTATTAAGTATTGTGGAGATAACATATGGTAGAAAATAATTTTTCTCCATGTTTCGAAGTTTTAAACTAATTTTAATCTGCCAAATACTTTCTTTAAAGTCTGATTGAAAACTGTGGTAGCCTAGAGTCAAAGTAGCTGAGTGTTCATACTTGGAAACATCTTGCCTCCGTTAGTTTCACATTTTAAACTCCAAGGAATACAACAAATAAGTGTTTACAAATCATACAAGTGCCCAAGACACTGAATAATATTTTAAAAGCCTCATTAGACACTGGGGTTGTGACCTTTGAGTGGTTCTTTTTATAGTTCTAAAAGTGACTTTGGTTATCAGGTGTCTTTTATAGGAAACTTAACTTTCTTGAAATATTGCTCAGACTAGTTCTGTAAAACATTACTCTATTAGAGCAACTAGCTCTAGGCAACAGGAATAAAGTTAGAAAAAATACACATCTTCCTATTATAAAACCTCCTAGTTCTTAGCTCCTTTCAACTATATTATAAAGGTAGAAGTTTAGACAATGAAGACTGTATACTCACAATTAGTCAGGAAGATTATATTATACACCGCATATGCCTTTTTATACTTTGAATATGAAATTTTTCTGCAGTGGCCCTGTGCAGAAAGTCACTTCCATAGTATGATTTACCAAAGTAGGCTATAGCAATGGCTTACCATGTCCCTGTAAATTAGGAATGTCCTTTTTTGGGGGCCTTTCTTGGGGACCCTTTCCATAGAATCATAGAAGATTTGGGTTGGAAGAGACCTTAGGAAGTCATCTAGTCTAACCCCCTGCTGAAAGCAGGACCAACACCAACTAAATCATCCCAGCTACGGCTTTGTCAAGCTGGGCCTTAAAAATCTCTAAGGATGGAGATTCCACCACCTCTCTAGGTAACTCATTCCAGTGCTTCACCACCCTCCTAGTGAAATAGTGTTTCCTAATTCCAACCTAGGCCTCTCCCACTGCAACTTGAGACCATTGCTCCTTATTCTGTCATCTGCCACTGCTGAGAACAGCCGAACTCCATCCTCTTTGGAACCCCCCTTCAGGTAGTTGAAGGCTGCTATCAAATCCCCCCCTCACTCTTCTCTTCTGCAGACTAAACAAGCCCAGTTCCCTCAGCCTCTCCTCCTAAGTCATGTGCCTCAGCCCCCTGATCATTTTCGTTGCCTTCTACTGGACTCTTTCCAATTTGTCCACATCCTTTCTGTAGTGGGGGGCCCAAACTGGACGCAATACTCCAGATGTGGCCTTACCAGTACCGAATAGAGGGGAATAATCACTTCCCTCGATCTGCTGGCAATGCTCCTACTAATGCAGCCCAATATGCCATTAGCCTTCTTGGCAACAAGGGCACACTGCTGACTCATATCCATCTTCTCATCCACTATAATCCCCAGGTCCTTTTCTGCAGAACTGATGCTTTGCTAGTTGGTCCCCAGCCTGTAGCTGGTCGCCTGCCATATTTGCTATTCTTTCTGCATATCAGGATGGTTTGTTCCTGCACCCTCAATAAGGCTTCTTTAAAATACAGCCAGCTTTCCTGGACTCCTTTCTCCTTCATATTAGCTGCCCGGGGAATCCTGTCCATCAGTTCCCTAAGGGAATCAAAGTATGCTTTTCTGAAGTCCAGAGTCCATATTTTGCTACTCTCCTTTCTTCCTTTTGTGAGGATCCTGAACTCAACCATCTCATGGTCACTGCTGCCCAGGTTGCCACCCGCCTCTACTTCCCCTACTAATTCTTCCCTGTTTGTAATCATCAGTCAAGTAACCCTTTTGGTTTTACATCAACTAGCTCTTTGTGCCATTTTTAAAACCATGCAGACTCTGGTCACCTGAAGGAGTCACCTCACAAGCGAGTTCAAATGTGCCTCAGGGAACATCATCACAAGCCTGTCATATGTAAGCTCTGGATTGTGACAGTCATAAGGAGATAAGAGGGAACCTGTTTTTGCAGAAGGAAAACAGGGGAGAGTATGTGTCACACACCAAGTTTAGGTAGTGAAACCTAGTGGTCGGTTTCACCAGAACAAGAGTCTCGTCAGTGTTCAGAGCATAATGTCAGGGCAGAGTCAGAGTCATGGTCAGGAGACAAGCCAATGATCAGAACCAGGAGTTAGGAATCAGGAGTTCAGAGGCAGGCAGGACTAGAACTGGAGAGGAGCAGGCAAGTGGTGAAGCAAGGGCTGGGCAAGAAGCAACTCTGGTACCACTGCACATGTGGAACGCATTGAGCAGCCACTGTTGTTACAGAGCTTAAATGGTGATCTGTTGGCTCTTCTGATCAATCAGGTAGCACAGTCATTTAGCGAGGGTTTATTGTGCCCAGATGAGGTCATTGGATGCTAGGCATTTGAGTTTCCTGACAGTATGAATGATTATGGTGCAGAAAGTGAGCAGCAGGACAGGAGACAAAGCTAGGAAGGGAGAAAGAAATGGGGAGGAAACTAAAGGATAGGGAGAAACAAGAAAAGGAGAAAGTGAAGAAGAGAAAAGACAAAGTATAGATCATCAACAACAACAACTCAGGAGGAAGGAGAACAAGGAGCAAGGAGAAGAGAACAAGGGGATAAAGGAGAAAAATAAAAAATAAGTAGTGCTGGGGGAAAAATGGATCTGCATTGACAGGGTAGAGAAAACAGTATGAACTGTTCGTTCATATTTTTATTGTCAGATGATTTGTTTGCTATTCTGAAATGAGAGACACCGTGAAGAAAGGAATGGGTTGCTTGTTTGAGCAAGAAGAGACAGAGGATGGGATACACCTTTTCCTCTCACCACCATGCCAGAATGATCCCTGGCATAATTCCTCAGTCCCTGAGTAAAGCCACTGCCGATGGGTCTAACTCAACCCAAAGAAATTGGGTTCCATTTTTTTCTATTTGAAAATATAGCCACTTTTTCCTCTTCTGAATGCTGGGAAATAGCATTTTTTATAACATCTTTCTGGCTGGGTCATTTCCATTTGACTCTGCAAACAAGGACTTTTCTACTGAATATTGAGTAATTTAATATTGAATATTCAGTAATATGGTCAGGTTCTGTAAAGTCTTAAACAAATAATAATTTACCTTTGTATTACTGACATCGCAAGCAGATGTCTTGGTCTGAATAATTCACTTTGGGATCCTTTGGGATAAAAGATACCATACAAATATAATTCAGAATTCAGTAGTAAAGGATGGGACAGAAATTATAAGTCAGTTGATGGAGGGACAAGTTGTGATCACAGAAGTACAGACCACAAAAATAAGAGGGTGTCAGAAAAAGGAGTTAAGTCAAAATAGCTCCACAGTCAAAAATTAAAATCATAAACTCTGTCAAACAGATAGTTAAGGGTTAATGCCTCTTTTACCTGAAAGGGTTAAGAAGTTCACCTAGCCTAGCTGACACCTGACCAGAGGAACCAATGGGGGGACAAAATGTTTCAAAAGGAAGGAGGGAAGTTCCCTTTGTCTGAGTCAGTTTCACTTTTGACTGGAGTGGGAAAGCTCCAGAATTCAGCCTCTTATCAAGTAATCCAAGGCGGTTGGATCTGGATCCACCAGGAGTTGGTGGGAAAAAGGAGGGGGGATGGTTAATTTCTCCTTGTTTTAAGATCCAAGGGGTTTGGATCTGTGTTCACCAGGGAATTGGTGAAGAAGTCTCTCAAGGCTACCCAGGGAAGGGAATTAGTACTTGGGAGTGGTGGCAGCCAGACCAGATCTAAGCTGTTAAATGAGCTTAGGGGTTCACATGCAGGTCCCCACATCTGTACCCTAAAGTTCAGAGTGGGGGTGAAACCTAGGACACACCCCCACTCCAATACAAGGAGCTTAAAAGGAGAAATAGGTGACAGAGAATGCCCGGCAACAGAAGAGAATCCTGACATCATAGACATTTCTGAAACATGGTGAATGGACAAAAATGAATGGGATAATAAATATCTAGCTACGAGCTATACAGGAAGGACAGACTTGCTTATAGAGGGTGGGGAATGGTACCACACCTAAAATATTTCTGAGGGCACGTCTTCACTACCCGCCGGATCGGCGGGTAGCAATCGATCTATTGGGGATCGACTTATCGCGTCTAGTGAAGATGCGATAAAATCAATCCCTGATCGCTCTGCCATTGACTCCGGAAATCCACCGCGGCAAGAGGCAGAAGCGGAGTTGATGGCGGCGCGGCAGCGGTCAACTCGCCGCCGTCCTCACAGCCAGGTAAGTCGACCTAAAATACGCAACTTCAGGTACGCTATTCACGTAGCTGAAATTGCGTATCTTAGGTCGAACCCCCCCCCCCCCAGTGTAAACCTAGCCACAGACTTTAACATTTCTAAGTGGAGAGGACCAAACACAATCTGTATAGACACAAATCCCAAATCATAAAAATACAGATATATCACAGTAGAGTTATTCTGTTTTCTGGATATTGTGCACATTGGGGTTATTCTTGTTGCTTTTGTGTTTTGTATCAAGGGTGCCTAAAGCTTTGAATATTTGACACTTTTATATTTTTATAAATCAAAATGAATACATTACATAGGACAAAACCCAGGAAGAATCTTTCCCAGATGCCAGATTATTACATAACTGACGATTTCAAAAGATTCTTGCACCTTCTTCTGAGGTCTCGGATATTTGACAGGATTCTGGACAAGATGCAACTCTGGTTTGGCCCGATATGGCAATTCCCAAATTCCTGATTCACTGGCCTACAATTTTTGAGAAGTCGTCTGCTTCAGAGATAAAATGTGCTATT
>NW_020664417.1:41513227-41568312 GCF_002925995.2 Terrapene triunguis | reverse complement strand
TGACTACATTTATTTCAGAAGCATTTTGGCTGTAGAGCAGTGTTACAAATTGGCAAACCAGCTACATATAGAAATCCCTTCATTCAGCACTGAAATGCAGCCCTCTCTGGATTGAAAGTCAATGTCTAAAAGTGCACAGCAACACTATGAAAAAGTTTAGGACAGAAAATAAAGACTTCTCCTACCAGCTAGAAAAATAAAATGATCTTCCCTTCTTTGTTTTGCTGGACTTGTCTCTCTCTGGAAATCTATCAGAGCCTCTCAAAGGAGGCAAGTCAAATTTGAGAAATACTAATCTACAGAACTCCTTTTCTGTTTGAAATTGTTAGTAAATACCATGGGATCCATGTTCCCTTCAGCTGTGCAAAAAGTAGGAAAGCCACACAAACAACGGTAAATGTGGCCAGGGAGTGAAAATGTGGAAGAAAATTAGTTGAGTCTGCTTACTCTGCTTCTTCGCATCCTGGGGCTGGCAGTAGCCCTATCACACCTTTATGACTATGTAGGAATTTCAGGGCTATGGGTAGTTGATGAGGAGCAGAGCTGGAAGCATCCTCTGCAAAAGATATGCTTTCCTAGCACAGAGTGCACTGAAAATGCCAGAAGTTAATGCTAAGTTAAACACAGAACTAAATTTTACTCCATGGAGTCTTCTTAGACCTGGTTGAAAATTTCAAAAGCTTTCAATGGTAATTAAAAAATGACACATTTTTTGCTAAAATTTTCATGAAAAATGTATCTGTTTTCCATGCAGCTCTGTTTCTAATCCTCTTCAAAAGGAGAGGTCAACGCTGCCAAGTTTTGCACAGTTCCATGGGTGACATTTTGTGACTGAGAGATAGTCATTGATTTCTGCACAGATTCCCCCAAGCAACAGAAAATGTGTGGGGTGCAGCCTCTTGTGGCTGTCAGGAATCAATGCAGGTGAAACCTATTTTAGTCCAAGTAGTCCAGCTGGATGCATTAGATTCTAGCAGGGCTTCAGACAAGCATGATGGGGACGGGATGGAGACAAATGCATGGCCTTGCAGTTGGGAGGTTGTGCACACCCATGTGCAACAGCAATGTAGCCACGAAGTTATCCATGCTGCTTGAGAAGGGGCAGCCACTCCATGCACAGCCCTGAGATCTACAGTGTTAGGACTGGGATTATTCAATGATTCTCAATTTCCACAGAATTTGACCATTCTAAACAGGCATTACTGCACCCATGAGGGCAAACAGCAATGCTGTTAACACAACATCAATATGCCACAATTATTAACTTTCCTCCTTCTGTAGGTTTTTCTGTGGCATAGGTGAGTTTTGCCCTCTATATTTACATACTGCAAAGAAGTGCTGTATACTTATTTTCTGTACCTATTTGGACAAATCTTAAAAAAACTGCTTTATATAAAAGTCATTGTGGTATGATTATGATATAGGGTTAGGGTAAATGCATTTAACATTCCAAATCTATGGATCTATTTATGTTCCAGCACCCACCCATGCTATCACTGCAAAATTTACAACCATATTTTCTGCTGTTGCTGTCTTTTACAATACGTCAAAAATGTGGCACAGTTCTGGCCACTGACTTAAATAATAAAATGGCAATGAAGAGGTTAAACATTCTCTGATCCCTCTCTCACATCTTAACCAAAGGATCATTGAGATCTCTAAGCTGTTTCTAATTAGTTGTTAATGACCTCAGAGTTGTGCGAGTTTAGCATCTTCTGTATCTCATTTGATTTCCCCCTTGGGCTAAAACAATATCAAGAGGGCTAAAATGAAGATAAAATACACCTCTATGATCCCTGTGGTTATTGGATCAGGGACATAAATACATAGAAGTCCAGGGGGAAAGATTTTTATCATTAGTTCTATAACCTATACTAACAAAAACCAGAAGTGATAACATTACTATAAGACCCAATACTGCACTCTTTACTCAGCAAAACTCTGAGTAAGGAAGGACTGTTTGTTTGTCCTACAAAGTCTGGAATGGAGTTCTTAGAATTCATGAAAAACTGTGAAAACAGCTATAGCTTCTCTGGAATAGTCAGGAGACATTATTCAGCTCTACAATAAGAAGAAGAATAGCTCAGCAACATCCAATCACAGGTGGTTCAAAATAAAACTGTTAAGAAAACAGGGATCCATTGCTTATCATTAATTGCTATTTGCTGTCATGAGCAACTTAGTTTAGGAAGTGATCTGAGTGTGTGTGAAAGTGGTACCCAATTTAGAAAATCCATAAACCCCCCCAAGATTAAGTATAAAACTAATCAAAATGCTGAGTTTATTAATTTAATGACAGTAATATTTGGCACACTATGGCTATATACCTGTTTCCTATTTGTGAATAAATTAGGAGAGAGTAATGTTAGTCTTTAGTAATCCTTAGTGCAACATTTTTTATTTGCTTTTTAAAATTTGGACTCATTATAACTATATAATTGGTTATATATCATACTAAGAACTCATTCAGTTGTAAAAAAAAAGAAAAGCTCTACATATTTTAACTAAGAGCTGCCTCAAGGTGATGAAATAGCAGCAATACAAATTTTCAGGGTTGTAAAGACAGACAAAGTCTCTTTGAAGAGCTGTTAAATCTATAAATCTCACAAACACTCTAAAATATGTCTTAAAATAAAGTGACCAAAGCTTGTCATTTAAAAGGAAAAAATACTGACAATATGCCATTATAGCATATTGACTGAGAGGGTAAAGTCACCGTGATTAAAATGGAGCAATTCACTTTGAACTAACTCTAGTTGACTCGTCTAATGTGCCTGAGGATTGTCTGCGGCAAGCCCAGAGGAAATCTTTTGTGCTTCAGTTAGCAATAAAGCTTTCAAATCATTATTCTTTCAAAGACTAGCATAGATAACTGAGGGTACCAGTAATGTTTGGGCTTTGGTTTGCACTTTAGCCCCTAGTAGTCCAATATGCTGCTTAAACACATGACATTAAAATGTTAGATTTTTATAGCTGTGTTAATTTAAGTCATATGAGACCGTACAATGTGGTATGTACTTCATCACTCATCATTAGGAATATGAAAATTTTAAAAATGTATTATTGTTTAGAACACCACCAAGTATAATCAATAATGATAAATGTAATTCACCAATGACTCCTATGGTCTGGGAATTCACTAAAGACCTTTATTATTAATCAAATCTTCAGATCAACTGCTCTCTTTGTTGTTTCAAAGGGATTGGCCACATGGTATTATTTTTGTTTTGTTTTGTGGCAATACCAAACAATCTGTTACGAACAGATGTTTTGTAATCCTTTGGTGGCAGAACAGTGGTGGGATTAGGAAGCCCTTGTGATTCTTGTACTTCTTGCTCTGCACTGATAAACATGTAACTTCCATTACAAGTATACAGCTTGATCTCTGCATATCTGACTACACATTCTGTAAAAAAGAGACTGAATAGCCTATGCCACCTTCTAAAGAAACAACTGTTGTTGTTGATGAGGTAATTTTACAACATATTTCTACAAGTTATTCATATTGTCACATCTTTCATATCTACAATTTTAAAAAAGAAAAATAAGTAGTTTTTCTGTTACTCCGTGGGATAAGCTCCCACCTTTCTATGCTTTCAGACCACTAAGTAAAATACAGTGAATTAAAGCATATATAACTAGGTTAAAAAGCTTACTATAAAAATAGTAGGTTGACAAAGCCTGGAATTAAAATTCAGTCACGCATGCAAAAATGTAATAAATGAATGAAAATTTATCTTATGGGTCATTTCGGCTATAATGGGACCTTTGTGCTATGGAATCCAAATAGCAACAGTCATCTTATACACGCCTCACAAATGAAACAACATTAGATTTCCAGGAACCTGACGACACACAACTAGCACAGAATGAGGCCCATGCTCACAGATTTATTATATGCAAACATACTCAGCTTGTAGAGGCAACTGATCAGTCAAAGATAGTACTCCATTTAAAGCTGCTGCAACATTAATGTTGTAGCTCGTCTCCATTTTTCAGCTAAATAGAGGTTTTCTTTTTCACATCACAAAGTCTTCAACCAGCTCAAGCCTTCTAATAAATTGCAAACTCTGTAACAGTATATCTTCTATTATGCCGCTTGTTACTTTACTAAGACAGGAAATTAAAGCAATAAAACACTTTCAAAATGATAGGGCACACTCAGGCAGTCATTTTTCTTATGTTCCAGTATTATTCTTCAAAAGACCTTTTATTATACTAATATTAAATTCTTTGAAGTCTGAGGAATCTGTTGAAAGTGTTGAATTTCTAGATATAAAGCTCAAATATTTCATCTACTCATGCATTTATTAAAACTGAGTTTGTGATACCAAAAAACAAAAACAAAATAATCTACACAAAATACAATACACCTAAATAATATATGACCTGATACATCTGAGATCCACATTAGAGAGTACATTCTGTGGAAATTTGATTTAATGCTAAGGAAAATCTATTTTGCTTTTGTCTCACCTTACATGGCCAAATGCACACCAGATGTGGTCATTCATATAAAAGGTTGGTAACTGCAAACTGAAGCACAGAGAACCAGACAAATACTATAATGGTCACTTATGCAGCATGTTCACATAAAGAAAATTGAATCAAGCTCATGAGGCTGTGCATTCTTTATTAACCCCTTAGAACAAGGTCACACAGACTGCTCTTTTAATGGCATGAGTACTATCTGAGAAGGCTGAAAGAGATCATGTAAAAAAAAAAAAAAAGCAAGGCAAACCTGAAGTCCTCCTGCTGAAACGCTGTTAGGAAATTGTATTGCGAAGTTCACAAACAGTGATGATAACAAACAAACAAAAGACGACTCAGCAACCCCCTCAAATATTAAAAGGTTTATTTTATTGTTAAGAATAAATAGTTTGGGACTTCTAAAGAACACAAACACACGAGATCACAGAAGTTGGTTTTATATCTGATAACTAATTCAGTGAGAAGAGTTAGCCTATAGAATCCCTTTCTACCTTGCTGTGCCAAGCCACAGTGTGCTAGAGAGCAGCCTCAAAGGACTGAGCGTTCCTCCTCTGTGGACCAATAATTTTAAGTTTCCCACTCCATTACTGAGCAGCTAATCAGGAGGAAATGTCTCTCTTTCATTGCATGGATCAATGTCTTTTGGGTTTGAGGCTTATTTAGTTCCTATTGTGTATCATTTTAAACAGCTTCCAGGTGCAAGTGTTCCAATGCAATCCATAAAGTTTTTAATTTAGAACATTATAATATGTTTTTAGAGGTTCTGATTAAAGATTGCAGGTTAAAATTAAAAACAAAGATCTTAAACTTTCTGCCTTAGCTATATATGAGCTCACATGACATGGTTTTCTATATACCAAAGGAAGTCACATTGGCTCTTTACTCTGCTGATTTACTTGAGCTCTGTAACAATCACTTTTTCTCCCTTAGTACCATCTTTGATATTTTTCAAGCATTTTCAAAAATTTCCAGCTATAAAACTAACTGGTTCAATTCTAAGGTATCACCACTCAATAACTTATGTTTCCCTTCTTGTTTTGACATATTTTCTCTCTGTTGGAATTCCAAAGCAATCAACTACCTGGGGACATATACTTCTCCAGAGATTTCTCCTCTACTATATCAATTAACACAAAAGCAATTTTGGACCCCCTCCAATACATTACCACCATCTGGTCTCCCTTAAATCTCACATTGTGGGGCAGACTTGAATCTGTCATAATGATGCTAATTTTCTAAATTATTTACAAATTAAGCATGCTCCCACTCTGTTTCCCTCATTCATTTTGTAAAGAAATCTCACAGCTAGGTAAAAAATGCAGCAGGAATCAGAATATCCTAGACTGCTCTTAAAGTCCAATTTCTCAGACTCATGCAGGGATCAGTATACTGGCACAGTGTTGTTGTTCCACACATGTCAATGACAATATGAGAGGGATGTGGTCAATTCAACTTTATTAACTTAACAGAACTAGGAATTATCTGGCAATAGCTCATCGTACAGTGCAGATCACCACTCTTCACTCACTTGTTTCCACCAGTCCATACCCCTCCAACTTGGTTCAAGCCCACTCCCCTAACGTGAGAATTAAGGGGGACGGTAAAAAGGGGTTGTCTCCTTGCTGTCTTGATCCTTGTTCCTTGGCTTATTTAGGGGATACCTTTTCCTAAACCCACTTCCAATACCAGTTAATCAGAAAACTGGACCCCCTCTGAAATGAGTATCGGCAATGAACACTTGCCACCTGCTAATGCAACAATTTGAATCTTTCCTCCTGACATAACCAACTGGTCCTAGAGTTGTTGTGGGAAAGGCTCAAAAAAACCACTCAGCCTTGGCTAATCTGGTGGTGAGGAAAAAATTCCTTCCCAATCCTAAAAAATGGTGACTAGCATGTTGCCCACATCAGATGACACAACCTGGTCCTTCTCAGCTTCCTTGAGTGGGAGGATAGAACCTGCTGGTCCAGGAAAGAAAGAGAGCTCCTTTAAGCAGGACAGTCCATATATATGACTTTCTGTTGGTATACAGGGGGACAATGGCCTACCTGAGCCCTTCTGCCAGACCCTAGCTCAAGTGATGTCCTCCCTTCATCACCCTTTTGAAACCAAAGGAGGGGGGAAACTCTTAAAGGAGCTGCGACTCCTTTCCTTCTCCTTAACCAGACCTTGATGTTGCCAGTGGTTCTAACATCTTACTGACTGACTCAGTACCATTCCCCATTCCTGGATGGATCAAGAACACCACATTTCTCAGCTTTTCCTCCTTTTACTCCCTCCCATCAATGTATCAGAATTCAGGAACTGCTTTGTAATTACCCACTCCTCAAAGCTAGTGAATCATCTGGAATCAGGACAGACCATCTGACAAAGGTTTTAATAAAGTTCCAGAAACAAATAATAATTATGTCTCAGGGATCACTGGTCACAATTGTGGTTTTAAAATACTGAGGAAGGGATCTCTCCACCACAACTCTGGTCCTTGTATGTAGAAATAAAACCCCGCCAGCCAGTCAGCCAGGCAAGAATTACCCCAGTACAGGCAAGAATACAGCTGCCAAAGGCAGCTCTGTACAGGCCTCCTTGCAAACCCTGACAAAGAGGTTGTGCCAGGGGCAGGAGGGGAATACAGTCTGCTATAGGAACTCTGGGCAGCCCTGGGTGGCTGAGTGCTGATAGGGAGCCCAGACTAGACAGCTGTAATTTACAATCCCAGGGGGCGGCTCTAAATTATGCCAGAGAACATCTGCCCCTGGATCAGGGTACTGCAAAGGCCACTTTTGCACCTCTTCTCCTAAGATGGATTGTGCACTTGGAGAACATTGCTTTAAAATTAGGATCACAGAGCGATAGCCATTTAAAAAACATTTACTAGCAGTTATCACAGAGATATGAGCTACCATTGATATTTTACTATTTTGTTTGGTAACTGGTGGTAGATGCTGACCACTGGAGGAGTTACCCATGAAAGAATATGATATTGGTAGTAAAATGAGCGCTAATCTATGTCCTTATGTATCATATAGCTCAGAAAGGCCTGAACACCAGCTGCAATAGAACAAATTCAGATATGAACACATACCTCCAGAAAACTAGCATAGGGCCCATATTGTCCAAGACCCCACCTTCCATGCTTCAAAGAAACATGGAATCAAAAATATTTTAAAACATTCCGAAAATATAGCAGATCATGATAATACATCTCTTTGCCTGGCTAAGGTAATAAGAAGGCTGAGAAGTTTCATGTTTAGAGCAAAGAGTTGGGGGCAATAGGATTCATGGTTCTAATCCTCATTGAGCCAACCTCAGACAAGTCATTCAGCTTCCTTGTGTTTCAGTCAAGCCAGCTTAAAAACTGAGTAAAAAGAAGCACCTCACTGAAATCCAGATGCTGCATCTATGCCAAGCTATCTCTTGGGTAAACAAACTACAAAAATACATGGAAGAAGCAGCCTATATAAAGGAAGGGAAATAAAGAGTCTTAATGGTTTGAGGGAGGTTGAACAGAGGCCAAAAACAGTGTAGTGCTGACAAGGAACATTTCAGAACTGAACCTAAGACATTAGATTAACTAGGTTCATTTGCTATTTAGATTTCTTACTTTAATACCATTTTGTCCTACGTTACAAATTATTTTATCCTATTTAAACAATAATTTAATAATTAACAAAGAGGATTTAGGACCCTTTTGGTCTTCTGCAGGGGAAAACATTCTAAAGTGCTTTAGTAACTTAGTATATCATCACATTTAAAATAGAGAGGTTTCTTCTCACATAAAATTAACCTACAAATTACAGTTGTTCAATGAATTCTACCCTACAACACCAAACATTTTGCTAGATGGATGAATATGAAAATAGCATCAACAGCTTTAGGGTCTGATACACAAATAAGAGATAATGAAAACTAGAATTCAATTCATGGACTCCATTTGTTTCCTCTGCAGCTTAATATAGTCTCCTATTGTTAAAGACTCTGTAAGTAATCATAGATTTCTTATTTAGTCCATTCTGAATAAAAAGTGAGGTACTCTGTGGATTAAAATGCTAAAAATTAAAGTAGATAAAATATACATGTATGTTTGGGCATTCTTTCCACCAGAATGTAAAAATGATAGATGTACTAAACATTTCAGAAATCATTATTCTATTTACAGCATGCATACAGGGTTGTCTTCTAGCCACTGAGTTTTGTTGGTTTATAGCACATTCCCAATTTAAATGTAAAGGGTTGGTTGCATTTATTACACATCTATGAATATTTATGTATACATACTGATACTGTAGTGCTTAAAAATAAAATTAAAAATCATGTAATTCAACTGTACACACATAAAAAGAGCAATGATAATCATCACCAAACCCTTTAACAGTGACTTGCTTTCCAGACACACTTAAACATATGGTATATATAAAACATTGGATAGTAGGCAATGTAACATTCATTCTAAAATGTATACTTTTGTTCAGTCAGAAATTACTGGGCTTAATACAACAGTTATTGAGTGAAATGCTATGGCCTATATTATATAAGAGGTCAGACTAGACAATAAATGGCCCCGCTTGCCTATAAATCCATGTATCTATGAATTAGCCTCATGCACATGTGATTTGGTTATATAATGAACTCATATAGAAAGGTATTTTTCTGTACTCTGGCATGTATTCTTTAGCTAATATTCAAAGAAATGGTAATGACTCAGATGCAACCTCAAGCAAGAGCACATTATTTAGTGCCTATACAGAGATGAGATTGATTCATTACAAACAGATGCAAACAAGAAAAGCAGTAAACTTTGTCTATCCCCTTGAATCAAAGAAGACAGTTTTTTCTTTTTTTTAAAAGGTTTGGGTGACGCTCATACATTTTGCAAGCCCATTGGAATATCATGCATCCAGCAGGGCTTCAGGGATTTCTCACTGTTTCTCCTGGCTCCTGGGGAAGCTGCAGTAGCAGACAAGTTATAGGATCCAAGCTCTCTCCTTCCTGCTGAAGTCAGTGTGGAACAGCTGGTAAAAGGAGGCAATGCCTGCTTCAGCACCCTGCTAGCAAGAGATGAGAAGGGGACAGAAGACAGGAAACATATTGGGGGGCAGAACGGGACAGAAAAGTAATCTCTTCTCGTGTGGTTCTCTCCTTGTGGTCTTCTCAGGGCATTGTATGCCTGTTCCTCCTATTTGTTGTTTAGGTAGTTAGGTGCTCACTAAGGGGCTACTGCTCTCCAGTTCATCAAAGACAGAAAAGCATAAGAAGCAACCTAATCCCAAGATACGCTGACAGACACTGGAAGAAAGTAGTAGTAGTGTCCAGCAGGGCTTAAGATGTGGCTGCTGGGAATCCTGTCACAAAATGGAGTTAAAATAAATTGTCCTTAACCTACAAAAGAAAACTGGTTTGGGTCTGAAGCCATTAATGGGAAGGCAGCCACACAATAGGCCACTCTTGGCTCTGCCACTTGGTCTATCAACGAACAGCAAAGAGGGACTGCTTCTCCCTCTCCTGGACAGGGCTACAAGGAGTTGGGCACTGCTTGATGCCTAACCTAAAACCATGAAGCGGGTACTGACAATTGCTCCCCTAAAAAAGGAAGATGTGAGGAGCAACCATTCAATGCTTACAAAAGACCACAGAAGCAAAATCACCCCTGGAGGCAGTTAAGAGGGGATCAAGACACAGCCCCACCTTAAAGAGATCATAATAGTCCACAAGGAATTCCCTGTCATTTGGGAGGAGGAGGCGGCTAGCGAGCAATTTGTGCAGATAGTCTCAGTCCAGTTCTGCTGAAATTTTGAGTACCTGGCCTAATCATATCACTCAACTTGCCAAGGCCAAATCTGGACACAGTGCGGGACAGAAACCCAAACTGAAGGACACAAAAAATCATTCATGCAGGAAACTCACAATGCTAAAGCATTCTTTCCATTAGTGTTAATAACTCTTTCTATAATTTCTGTTCTCTGACTCCATGATTACATAGCTGTAATATTTTTAAACAATAAAAATGAGGGAACCCCTTGTTTGTGTGGAACATAGGTAATGTTGGGACTAAAATGAGTGATATCCCTTCAAAATGATGAGCATTAGAGATATACGGGCCTGACATATATGGTCCCACTAGATCCTTAAACCCACTCTCAGTGAAGATGGGTTCAAAGACCTCATCAAACTTTTGCACAGTCCTACTTTCTGGAAGAGATTCTGGTGTCTCAAGATGATTTCTGCTGGTGGCACAAAACATGATTTGATTAGAAGCAGGTCTCCATAAAAAAAAAATTGTGAAATGTGAACCAAAATAGCAAGCAATTTGACTAACATATTATTTGGCAAGTGATGCAACATAAAAAAAGGACACCTTTTCCTGATTCCTTTCTGAATGTAAAGTCAGTAGCAAGAAAGAACATCAGACTTGCCGATGAGCATTAGGAGATGTGCCAATGCCTGGTGTGGATAACATTTGCAGACATCTGGAAAAACCTCCACTATAAATGCGTGAAGCTGAAAGAGTTAACAAAATGGAGAGAGTGGTAACTTTTTTATTTCTAAACCATGTCTTTTCAGACACGTCACATGCACTTGTTCTCATCAAGGATTAACTGCATGACAAGTTTGAACTTTTAACACCAAGCCGTTTTTGAGTTATGGGAGAGCAAAAAAAGGTCACAACACTCTACAAAACTGAAACATGTAAATTTTTCACAGCACCATAATTTAAAAATGACTTCACTTGTTTTCTTCAGACTTTCCAGAATAATTCATAATTGGGCTGAGACTAACGAATGTGAAATTCCAGCACGAAAGAATTTTTTTTCCCTCTTGGAAATTAGAAGGGGTGAAAAATAGGGTTGTGAATACAAGGATTCATTGATTCTGGCATTTCCACCCATAATACAATGTAACTCAGTGTTTTATTTGCATTCAGCTGTGACAAGGGACAGTATTTATGAATAAGATTGGTTCTCTTAAAAATAGAAGAGGGTAGCTACTCTACTTCTCCAGTGATGCTAATAATCTATCCTTTGTCCAGAAAAATAGACATATCAATTTAAAATTCCTACTGAAAGTGTTGATAATTATTTTGCCAAATCAATGACATATTGTACCAGATCTAGGGATAAAAAAGGTGGATGATGGCATGTTGTTATTTTGCTCTGTCAGCGTCTGAACTGAAAATGGAATAAGATTATTGTAAAGAGAATACCTATTGCAAATTAGCTAAATTTGTTATATATTCAGTTCAGGTAAAAGGGTGCAAGATTGTTGAAAAGTTGTATCTTTAGGCCCTATTCTGAAAGGTGCAGAAAACCGCAACTTCATTGGAAGTTGCAGGCTTCTGCCTCTCTTAGAATCAGGGCCTTTTTTATTAAGTTTATACTCTTTTTGTTGTGTTTGTTTACCAGATTCAGAAACTAAAGGTTTTTAGTTAATTTATCTCTGTGTATTGTACGTATTTCTCTACGTACAATACACAGAGATAAATTAAAAATCAAGAATTTGCTTGCCTTTGAAATTTTTCCTTTAAGAATCAATTAATTTGGTACTTCTAGGAGGGATAAATGAAACACTGGGCAAATATTTCTAAAAAGAAACCAAATTAACTTTGTTTGAGAGAGGATTAATCAGAAACTGGATTTCAAACATGCCAAAGTCGAGAGGTGTTTTGATTTGATTCACTGTAGAGAAACAGCTATTCCTCCCCTTCCTCCTCCACATTTATCCTTTTTTCTGGGCTTCAGCACTTATAGCTGAGATTAAAAGTGCAACTATCAAAATATCATGAGAAAATTGTTCTCCAACTAGAGACAGGCAGCACCTGGAATCTCAAGAAATCTTGTTTTCATGAAATTTCAAGCCATGTTTTGCAGAGACAAGTATTCAACATTTGGGATTTGCCCGTTAGGTTAGTCAATCACTAGATCCTCACTAGATAGATGTGGTGTTAGATTTTTGAGAGTTTGTTTGTTTGTTTTCTGTTTTAAATACAAAAAGGAACAGCAGCCTCATATTAGGCTTTCTCTAGAAGCAAACAAAGGTGAGAACAAAATATGGAACAGCTGAGATCTAGATAGTCCTCACTGATCGTTTTTCCAAAGCGCTAACACTTACCCTAACAATATTACTATAGCTTTAGGCGCGTATGAATGTAAAAAGGGTGATTAAATATCAACTTTCCACCACCCTTCACATTTTAACAAAAAATAAAATAAAATAAACACCAAATAAATGTAAATTGGAAAGATCATGAATTATTAATGCCCTAATGGAGTGGAGAGTATGCTAACCGAATTTGTGCATGATAAGTATGTGGGAGAGATTCATATTCTTTGGAAGATAGGATTAAAATACACTAAATTCTTGATAAAATGTAAATTATCTCTAATGTATGTGACCACGGAGATTAAACTTTCCATCATATTAACATTTCCATTGGAAATCAACTAACTATATTTTAATGATATTTTATCTGATACACATGACCACATTTCTCCTGATTTTTAAGGGGAAAGATTTACTTTTCCAGACCTGCGTTACTTTAGTCTGAATTCCCTACTGTATATTTCATGCTAAGAATGACATTTTATCTTCTTCTATTCAACATTTAAAGGGGCTTTTCATTTTCCAGTTAGTCTATTTCTCTATGCAGTAAGTTTTTCCATTTCTTTTCATATTTATTCTTGTGCACCACATTCCGGTGGTGGATATTTGTTATTGCAGACATAAGTCTGTATGCACAAATTTGGAACTTTCAGTAGGTATCACTGGACAACATTATTATGCACTGGACTAATATCTGAAACACTCTATAGACAATTAGGACTATTCTGAATTATGGCAGCTGCAGCAATCCCCTAAACACAGCTTTGCTGACCCCCATGCCACAGAGGTGAGGGAGCAGGGGTCCAGCAGTGCAAAGAGACCTTAGCAGAGGGGTATGTGCATGTGCGTATGTGTATGTGCACGCGCGTGTGCATACACACAGACTTTAAAGTATTTTCATCATTCTAATATCCCTAGTTTAGGGACATCATCTCTCTAGTCTCCACTAAAAGGGATGATACTCAGACATGACTTATTTTATTTCCCTAAGAATTTTTTCTTATTTATATTGCCCCGATAGATATAACATTCCTGCTTCCCTTTCTCCTACTGCTGTGCTTTATTTTAGCATCAAGTACAACGCAGCATGCACAATTATAGCATAAATGATGGATAAAAAAAATCACTGGCTTCCTTTGTCCCACTGCCCTCTGTCCTCACTTTCGTGTTAAGCATCATGTAGCAAGCATGTGAAAGAGAATTCCATGTGAGGAACATAACAAGAGGGCATTACCAGCGACAGTTATGTCAAAATAACAGTACTGTCATGCAAGCAAACCTATTTCCTGAACTTTTTCAAACCTGGATATACAATTAGAGCAAATTCATGTAAATTTGGTCCCTAGAAAATCTATTCTCCAGGCCTCAACAGATGCCACTCTTCCCTCCCCCTCCTACAATATTCAATAATCACTGCAAGACATTCAGAGATGGGACTGGAACCCAGGTTTTCTAATGCCCAATCCAGTGCTCCCACTACAGGACTATGTTGAAGCAGCTCTAATTCTACATCATGTGGCACTAGAATGTACACTGTGAAGCTTGTTAGCTTTTTAATATTTCTCTGGTTTGGGAGTGCCTTTGCTAGGGAACCTTTCTCCCCCCCTGACATTGTTGGAACCATCTCTGAAAGAGAGGTATAAATGTCAAGAATGTCAACCTCACAACAGGATTTTTAGTGTAAGTATGTTCATCAAATCAGAACACCGATTTAAGTTTCCATTTATGTTTCCTTCTCTATCATCGTGTCCCATAATTCCAGCATAAAAACATAGCCAGCAGCACTGGCACAGTTCCATCTCACATGTACTCTCTGCTGAATTGGTAGTTTTATGTAAGAGGACAGTTCTCTGCCTGTTTCACAGGGGCTATTTTCAACCTGAATCTTGTTTTAGTTCTTTAATGATGTTAATTCGATCAGCTTGTTGAGACTCTCAACATACTGACTGTTTATATTGTAACACGGGATCTTATAAACAGAAAATAAAAATAACCAAAAATATTTATTTCAAATAGAAAAATATTACCACAGACATTTTATCCAAATGTAGTTTATGATTACATACCCAACAAAAATACTATATAATGCCACCCCATCATCATATATGAAATGACTATAACGTAAAGTTAATATCCAAACTTTAAAGGGCAATTTCCATTTACTGCAAATTCTTAGAACACTCTGTCAACATTTAGGACGTCAGTCAAATCCTGCTCAATATCTAAGGGCTTGTCTATACTTACGCGCTGGTTCGGCAGCAGGCAATCAAACTTCTGGGTTCGATTTATCGCGTCTTGTCTGGACGCGATAAATCGAACCCAGACGTGCTCGCCGTCGACTCCGGTAATCCTGCTCGGTGAGAGGAGTACGCAGAGTCGACGGGGGAGCCTGCCTGCCGCGTCTAGACCGCGGTAAGTTCGAACTAAGGTACGTCGACTTCAGCTACGTTATTCACGTAGCTGAAGTTGCGTATTTTAGTTCGAATTGGGGGGTTAGTGTAGACCAGGCCTAAGTCAGTACAGCGGGCGGGGTGTGTGTGTGTGCATGCTAAAAAAATGTACCTACCTGTAACTGTTGTTCTTCTAAATGTGATGCAGATGTGTACTCCACTTAGGTGTGCATGCACCTAGTGCACCAGAGCCAGAGAACTTTGCCTAGCAACACCTGAAGGGGCGACCTCCTCCACCCGGGTCAACTGGGTCAAGAGCTCTGGCCTGGTGGTCGGGGATGGGTGGCAAGTGAGCTCTCTCCCACCCACGCTTCAGGCCATCCGGTGGAGCGCGGGTCCGCTGCTCTATCTCAGCGTTTACCTCTCTGCCACGCATCCGTCTCTGCCGGAGAACTGACACGGTTTACAGGGCAGGGTGACGTAGTGGCTCCGGAAATGGACAGGTCTACTCCGGTGCCTCTCCCTTCGAGGGAGGGCACTGGTACTCAATCAACTAGTCCTATCCATCTTCTGGTACCGGCTCAACACCCTGGTCCCGGCCCCGGGCTTCCTGGCCGACCTCTGGACGGCGATTCTGGAATTCTTTTGGCCAGGACTGCACTGGGTCTCTGCAGGGGTCCTCCACCCTGCCCCTAGAGGAGGGAGAGCAGGGCCTGAAGTGCCTACGCACTCAGGTCCACGTCTTCTGCCTCCAGGCCCTGCAGAGGTTTCTTTATGGTGCAGGTAGTCCGGCGTGGAGAGTACTGGCACATGCCTTCCTGCGCCGCTTCCAAAAGCTCCTTTATCTCGATCCGAGAGGTCTTCCGCGAGACCTCTCCGGGCTGCCGGTCTTCTACCAGGACCTCCTCCGGACCTAGAAACTGTTCTCAGTGACCAGGTCCATGGTGGCCACTGAGGGGGCTGATCTCCTCGCGGAGCCCCTGCTACACAATCCCCAGATCCGTGTGCAGGTGGCGCAGTCCCCCTCAGTGCGCCAGAGGTTGGTCCTGGCAGAAATCACCAGAGTCAGAGACCTCCTGGATTACGACCGGGGAGACTGGCTGGATCCCCTGACGCTCGCTCGGCGTATGGGGCTCTCCAGGCCTTGTACTCCCCAGTGCGTACTTCAGGAGGTGAGGGCCGCTTTGCCACCCGCTGCTCGGGCCTACCTTGACCGGGTCCTGCATGAGGGCAAGCCCCCGCCCACCCTCCACCTCAGGCCCTCCGGACCTTTTCATCGGGCTCCTGCCCCATGGACCCAATTGGCCCCCCCGCCCCTTCTCCGTGAGCCGGCTGCACGATCTGCAGCCGGTCCGCTTCCAAACCGCGCCAAGGAAACACCTATACATGCTCGTGCTCCACACTCTTCACTTCCTCACCCTTGTGTCCTATCCTGACACAAAGTGGCGGGACCTCTTGCCACCTCTAGAGGGTGAGAAGCCCTGGTGGGCCAGCCTATACTCCACCCTGGTCCCGAGGCCTGCCGGGGATATCAGCTGGCAGCTCCTTCACAGGGCCGTGAGCACGGGCGTGTTTTTGGCACGGTTTACCCCTGTCCCAGACACCTGCCCCTTCTGCGGCATGAGGGAGACCCTGGCACACGTTTACTTGGAGTGTGCCAGGTTGCAGCCCCTATACCGGCTCCTCACGAATCTTCTGTTATGTTTCTGGCTGCACTTTTCCCCTCACCTCCTTCTGTATGCACTCCTTACCCGTGGCCCCACAAAGTCACGGGACCTCCTGGTCAACCTCCTCCTGGCCCTGGCTAAAACAGACATCTATAAAACCAGGGAGAGGAGGTTGGCTGATGGAGACTGCTGTGACTGTGGGGCCTGTTTCCGATCCTCTGTCCGTTCACGTATCCGGGCAGAGTTCCTCTGGGCGGCGTCCACTGGCTCCCTTGACGCCTTTGAGGAGCAGTGGGCGCTGTCCGGGGTTCTCTGCTTGGTGTCCCCGTCAGGTTCCCTTCTTTTGACCCTCTGACCGCACTCCTGTCAAAAAAAAAAAAAAAAAACCACCTGCAGGGATGGTCCTCATGCCCTGCGTCCCTAGCTCCTCCCCTGACCATATACAGGCAGTGCTGCCTCAACCCCCTCGGTTCCTTTGCACCTAATGTCAGAAGTACAGACTCTTATGCAGAGGGGATGAAGTGTACGTCATGGAATACATCTCTGCATCACACCTCCAAGAACAAAAGTTACAGGTAGGTAACTGTTTTTCTTCTTTGAGTAGATGCAGCCATATATTCCACTTAGATCCTTGGTAAACCCTGCCAATTTCTCTATGGCGGGCTCCCTCCTTTCACCTTGCAGGAACAGATTAATAGGTTAACATTTGGGGAACCTGGAAGTAAGCAACAGAAGGGCTACTCTGGGACCCCTGAATAGGTACTTGAGGTAACACTGGTGCCAACATTATTGGTATGCCCCATGGCCAGAACCAGAGTTGACAGTACAGGCTGTCATTGCTCTTGGAGCAGTTAAACAGACCTGGGACATGCTGTGTGCTAGTGGGGTTATGATGCCAGTCGACAGTCTTTTTAGAAGTTGAGGAAGAGTTCTCCCAAGCACTGGAAGAGTCCTGATTTGTTTTACGAGACCTCTTCCTCACTGTAGCAGAAGAGGGGGGGGGAAATCTTTTTTTCCTCTTGGGGGAAAATGCCTGAGCCCGAGTGCACAGCAGCATCACTTTCTGGATCTGAAGGTGACCGCTGATCAGACAAGGCCTCATGATCTGCTCCAACATGTGATGTTTCAGCCGCAAGTCTCTTGCCACCTGAGTCCTTTTTGTGAATGACTTGCACATGGAACACCACTTTTTAATGTGTTCTTCACCAAGACACAACAAGCATCTCATGTGGGAGTTACTGTTGGGTATGTCCTCCACCACCACATGACAGACAAGACTGAACCACACAGGGCAGCCCATCCACTATTATACTAACACTAAGCTTAACCTAAGTACTACTAACTACATACAAGAAAATTGTTCTCAGTGACAACACCACACAGAACTCTGACTCTATCAATGGATGGTGAAAAGGAGATGAGGGAGTTAAGGAAGTGCCATCCTTATATGGGCAGGGGAGGGGCTGCAGGGCATGAGAGCTGCCCCTGTGGGTACTGCTAGGCAAAGTTCTTTGACTCCAGTATGCTGGGTGTGCACACACCTACGTGGATACACAGCTGCATCTCAAAAAAGAAGGACCTGGGTTAACAATTTGTGAAAATAATGAATTAAATATATAAACCTTCAAAATACTTTTTACTTCAAAAAGTAAATGTGGCTGGGGGATCTCCAGACACCAATTCAGTAATCAACTTTTAATTTATTATAGAGTTTAAAGAACCATTATGTGTTTATAAAGCACTTGGAGATCTTCAAATGAAAGTCATTATTAATCACTGGTTGCCATTAAAAAAATCAACATTCACCAACAGTTAAAGTAGTAACTGAGCGATCACTTATTTAAAATTTGAATTATCTGGGAATACTGTTTTGCGGTAAGCCTTCGTAAACAGATTTTTAATTGCCCCTATTATAATGGGACAATATTGTTTATAATAAAGCATACAGATCTATTCTACATAGACCCATTCTTATATATTTAGCTGGCACCCATACCTATGAAGTTTTTTCAACTTCTCTTTTCAAGCAAAAGCTCTATTGTTTCCTGTTCAGTGCAAAAGTATAGCTTTATCCTGACTTGTAATAAAAAGGGATTTTCCATTCAACAGATTTTATGTCAGTTACCCTAAATTTTACTCAGTTCCACCCGCTTCTCCTTTGTGCTTGACGCTGGGAACTCTATAGTTATAACATTATTTCCTAAAACTCTGTGTTACAGTTTTTTAACATTTAACAAGGCAAAAGGGAGAAGCTCACTCCTCCCTCTTGCAGTCGCATGGATTCCTCAACTTCTATCTCTGAACTAATTGCTCTTGCTCCACAGTAACTTCCTTCTCCACTCTCCAAGCACAGTTGCCAAGCTACTTTCAATTTAAAAAGACAGATTCCTACCTCTTCAGAGCCAGATCTAGCCTTTAGAGCTCAGGATGCCTTCCGGAAAATTTCCTTCTTCCATTCCAATTTTACCCTAGTCCCTATGCCCTATAAATGCCAAGCTTAACCTCAGCTTTCATTTATGCTTTAAAGTAATGTTTTCATATTCATTGTTGCAGTGACCATTTATATTTTTCAAGTTATCACCGATATTTAAAGTTTGTCATGGTGATATTTCCTAAAAAAAATCATAGCATATTCAGTTCCCCACCCTGCCCCATACCAGGGCTGACCACTTGGATCTGTTAATTTCAGAGCTGTAGGGACATAAGATCTTGGTGGATTTTGACCAATACAGGCTATAGGACGGGAACAAGCTGCCTGCTGTCAATAGCATAAGAGCTTCTACAAGCTCTTCCTTGGCCATGCCCATTGGTTTTCAGCTAAGTTGTCTGCTTTGATGAGCAACCATTATGGCCGTTGGCCACAAAGAAGAATGGGTCAATAATGTGACAGGCAGTGTGACCTGATGGACTAAGCAGATAACAGGGAGCAAAGAACTTTGAAATCTGGCTCTGATGCAGACTGTCTGTAGTATAAGGCAAGTCATTCAACCTCTCTGCCTCATTAGATTTCCCATCTGTAGAACGGGGATACCACCTACCTCACAGGTAGCTGTGATTATTAAATAATATTTGTAAAGTGCTATGTAAGTGCTACGTACTGTTGTTATGAGAAAGAGCACGTGCTAAGTAATTGGAAGCAATGGAATAAAGGGAGTGCAAAAATGAGAGAAAAATAGAAGGGAAGGAGAGGAGAAAGTTAATCAGAGAGTAGAGTGGGATAGCAAAAGAAGGGGCGAGTATGAGTGATTGAGAGGAAGGAAAATGATTTTTTTTCCAAAGAAAGAGAAAGACAACAATGAGAAAATAAAAACCAGAGAAAATACTTGACAGAAAGGTAAGGAAAGGTAAGGCAAGGAAAGGATGTGGACATGAAGGAGAGACAAGGGAGAAAGTGGTTGAGAAAAATAAGCAAGAGTGGCAATTTTGAAGTTAGTAAATTGAATGTAATTAATTCATATTCCTCTATTTTATACTCCTTCCAAGGCAGATGCCCCATTTCTCTGTCAATTTGAGATTTATTTTTTTTTTTGAAGTTATAGGCATTTCTCTCGTGTTCATCACTGTAATACATGAGCCTCTCATTACATATCCTCACATCACCCCTGTGAAGCAGGGAAGTATCATTAGCCCCCTTTTACAGATTGAGAACTGAGGCAGAGAGAGATTAAGTGTCTGATTTATAGAGGTGCTAAATGCTTCAATTTCCCACTGAGTACGTCAGTTGTGGGTACTAATCATTTTTGAAAATTAGGCTGTTAATGATTAGCTCATAAACACAGAGTCCTAGTCCAATGCCATAACAACAAAATCATCATTCTTCTCCAGCTAAAATAGCTTTTCCATTATATTAATTTTTCTGGCTACTCTGCATTTCTGAGGTAACTAAACAGAGAAAAAGACACAGATAATTTAAAATTCACCAGAATGCACTGAAAACCCATGGGTGGATTGTGCCTTAGAGCCCCATTATGTCTGGGCAATAATTATTTGAAATTTTACTTTTGGGGCTTTGCTCCTCTTAAACAAAGGATACCGGTGGCAACCCAAAGTCCTCGCTTTCATAAACAAATGTTGATTAAATTGGGGAGCCCCCAAAGAATCATGTTCCTGACTTTAGTTAAATTCCTAAGGCTAGTCCTGTACATATTCATTTGATAACAAATGACAAGGGTCACATTATTTAGGAAGAAGCTGAATAATTCTTTCAAAGGCACACAACTAAGTACCAGGGTGGACTATGGGAATGCCTACAATGCCCTGCTCAGACTAATAGAGTGTGAATAGCAGCGTGCACCAAAGTGCTGTGCTGTAACTCCCCCATGTGGACCCTGAGGGCAAGAACTTAATGGTCCTTGAGGACTACATTAGTGTGAATTCAGGGCCTTTAAATTTGTGCCCTCAGCATCCACATGGGGGAGTTACAGTGCAGCACATTGGTGTGCACTGCTATTCACATTTCCTTAGGGCACATCTACACTGCCATAAAAGACCTGTGGCATGGCCGTGGTTGGCCTGGGTCAGCTGACTTGGGTCGTGGGGCTGGGGCTGCTGGGCTATAAAGCTGCAGTGTAGATGTGTGGGCTCAGGCTGAGAGTTCTGAGATCCCATGAGGGAGTGGATCTCAGAGCCCAGGCTCTTGGCCGAGCCTAGGCATCTACATTGCAATTTTTAGTCCCACAGCCTAAGCCCCAGGAGCCCAAGTCAGCTGACCTGGGCTCTGGGACTCAATGCCATGGATTAATCGCAACCTAGACATACCCTTAATCTGAACAGTGTGGCAACATAGACATGCTCTTAGTCCAAGGTCATGGAGTTAACATTTCCAGCAATTAATAAAACCTTAACCTGAACCCTGGCTCTAGCCACCTACTTCTATGAACTTTGCAGAAGTTTGGATCTGCCCTATTTCCATAAAGAATTCAAACCAGTCTTGTATTAGTACAGATCCAGATTATGGGAATGTTTAAACTGGGATCAGATTCCAAACCCAAACTTTGCAGGTCTACCAATAAAATCATTTATTTAAAAAGTTTCAATGGTTTGCATTTTCTTGGTGATTTTCCTCAGCATATTAAATATAAATAGACTGAATTTTTTAAGGTAAATTGGAAGTTCAAAGTATTCAATGTTCCCTCAACATCAGCAAACTAGCCATACATAGAATATATGTTAATCCAAGATGGCTGAACATTACTTCCTCTTTCATGAGCTTCCCAGTACCTCTAAAAGGTTCTGTACTTGGATTTATGTGCAACTATGTCTGATTGTGTATATGACACAAAGATCTGTAAGGTCAGGTTGTAGCAGGTAAAAACTTATGTAGTGAATTTTTGGTGTCACTTAACTCACTTTATTAAAAACTAAGGTTTCGAATGAGATATTGACCAACTGGACAGTTTTATGCCCTTGTCTAATTTTGATCTTTTCTTCTGTTTTTTAGGAAGAAAAGCTTCTGCTCAGTTTATGACATTTTTGGTTAACTCAGCAGCAGGAGGCAGTGCTGACAGGTAAACAGAACCTAAATTACCTAAAAGTAAAGTTGGAAAGATCTGTTTTATTAAAAAATAGACCAAGATTCATTTTTAATTCAATCTAATCCTAACTTTTTCCTTTTCATTTTCCTTAAAAAAAAAAAAAAAAGCCACAAAGTTGTGGTCAGTGAAAAAGCAGACACTAGCCATAGATGAAGGGAAAACTGGTTTGTGGAAGAACCTCACAAATGTCTTGACTGAATGTGTTGTCAAATTCTGTTGTATAATGATCAATTCTTTGACAGAACATCTGCTCATTTCATCTTCTGCAAGTTCAACTCTACACTCTTCTACTGTTCTGCCTTCAATATAGAGTTTCTTGACATATTTTTGGCACTGCAGTTTTATATTCCATATCCAGATAAAGACTTTCATATTTGTCTGTTGCTGTTATGAAGTATTCATGGAATTGATCTTCCATACAGATTTCCCTCATATGCTGTTTCAAAACCTGAACTTTCTCAATTGTGCAGAAAGCATCCAAGTCAACTCTGCAAAAAGTCATTGAAGGATGGCATTTACCAACTATAGCACAGCTTTGAAAACCACTAAACAGAGACAAATTAATAGGGTTTTTATCTAAACTAGTAAACTTGTGGCATCAGAATAGACTTTAGGATTAAGAGCGGTAGCACTCATTCCCTCCAGGCCCTCAGCAATGCCTTGAAAGTTCTGACACATGACTATAATCACTTCAATTTTGGAGTCCAGTCTGTTTTTGAGGTTTTAATTACTCTGTCAGTTTCTATGGGGGCTTGCATTCTTTTCATCACATTGTCTTTTTATGAAATACCCTCAACACATTTCTCAATTGTTTAAAGATTTTTTTAAAATTTCCATTGTGAGTGTTTTCTGTCAGACCTAAAAACTTTACAATATAATAAACATGCAGTAGAACTATGCAACTATAAAACACTGGGCAAAGTTTATATACCATGGATAGAAAATCATTAACTGAACCCTCCCTTAGGCTACCTTCTTTTTAAAATAATTTCCTAACGCTGTATTTATCGCCATGTTACTTCTCCAGTACTGTCAGAAGAATTTTGGACTTTGTTTCAACATGGCTTTTAGCCTGTTGGATATCAATTGTCTTTGAAGTAAGATTGCTGCTCATATATCTTAGTATCAGATTAGGCTGTGGCACTTTCAGTTTTCATAAATTAAATCGAGTAGGGACAGCTCAGCACTTGAATGGGAAAACTTCACGGAAAACCCAGGTGCAGTATTAAGTGGTCTTTGTAAGTTATTTAATGGCACTCCTCCTTCTATATCACTGTCACTATGACTGCCTGGTGCTCGGGGGCACACTGCAGCTATCTGAAGGAGATGTAAAGCCATGCTGTTGGATATTTTAGCCATTAAGGATCTTTTGATGATATGTTGAGACCAGCACACTATTTCCACAACATTCATGGCCTTTGGTGCCCAGGGTTCAAAGAGACCAGGTCCAGTAATTAAATGTAGCAGCATTTTCTAGATAACATTACAATGTGAGTAACAATAATGGGGTGACAGAAAGGAATGAACAGCTTATTTACAATGGTGTCACATTAGAATAGCAGATGATATCAAATCAGGCCCCATGGACATCAATAAATGGGGCCAGTATTATAAAAAACTATCTATTAGTGACTTGATAACTTGAGACTGATCAAATTTGGAGATGACAAAAAGCTAAGGGAGACAGCAAATACAGAAGACAGAAAAACACAGAATTGGATCTGAATAACTTGGGGGTATGGTCAGGCCATTAAGAAAGCAGATTTATTCTAAGGAATTTTAAGATGTTACATTTTGGTCCAAAGTCCTTTTCCTTTCTTGTGCAGAGAGTTCACAGTACCCTTAGAAATTGCATATGAGACGTGTGTATGGAGTGGGGTCAAGGTGCTAGGATCCACTGTAGGTGAAGCCACATTATGGGGCAAACTTCTAGCATTGCCATATGCAATCTTGGGGGGCTGAAGGGAGCTGAAATACAGTGCTTCATCCTTGTGGATAGGAAAGGAAAAGAGCCCTCCAGCACTTAGGGGTCGCTCTTCTTCTGCTCTTTGGGCTGGAGGGTTCTCCGGCTCCTTACTGCCACATTGTTCCCCATCTTCTTCTAGAGCAGAATATGATAATCCCACTGTAAGATGTACACACAGAGAGAATCTCTCACAATGGCTTGATTCCATTTAGAATACTATGTGCAGATCTGGCCTCCACACTTTCAAAAAATATATTGAATAGGGAGAGATCAAGGAAAAACAACTACAATGATACAAGGTCTAGAGAAAATGATCTATCAGGAGAGAGAGGATAAAGAAATATATATTTTGCCTAAAGAAACTAAACTAAGGGCACAAACAGCACATAGCACTATAAATACATGAAGGAAGAAAAAGACCAATTCACACTGGACATTGATGTTCAGAGAATGGCAATGGGCTGCAGTTGAAATGAATTAAGTTATTGTAGTAGATACTAGGAATAAGCTTGTTGCTGATAATACTGTGGTCAAATATCAGAACAGTAAACCTTAATGACCATGTCACCATATGCCTAGGGAAAGATTTGATAAATTTAAAAAAGGGGAGAAAAAAAGCCTCTTTCAGCTTGAAGCATGGACCTGAATTAAGTCAGTCAAGAAGTCTTTTCAGCAAATTCATCCCTAGTGCAACTCCACCAAAATCAATGAAGTTACATAAGAGAAGCATTTGTCCCAGCATACCCCAGCTTTCCTCATAATCTGTTTCCACTTCCTCCCTTGTCCATGCCCATTGACAATAGTTTACCCACATCTCAGGCTTGTAACCTCAGTGTCATTTTCAGCCCCTCTCTCCTTCTTCTTATAGCCTAGCTCTGACTAAATTTTGCCACTTTTAATAAAATATCAAAATGTATCCATAATACTGCCCATATCTTGTTTGTGTATTGCCTTGGTTCCTGAAACTGGCTCTTCTCTGTACTTTCCACATCTCACCTCTTTTCTTTCCACTCTATCCAAATTACTGGCTTTCAAGTAACCTTCCTTTTCTGCCACTCAAACCACATCCATTCATTCATTCATTCGTTTCCTCTTGTTAAAGCATCAAATTCAAATACTTCATTCTCAATGCACTGTGCAATCTTGCCATCACTTAGTCTCTGCTCTCATTTCTTCCCAGTTTCCCTTTTTTCTCTATGCTCCTCCCAAACATCTGTCCTTACTGCTCCCTTTTTGTATCTCTCGGCTTCTTTTCCAGGTGACCTCTAAGACTGGAAAATTTTCCACTCTGTATAGAACCTTCTCCTCCTTTTTAAAAACCCTTCTTTAAATCCCATTTCTTCCATGGAACCGTCATGTGTTGGTCATCAATGATCATGTCTAGACCAGGAAAATAGGTCGTGTTTAAATAAAAATGTTAGCTAACACATTGTAACTGATCTATATTTTTACACACTAGTATACATGGGGCTTACCACCTTTAAAAATATATGTTAGCTCTCTGTGATTGGCCCTAAGGAGGAACACAGGGAGGGAAATTGGTAGTTCTCTGCACAACTATGAAATATTATTATTATTTACATAAATATAACACCATAAATATACGCAGATCTTTACAAAATGCAGAATGAGACACAGTCCTAACCCAAATATCTTGCAATCTATCTCAGATAACAGCTTGGTGGTATGTGAAGATATTGTTATGGGTTGGATGAAATATCATTGAGGCTGGGTAATCACTTCCGTTCATTTAAGTTTGCTGTAAGAAATAGTTAAGCTCCTTTATCAAACAATAGCAGCCTTCACCCCAAATGTAGGCAAATGTCACAGACAAGAACAAAGGCACATAGGAGGCCACTCAGAAATTTGAACTATGTGGGCAGAGGGGGTTTGGCGGGGTATTGTTTTTAGCAGGGAGGTGTGTGAGAGAGATGTAGGAGAAACACCACAGAAACAGACACATAGAAAGAGCAGAAAGCCAGATGCAGCCTGAACAAGCAATGAGAGTGTGGCTCTGGGACAAGCCTAGAGACAGCTTTTGGGGCTGAGTGCTGGCTGAAAGAGGCTTGGAACTGTGAAGAAAGAAACTATCTCCTGCTGTTTGATTCTGCCTGTGTTCAGGGAAATAGGAATTTGTACATTCTTTGTGAATAAAAAGGATTGTATCAGGTACCAGACTCCATCATCAGTTTCTCCTCCTAATAGAAACAATCCACAGGACCACAAATATGGCTAACTGCTCGGGTCAAAAGGAGTAAAAATATCATTGGCCATGTCTAGTCTAGGAAAACAAGTCATGTTTAAAAAAGCATTAGCTAGCATGTTTTGACTAACACATTTTTTAAACACTAGTGTAGACAGATTTTAACAGCAAAAAAATACTCAAGTTGTTGTTGTCAACGCTAGGTTCAGGGACTGAGATTTCAAAGCTGCCTAAGGGACCCATTCACAGACAATCCACAGCAGTAGACTGTAGTCAAGATCAAGTAAAGACTCATAAGGTGGCAACATGTGAATGTAACCAGAATCCTATCCCCCTGCACATGCATATGATAGCCACTGTGGACAAGAGAACAAACACATGCGAGATGAGAGTCACATTGTTTAATGCACTACTCGAAGGCACTCAGATGCTACATAGTGAATATGGTATAAGAGCCTGTACAGAACAGAATAGAATTAATTCACAAATATGTTCTTTATTTTGTAGGTATTCATTGAGTGCTTATCACCATGATATTTAATGATTCAGTCATGTTTGTTCTATTTTCTTATCTTCCTACTTTTTAATTTTTAACCCACCTGATAATAAAATTGGTATTTTATTATGATATTATTTATTATTGTGTTAACTGAGCTTTTGCTACCAAACTTTACTCCCTATAGCCAATATATGAAAGTTCTGGAGACTCATATTACAATTTCATTCATTAGTAACCTATTTCGAAGTTTACATTTCACTTACCAGATTGCATCAAGTGAATCTTGAGTCAATCATTAAGTGTTGTTCGTCTCTTGGAAAAAACTCACAGATGTTTAAGTATCAGAAATCTAAATAAATAAAATAAATAAATAAAATAAATTAGGAGGCTTTACACATGAAGTTTCATTAAATTAAATCTGCATGTTCATCAAAACACAGAATAATTGAGATACCCAAAATCGTGACTTGTGTGATAGAAAAATCAGCCTGATTTTTTTGTTGTTATTTTTTCGGGAGGGAGGGGGGATTTTTTTCTTGCATTTGCTACAAAGATTACTGAGGAGAACATCTATTAACTGCCTAATTTGCATAAGCCTTCTGCTACTCAAGCTCTAGTAAGCCTTAAGCATTTAATACTGAATTATCTTATTCGTTATTTTCCAGCACCATGCTTACTATTTAGTTCTCTCTCCTTTTTTCTAGGAATATTTGAGGCAGCAATTGCCCTGTCACACTAGTAGAGACTATCCTCCATGAAGTTTTCTGGAGTGATTGAGGTAAAAATAAAAATGTTCTGATATTTCCCCGCAGGAAAGTGGTAGTAGTTTCCTGGGCTTAAATAGGCTTTAACTACATCCCACAGAGCAATGCTTCATAGTATATTATTAGAGTGATCAAAAAGGATCAAAACATGTTACTATGAAGAACTGAGCATTAGCCCATGTTAAGCACTGGTTTGTGTATTTCTCATCTAAACTTTCCAAAATGTGGGGTTCCAATACAAATTTTTGTTTCTTTTTGCAAAATTTAGTTTGTTTACTATTTGTTCTCTTTATATGCATTTTAGCTATATTGTTAACTAGTATATGCTAGGCCTGCATATGGCATTTTCAAGTCCTTTGCTACAACAGGCACTAACAGAATCTGTAATATGAAATCTGCAAATTCTGTGGCAAAAGGGGAATGGACCAGCATCAACAAGGGGAATGGACCAGCATCAACCCTCATCCTGGATCTGCCACTAGAAAAGGAGAGATATTATCCCTCTATCCTGGACTAAGGCTGTGCTGTGCCCCAAATTCTGCAACTGGAACCTGACTTTGTTGTGGTTTCCAAAGCCGTGGAATTCTATGGATCCTAAGTAAATTATTAAAATCTACCAATGCAATAATCCTAAACCATTTCCGGCCAGTGAAAAAATAAACACCCTTAAAAACAAAAAAGTAAGACAGCAGTATCCAACAAAATACAGGTAGTCTGAAAACTTTCATAAAGATCTAAGCCTTTCTATCCAAAACTGTAACAAATGAGGGCCCATTTCTTCATTAAACAAAGCAGGTGACTATTTGGAATGGAAAGGTAAAGCATGAGCATATTTCATTGTAACTACTAGGCAATTTCTCTGTCTTCAGATTTTCTATAGTGGCTCAATGTCTCACAATAATCCTTCCTCCAATAGTCATACATAGTCCAAGAATACATTTTTGTTCATTACCAAGCTTGATTTCTTGTGGGATTAATCTTCCTACACATAGTTCAAAGGACTGAATTATAGGCTTAGCTATTATGTGTGAAATTCTCTGGAATACCTGGAACCAAAACATATTGGGCCAGATTCATCCCTGGAATAATTCCATTGATACCAATGGTGTTATTCCAGGGATGAATTTGGCCCTTTAACTTTAAGACAATAAAAAGTTATCACATTCCAAGCATCCAATTATTGTTCACAATGACAATGTGTCCCACTGTTAATCAGCCTCTGTTTATGTATTTTTCCTGTTGTCAATAAAATTGCTGAAGCCATCTAACTATGAGTTGTATCAATCTCATTCCAGCATTTAATTCAGAAATATGAAGGGTGACTTTATTAGAACTGTGTGTTAGATATGCTAACTTCTTATGCAGAGCTTCTCTCTTTACTGTGCTTCGTGGCTACTCAAAAATGTTATTTTGCGCTGTTCTACGGTGTAATTGTGACAGACTCTGGATATATTTGGGATCTTAGGGAGACATGGGAGAGAGACTGTTAATGTATGTGTGTGCTGTTGATGCGTCTTTGTAAAGAGACTTACTCTTGATTTATTATAATTTTGCATTTACAACACAGCATGGTATCATTTTATACCAATATTTCATGTGGAATTTGAATAGCTGCAGTTAGCTCAGGTTTTTCCCTTTTGGAATGAGTGCCTATGTGCAAAGCAATAACCACGAATGACTAGCTAGGAGAGACAATACTGTTCAAAATAATACTGCATAGATACACCTTCAAATTCTAGTTATTTGTTTTCAAGACATTCCATACCAGCTCTTCGAAACCGGCCAACCACATTGAGCTCATAAAAGACCAGACTGTCCCTTGCCCTTATGCAGGTGCAAAAACTGGGAAACAGGCACAAGTAGATTTTCCCCTTCTTCTCCCCGCTCCCTTCCCCTGCAACTCCCCTGGGATCCAACCACAATTACAGACCCATTGCTCTTATCAACTGGTCATCCCAAAAGAGGCCAAAGGAGTAAGGACCATAGCCCTCTGCCACATCTGCACTCAGCAGCAGAGCAGGGTAAGCTTCACCCTCTTGCAAGGAAGATACATTGTGTCCTTCAGGAGAAATAAATGTCCAGAGCTCTTTGTGGAGCTCTCCCAGGTGCATGACATAATTACACTGCCTCAATGTGGGCCAAAGCTTTAATGACATATTTTGGGCCAGACTATATACAAACAAAACAGTTTATTGAGCAATTATGGACTTTGCATGATCTAATGTCTCATTGCTCACTCACATACATATTTGGTGGAGATGAAATGTATGTGAGCAAATTTTGCAGGCTCAATTTAGGCACCATTGTCTGCTGGCATATATACAATATTTCTCTGCTTTTTTCACTTGTTTTTGGCTATTCTTTTCATACATGACATTAAATTAATCTAGTATAAACAAATATCAAAATCACCACAGTTTAACATTTCATCAAAGTAATTCATGCAATGCTTAATTTGTAATGAAAGAGGTGCTGGGGCTCAAGCAATTTTGTAACACTTTCATAAGTAATGTGGCAAGCCCAGAGGTGCTGGGGCTAGGAACTGCCAAGCCTAGAGGTGCTAGGCCTCAGTCTTGGCAAGCGCTGGCACAAATTAAGCATTGAATTTACGTATATAAGAAACTCAAGTGACCTATGCCATAACAGGAGCAGTGTTAGGTGAATATGATGGATCACACAATACCATTTTGCAACCACCATGTTTCATTTAAGAGAGGGCTCATTCTAATTTTCAATAACTTCAAATGTTCTTAATCTTAAAAAGTTACCATATGGCAGTGCTCCATAACTCTTGAAATACAGCACATGGGACTCCTTTTGTTAATGGATTGATACCTGCTTTATTCAATTTGTGCAGTATATTGATTAGCAAATTAAATCTCTAAAAATTAATGGAGGTTCTGCATTTCCAAATGCACTCAGTACATCTTTCACAGCTTACAGTAAGAATTTAAAAGGTCTGTTTCTCCTTTCACACCAGTATTGTACTGGTGTTGTTTCTTTGGGCCAAATTTTTAATTTAGGTGGAGCAATGCTGGATGCAGACTTGTGGAGGAGGGCAAAGACTACTACAACAGGTCTATGTACCCGGAAATCCTCCTGCACGATGGCCCACTGAGTTGAATTTTTAGATGCTTTGAACCACCAAGCATTTTTAGATGCTTTCTGTCAAAGAAAAGCCAGAGCACACAGGTGAGACTGGCACACTGACTTTATTGGAGTTCTGATTTACACACGTGTAACAAAGAGAAGAATCAAGCTCAAAGACTTTTATGAGCATTCTGAGCTGCCTGTCTCTTATTCTTGCTAAATTAAGGCCTTATACTCTCCCTTTTAGTTATTCCTCAATTAAACTGTACTTGAGGTACTTCATTTGAACTATTCTCCGCTCCCCGCTCCCCCAGATTCTAGTCTGCTAGACAGCCATTCAGTAATACAAATGTTTCAAATGGGAAATGTTGGTAAGCTGATGAGGCACAGTTATAAAGCAGACACAACTGCATTAAAGTTTTACGTATTTGTTTACTAGCAGAATGAGATGAGATAAACAGAACATACAGCAAGGAACTGAGGATTAAAAAAATAAATCTCTCCTGAGACTAACCTAATAACTTGCTCCAAAAGCTCTCATAAATTATTAGCTTTGAAATCATTCAAAGTGTCTGAAACATAGTATGTGTCACTGATGTACTTGAAGTTCACCTAAGAAACTTGTATCATCAAAATGTGCCGACAAAAACTGCCAGCAGCTACGCCACCTTGCAATCAATCACATATCTGTTTCAGAATTATAAAGTGTCAGAGAGCCATAATTTCATCTGCTTCCAGCTGCATACATTTAAAACTTCACATTCTTATGGAGGAAGGAAAAAGACTGAAAAGATTTGTCAGCTCGGGTGCCCTCCATCTCATGATCTCTATCTTAAAAGCACTTTCAGAAAGTCTTGATATGTTATTTTAAATTAATACAGTATTAATTAATATAGCAGGATACATATTTTAAATTTTAAGGTGAATTTATTGTTTGTGAAAGGTGACAGTCCCAGAAATGTAGGTCCTCTTTTTAGTCTAGGAAGACACAGCCTGGGTGACAGCAGTGCAAACACCTCCACATTGCCCATTCACTGATGTGCCAAAGTCCTCCTGGATGGGCCACTTCTAAGGGTGATGGAATAATCAGCCTCCATGCCCATCCAGTGCATTTCCATATTGTATTGCGCACCAGTGTGTTAAAATCACAGGAATGACATCATATATATTAATGGATCAGTAACAACAGCAGCTTTGACTAAGCAAGGATTGGTGGGGATAGACTCACTAGAAAATGTAAGTCTGCCTTTAGGATTTTTATTTCCTGATATTTTAAAACAATACAAATGCCACAGGTAATTGATCAGTATTTGTGTCTGTATATAATAATTCATGCTGACTTAATCTCTAGAGACCAGCCGGGTACCTGGATTCACATCTATAGTGGAGGCATGTACAGCACCCAATCCTGCTCCCAATGAAATCAATGACAAAACTTCCTTTGATTTCAAAACTACAGGATTGGGGCAGTAATGCTGCCATACGTATGTTGTCCATAACCTGTCCACTCACCCACCTGCTCTGTCCTCTCCACATCCATGTCAGTCTCCAACTTACACTTGTCTATAGATGCAAAAGAGTGTGCTGAGCAAGAGCAGCAGCACATAGAGCTTTGTGGAGTACTTTCCCTAATCTTCTCCTTGTGACTCTGACTGCAATCTAAAAACTACTCATTAACTTTATGAGCGACCCAACCAGACACATGTTAAGCATAAGACAGACAACAGAGGAAACATCCAATCAGGTTTCCTCCCCAACAGGTCCTTGTACCAGACATGGCTACTTGGCCAAGCGCATGGAAAATTGGAGATGTGGCTTTAGGGCTGATGCTAGAGATGATGGTGTAGCTGGAGTGAGGCACAGGTGTGAAATGAGGCAGAGGGGCACTTATTTGCTAGTCTATCCCAAGGGAGGGGGGGGAGACTGGGAACCACTGCCTTATCTAATCCTACCAACATCACAACGTGCCTACAACAACAAGACAATTTTCTTAACTCATGAAGAATGAAACAAATATCACAGAACAAGTAACCAAGCATGAAAGGAATATTCTCATGAACCAGGTCCACCCTGTATAATGGTGAGCAAAGTGCTTCATTTCCATGTTGAGTGTAATACAGGAAAGTGATCTGTATCCTATGCATCAGTTTTTTTTCCCTCCCTCCCACCTCGCATTTCTCCACATGATTCAGAGTACCAAAGTGTTTCCTGTTCTGAGCTACAGGACACATGCTGGGTGCAGCTCTTGAAGTGAGCTCAGCAAGGGTCGGAAGCAGGCAACGCTGTGAGCTAATGGAAGAATAATTTAAAGTGAGCTTGGATAGTTGGGGAAAAAAGGATCCACACATAGTGAAAATAAGATTTGCTTTTCTTGTTCTCTTTTACTTGCTGTTGGTAATTTTAGATCTTTCATTTCAAAATCTATTTCGAATCATGTCTGAAATAGTAAAGTGTGTTTAGCTTTTATCTGTCACTTTTTGATAATTTCTATTATCCTTACTTTAAGAGTATTGATGTTAACTCTACAAAGAATAATTAAATGCAGTTAAGAGCAGTAATTTGGTGTATTTTGATTTATTATTGTAGAGATTTCCATACATTATTTCAATCTTTCTTTTGTAGTAGAGAATACTGCATACTCCATAGTTCCTGATTAAATTCAAGTTTTTATGATATTCCTCCCCCCCCTTTTTTTTTTTAAAGACATTCACTGTTCCTCACCTGCACTCCAAGAACATGGTTACTTACTCCAAAGGCAAAAATGTTCTTTCAGTGTAATAGCATAGCTAGTTTACTTGGCTATTACTTTACAATGGTTATTAGCCAAGACGGTCAGGGATGTAACCCCATGCTCGGGGTGGCCCTAAGCCTCTGACTCCAAGAAGGGAAAGATGGAGTTGATCTCTCCAAAATTGTCTTGTCTGTACAATGACTCTGAAGCTCTGGTAGTGGCCACTGTCAGAGACAGGATACTAAGCTAAATAGATCATTGGTCTGACCCGATGTGCCAGCTCTTATGTTTTTACTTAACATTTGTCTGTGCATAATGCCATGGATTATGGTGATATAGGATTTTGCTTTCTGCATCCCCTAGCTACACTAGGGGATGCCTAGACTCAATGGCTCCAACCAAATTTCAACCCCTTTCTCGAATTCCTAACTGTAACCCTTGTACTACACAAACTGTTTGGGTGTGCTTTCTAAACCTTTAGTACTGTAAAAGGTACTGCAGCTTTTGCAATCTAAATAACTGTACACTGTTGGCTTGGTTAAAATTGCAGCTATGCAGAAGGACAGCAGCATTCTGATTAAGGAAGGAAGGACTAGACAGAGGGCATCTTATGTTACCTGTGATGTCCAGGTGACACATTTTCCCCTTGATTTATGTACCTAATTATTTTCTTTATTAATTTTTTTGGTGTGAATTTAACATTCCTCAACTGTACGAGTCTATTTCAATCCTGGGATGGTGGGCACAGCCCACCAAAACAATTGAAGATCTGCCCCCTCAGATTAGAGAAAGGACACAGAATCCATAATTTAATATAGGAGGGACAAAATATGAAAATAGGAAGGTGGTTATAGGTTATTGGATCCAAAAGAGGGATCCAGCTGTGGATGCCAAGCAGAGAATGCCACGCTGCACCCACTTCTCTAAGAAAGAGTTCAAGGAGTCAGTGGATGGTAAAAGTCACCACAGTTTTAGAGAACCCCTCCCCACTCAACCTCCTTCTCCTTAAATAAGTTGATGAGGTCTCAGGACGTTGTGGGGCCATGTGCAGGGAGTGCATATAAGAACAGATGTGGGGAGAAGCATATTCAGAACCTTAATAAATAGTTCTGGGAGAGATGGAAGTGGAGCTGTAATCCAGTGCACTGCAGATAGGTGTGATCAAGGTCTCCCATCATATCAGGAGGGGCAGGTGATGGGGACATAAAGTCATAGTTCCTTGGAAGTTGTTACATAATGGAACTGCAAGAAGTACTACACAGTCACTTGTGGCAGAACCAGGAATAGAACCAGCTCCACCAATAGCCATAGAAAATCAAGCTCTCCAATAATCCACTGAATAATTACGATACCTGCAGCAGCAATTCCCCATGCAGTTCTACCAACATGCCTCAATCCTGCTCTTGAGGGATCCCTTCTAAAGGTGAGAGAATTCAGTCCTTGGCCTGTTTTTAGAGTCCGCCAATGAAGATGCCGATTAGTGCCAGCTCTGGATGCTTTAGTGATGTGGACACTTGTCCCAAGGGAATTGGCCTGAGACTAAACTTAATTAACAAATGAATGTGCATTTTGCAGTAGATAAACTACATGACTGATGATGTTAATATCCTGTTTATAATCCTTCTGTGGGGGAAACACCCTAAGACTCTGAACACAAAGATGATGTTGACGATATTCTCGTATTTGATGCTAATGGTGGAAGTGAGATTTTGCAACCTACTAACCAAAATTAGAAAGCTCTATAACATTTGAAATTTTAAATAATTTTTAAAAATAGTCAAACATTTTCAAATCTGCAGAAAAGTTTGGCTTAGGTTGACCTCAAGGACCTGTCAAAGATTGGGGAGGTGAGGGGGGGGATGAGAGGGGAAGTTCTAATTTTATCAGAACTGGATAGCCAATTTGTAGTGAGCATGATGGTAAAGCAGTGTAAGATTTTATGGGGCCCTCTGTAATGCAGATCAAAATAGTCAGCATGAGGCCTCTATTTCATCTTATTGATTCCACTCTCAATCTGCTAAAGGTAACACCTCCACCTCCTTCCACAATTTCATGTGTTCTAATTAGTTGTTTTGCTGTAGTTAAACACTCCATATCTTTTCACACCAGATATAGTTATTGGCAGGCTATCAGCCATTAGTCATCACTGGTGGATTTTCGGTTTAACAACGGGCCTTTGTAATCACAGGGCTGTGTGTGCGCTATATTCTATGCTTTGCAAGACATAAAATACTTCTGTAGCTGCCTAATGACCACCTATTATTTAAGATATATAAATTGCAGGAAAAAGTCTGGTTATTTTTGTCCTGTAAACAAAAAAATATTTTAAGAGATATTAACAAAGGCCATGATCATGCACTGGGATGTGCTAGCACAAATCTCTATTCTCATGCCATTCTATACACATACAGGGGTCCACAGTTGTGGAAGAGTTGTGAAACTAGGATGATTTTTGTTTACAGGGAAAACCATAACCTTTGAGGTCAAGGGAACTTGCTGGAGTACATCATCCCACAAATAGCGGACCCTGATGCAGGAGCAGAGCCTAAGCAGGTTACAGTGTGAACTAGAGTCATCTCCTAAATAGATAGATAGATTAGATTAATGGAGATATCCCATCTCCTAGAACTGGAAGGGACCTTGAAAGGTCATCAAGTCCAGCCCCCTGCCTTCACTAGCAGGACCAAGTACTGATTTTGCCCCAGCAATTCACAAGCCTCTTCATATTAAAGAGCTTTCATATTCTCAGAAAAGGTACCGTAGCTGAATTATTCCAAAGATTATTATATTTGAAGACATGTTTTTCTTTGAATCAATAGACATTGCAGATCAATTTCCCTTTTACGGTTATGCCTGTACTGAGAATTTCATTCATTCATTTTTTTTTAAACTACACAAAAAGGAAAAAACAACATCTTATTTCTATTTAGTGATTTGACTGTGGCTTGGGTTAGGACAGGGTGACCAGACAGCAAATGTGAAAAATCGGGACGGGGGGGATGGAGGGTAATAGGACCCTATATAAGAAAAAGGCCCAAAAATCGAGACTGTCCCTATAAAATCTGGACATCTGGTCACCTTAGGTTAGGAAGATGTTTGCATGGTAGCAGAGTCTGGAAAAAAATCTTTTCAAGGATCCCGTCCAAGGTTTGGTACTTGCTTGTCTAGCTCAGCTGAATATGATTTGAATTAAGAAAAGAAATACAAATAAGTAGATCAAGTGAAAACACTACTTGGTTAGTACAGCTTTAAGCAACAATCTAGCAGCCTCTTCTTCACTGTGGCAGCATGCTGATGAGAGATCACTTCTCAGGATCATTACTGGAAATAAGTTCCCTAGTAAAAATTAATCTATCGGTGCCCACATTATACAAGATTTCAATTATTCATTCATCTTATTTATTACCTAATATGTGTAGGGCTACTTAGTCGTCTAGCTATCCTGCATTTAAGAAGTATGTTTCTCTGAGCACCCAGAAAGAAATAATAGTTTAATACGCCTTAGCCTGATATTTAGGATGCTGCTTTAAAAAAAAATGTAATTGTTGTTTTTTTCCTACTCCACTGCACACATTAAGAAAACAATTGTACACAGTGTTTTTTCAACTTGCTAAGGTTAGTGAACTATTAAAGAGAACAACACTTAATGTACTAGAAAGAGCAGATGAATGCAATTCTTTAAATTACAGTAGTACGAGCCCTCTGAAAGTTAGCTTTTGAATCCTTTTTGTTGGATTCCAATATTTTATAGTCTTTGGGTGTGACCTTTATTTCAGCTTGCCATCAGGAAATGAGGAATTCTGTCTCTTGTCAGGTTCTCCGTTCAGAAGTACTGTACAAACAGAATTTAGTTGCTTTGCTTTTTTAAACTTTAAGATAAGACAAATGTCATTTTCCCCATTTTTTTGCCCTAGAGGGAAGATGAATATTATCCAAACCTACTGTTCTCATCCTTGTCACACTGAACTAGGATAAACAAAAGTTATAAAATACTAGTTTTAACAAAGTGTAACTGTTTCTTTACATCACCCATCTATATAGGTTCTTAAACTGCACCCATCACCTTGGTATTTGAGCACCTTGACAACAAATACTATTTTGGGCTTCATTTTCAAAGATTTCAAGCCACAGTAAGCCTGGTAAAGATAAAATAGTTTGTCCTGTCAATCTTCAATGAAATTAAAAAATTGGATTTAAAAAAAATTCCCATAACGCTGGCATGTGTGTTGCCCTGAATCATCCTGCAGCACTGCCAGTTACAATTTACATTTACTAAAAAAAGGAAGATTGAGAAATTTTTCAATATATCATTATGGATACATTTCACATCCATGTCGGTGAGGATTAGAGAGATGGAATGAACATACTGCCTCAGAAAATGTTTCTGTTTAACAAGCAGTATCAAGTTCAGCCCTTTCCACAGAAAGGTCCGCAGTCTTGAGAAAATTACTCCCCCCTTTACTCCCCCCGCCCTCATTTTGGGGTCTGAGCTTTTAAAATTGATTATTCACTTTTCTGTACCCTCTCCTAGTGTAAAATGGTTTGCACACTTTTGAGCTTTCATGGTTTACCTGCAGGATTAAACAGTAACTCAAAAATGCCTAATCCTTTTTGTTTTCTTTGAGTTTTGTATCAAGTCATTTCCATTTTTGTTAAAGGATGTTCTAGCTGTCCTTTTTTACCAAGACACACTAGTTTTTCTTCGTGTTTGAGGTTAAAAAGTGCAGTTTGATCCAAGGAAGGCAGTTATGCACAAGAGACTGCTCTGTACTAAATTAGAAGGTTTCTCACGCAGTGCATCCCTGCCTCTTGATTGGTGGAGTAAGGGTCTATGATTTATTATTTAGCATCACTTTCATACTGTATGTAAAATTCACAAGTTTTTAAAAATAAAAATTCAATGTAATGTGATTTCAATCATAAGAATGAACTATGTGTAACTGTGTGTGTGCGCATTTCCATCTGTAAGAATAGATTTAGAGTGCCACGACCCACACCTTATTCAGCAGAGCTACTTATGGGAAGATGAAGATTTGGACCCATAATTTACAACACTACAATCAAAGACATGAAGACTAACTACAGGCTGAGATTATAATTGTTCGCTTACTCAAAACATCAACAGATACTTCTGCATCATGATGACACAACTGTCAGATGGGCTATTAAGGACAGATTCTCCACTGCCTTGCGCTTTGTGTAGTCATTTGTGTAAACCAAATGCAAAGTGGGGGGTGTAACAATTACCAAATACAAATTGGAGGCCTTTTACATCTACCCTGTAGAGGGCAAAAAGGGGGAGGGATAGCTCAGTGGTTTGAGCATTGGCCTGCTAAACCCAGGGTTGTGAGTTCAATCCTTGAGGGGGCCACTTAGGGATCTGGGGCAAAATCAGTACTTGGTCCTGCTAGTGAAGGCAGGGGGCTGGACTTGATGACCTTTCAAGGTCCCTTCCAGTTCTAGGAGATGGGATATCTCCATTAATACACAAGGTGCAAAACTGTGGCAAATGAGACTCTTTCATTCCTAAAAACAGTAATGTAGTTTAAAACAACATCAGACATCCTTTATCAATAATCATAATAAATAAAAGTGTTAAATTGTAACCAATCCTAGCGGGGGGGAATCCAAGGCCTACATACTGTGCATCCATCCAAACTTTTTACACACATCTTTACTGGATTTAACCTCCCTTCTCTCCAAAAAAGCTACTCTTACCACATGAATGGCAAACTACTGTGTAACTGTAGTACCACTCCATTCAACCACCCACAAGACGGTATATAAGCATACACATCATAACTCACTTATCCAGCATCTGCTGCTCCAGCTTCAATCCTGGAACCTCTTTCCACGAGCTCGCTACCATGCCAATGTCCTCAATTATTTGATCAGTCAAAGCACTATTCAGTACAGTGGGTCTGATTCTGATCTCACTTGCACTGTTGAACTCTAGTGGGTCTGATTCTCTTTTACACTAAAGCCTCAGAGTCAATTAAATCTGCACCCATTTTAAAGCCCCTTTACATTGCAAGAGTGGTGAAAAGGGGCTGTAGTGTAAATAAGAATCAGACTCTCTTGACTTCAGTGTACTTACTCCTGATTTATACAGATATAAATGTGAGATCAGAACTTACCTAGCATCAGAGTACAATTACAGTGTGGAGTAGCAACATTCTTGGAGCATTTAAGTGGCAGACAGTATTGGTGAAAAAAAGTTGTGGAAAGTTAGAAGCATTTTTTAGGGATCTACCCTTTTCTTCATCACAAAAACTGAACGGTGATGCAGACACAAGAAAATGTATACATTTGAATAAATAGGCAATGAGATTTAACAAAGCAACTGGCTACACAAGATTTTCTTGACATGAATGTTGAAGCTCAATGTTTGAAGAGCTCAAGAGGCAGACTGCAACTTTGATAAACAATAGGGGTCTGCCAAACTGAGTCATGGTAATTATCTATACACAGTCAGTCGCTTTTCAACCATGTTACGAGTCAGGGGCACACATTTGAACACTTTGCTTCCTGCTTTCTCCTCTTCTCTAGACCAATCTTTAATTAACAGATATAAGGTTTTATATCTGATGTGCTACATTAAAACATGCTTTGCAAAACATTGTGCACTGAACAATTGGTTACTGTTTGGATTCTAATTGACAAATTCAAATTTCTTCTAAACATCTGATGTTGGGAATTCAACTATTTAGCTCTAAATTAGAGCTGTGTGAGCCACTGAGATAGCCACTGCTTGGAGAGCCAGGATGAACACTGTTAAACCTTCAAGGTTTGCCAGATCTGCAGGGCTCCGAATCGAAACAGATGGATTGGCTGAAAGGAGTGCTTTTTAAAATTCTTGCTTAAAAAAATAGCATATCCCCTACCTCGTAAACCAGCCTCCCAGCACAGAAAAACAAAAAAATATATTTAACGGCCCCCTGTTCTGTTCCATTATTAATACCCCTCTCATGTACTACCCCAACAGAGTAATGCTCTTTGATGATTTTATCACCAAAGAACATTGCTGTGATCATGTAAGATGCTATGGAACCACAGATAATCAATCAAAATGAGAAAAGCAGATAAGGCAACTTTCTGACTTTTTTAAAGTGAATTTAATGCTCATTAAAAATGAGAGACTGACAGCTTTTGAGATGGATGTTACCTTCTCTACTGCATGGGCAGAGGCAATGCAAACTAGCCCACAATATTCCACCAGTGCACCACAGCCCTCTCCTGAAGTGATCACCTACATAGGTAGAGCAGTCCTGTATTCATAGGCCAATTATTCAAGTCCTTGACATCTCTTGCTGGGATATCCAGCAAAGGGGGCTACTTACTTCTAATTCTGGTGGTGTTTTTGTGATATAGACTGGGAATAACACTGAGGACACCAGATCATTTCATATACTATAAGCCACTTAGTCAGCAGACAGTAATACCCCTTGGTCACATCTAACTGGGTCATATTCAAACCGGTGACCTCCTGTACTGCAGAGCTGAAAAGCTTTACATCCTAGATCATCTAGACTTCCAGAACAAATTTTTTTAAATTTAATATTTCAAACTAATTCAAGTTGATTGTCTTATGATAAACAGCTTACGGTCTGTGGAGGCATACTGAAGGTATACAATAAATTCAGGCTTTCTGTGGACTATATGAAGTGTTCTTACATGACTAAACCTGGTATAATCTTGGTTGTGTATGGGGGTGTGAGATATAGAGGTGTAAGAGAAAACTGACAGCTCTTCCTTTCAAAGCAAAGATTTTTAATAATTTTCTTTGCTGTTGAATAAAAAAGGTCTCCACAACTGAATGAGACCCTATTTTCTACTGTTTATACCTCCAACAGCTATTCCTCTGCTGTGTGGTTCTAAGTGCATTATTCAAACAAAAGAAGCTTACACTTTTGAGGGTTTAAATTACTTTGCAGTTTGGCATACAGTCGGTCCGTGTGAAGATTTGTAATTCAACATAAAGGAACATTGTCTTCTATAACCCACGGTTTGTGTTAGGACTAAAAATTGGAAGTCAGCTTGATATTGAACAATAAACAATGTATATGGATGGAGGTGGAGGGAGGGATGCATGGGGAGAATTGCCATTACAACAATTCAAGGGTGGGGAGGGTGGAGAATATAAAGAGAATGTTGCAGGTGAATCCTTCACATGTAGCCCAAGTGACTTTAGATTCACTATTGTAACTAAGACAACAACTTATTGAGTTTCAGTTAATGAGATTTGTGCTGCTATTGAATGTTTATGCTATTGTCAGTGCCTGCATTTCCCCCTTTATTTTATTCTTGTTCTCCACACCGCCCCTTTAATTGTGCTTCAGTCTTCATCTTGACACAGAGATTTAGTGCTGAAAAGCTGCAGCTGCAGCTGTACCATGATCTAAGACCCAAGTGTTGTGTTAGTAAAGATGCACTTCTTCCAAAGTTGGATTCAATTTCTCCAGATTTTTACTGGTGTGTTAACACAAGCTCTGTGGTTTGAAAATGCCATTCCTTTACACTTCTGATAATGACATCAGATGCTTTGGGGATACAAAGGGTTCCTGTTAGATTAGTCAACTAATGTGTAAGGTAATTTTATCCCCCTGTGTATTTCTTAGTTATAGCCATAGACTTTAGCATAAGAGACAGAATAAGATATTTTGCCTGTGTCTGTGGCCTGGAAGTGTCCATCTTTTATGTGCATCATTGCAAATTTCACAGGACCTATATTGACACCTAATCACAATCAATGCCAAGGTAGGACAACAATGAGAACGAGACTCATCCTGTGCATTAAAGAGTAATTATAGACTGAATCTGAGTGCAGCTTATTCATTACATCTACAATAACTTCATTCTGAATGCATATAAACATGTATGGAACAACAGGCAGGGAGGTGGGCTGGAGGACCTAATACTGTATATCTTTTTCATCTCTATTTCCTGTAATTCTAACTAATGTAACTGAGTCTTGAAGAGGATATTATTATATCTACTTCATGTAAAGATATTCTAGACAGCTGTCAAAGTCTGGCTTTGAATGTAGGCTATCAATATTGAGGTTTGTAGGTAGGAGGGCTGTTAAGACTGCTGATAATTTTTAGTTGAGAAGGGGGGATTCCATGCAGCTTTTTTCAGCTTTTGTTAGAGACCCATCCTACATATTTCCCCCTTTGAATTGAGAATTTCAAACTCTAATAAGCAATATGATTGCAAACAACTGTTACACATAATAAAGTACTTGTAATATATTATCCAAACCACATTTGTATTAAACACTAAAAACTGCTAACAAATGATATTTTTAAGAGGTATTTCTGTTCAAAGTAGAAAATTGACATGCTGTCATGGTTTTCCTATAAAGAATAACAAAAAACAAAACAAACCCCAAACCATCTGGAATAAGAAAGCTGGTGCAGTTCAACAAGTATACATGAATATAATTCACAATAAGTCCTACAGGACACAGCTCGAGTGCCGTAGAAGGCGCTCGAGCAATGTATCACCAGGGTCACAGATTTAAAGAGATGAATCTCTTTGGCCCATGGCTGCTCAGATTGTGCCTTTTGATTTAATCTGAAGCATTCAGATAAAAGGCCCTGGTGGCATATGCTTCCCATTGAAGAAGCCTATATTTCTGAGCTGTTAAGAACTCCAGAGAGACATGAGTAAAACACAGGAACACATGCAGCACATCCTTTGGGATATTTTCTTTCATACATGCTAATGAAGATTAAAGTGTAAAAAAGTGCAGACATCAGTTGAACAGATAATTAATGATGATTGATGTTATATTTTTAATTTACGCCGCAAGTCTCATTCAAGTAAAAATTGCAAATGCTAGAAAACTTCCTGGGTTGCAGGCAATTTTGGTGTTCCAAATGCAGTGGCATGAGTTCAATGTAAAGTTAACCTTTAGTGTGCACCAAATTGTCAACATGAGAAAGCAAGAGGAAATCTATTAGCATTACATTAATTAATTTTCATTAATTTTGCCTTGGAAAAGATGCCTGTGAATTTTACTTTCTATCTGTGCTTCTTTTTCCTTTAGCCTTTATCACTGTAGCTTTCAAGGGGTGAATTCAGTTTCAGCTGGATACCCATTTGTCTGCAATTCAACATGCACAATTTTTTTTATAGCTGCTTTTTAACATATACTTTAATGTTATCTGCTTAATCCTACCCTTCCTTCAGATTTGCCCTATCCCTGGCAGCTCTGAAGGTGCAGTTGTGACTTTAGTTTTTCATGGGCAGAAACATTCCAAAAACCAGGCTATAAATCCATGGAAGGAAGTGCATCAGCAATTTCTGTTTTGCCAGTACAGCACAATGTCAGTTTTTGAAGGTTGTTACTGTGCATGTTTTGCAGCAGCATTAGCAGAGACACAGTATTAAGTACCATATCAAATCTTGAGGCTGTTTACAACAGGTAAATTCTGGGGTATAAGTTGTTTCACTGAGTGATCCTCCCCAAGGATGGCAAGTGCATAAAGTCACTGAATAATAGGTGTACTTTTAAGAGTGTTGTGGGAAAGCTTTGTGTCTGCCAACTGGTAGCAAGACACTAAGAAAAAAAAACAAATTATCACTCCTACCACAGTACTCCACTCTGAACACTGCATTTAGAGCATGTGTGTGTCTATGCCTGCATTTGTGTGTGTGCTTTCATGTACCCTATTTATTACGAGAGGAGAGACGGACTTGAATTGGGATATATCTAAAAGCTGCATCTCCACCAAGTGAGCCATAAGGAGCCATCTACTGGCTGCAACTGTACGAACTCTGGTAAACTTGTCTCATTATTTGCTGTACTTGTCTCATTATTACCTAAGGATGGCATTCTCCTGGGTGCAGACGATCAATGAGGTCTTCAGCACAGCTTAAATCTAGTGGTGGGAGTGCCCGGGCGGACAAGACACTGGTAGAGTGGCATCCTGTGCACATTGTGGAAAGGGTTTCCAGACTGGCCCCACGTAGTCCAGTATGGAGAGTGACAATGGAGGTGAGCCAGGGAGTAGGCCGTGGGAGACCTTATGGAAAAGCCTAAAAAATGCTATAGAAAATTATACAGTTTTCATAGTTTTGTTTATATCACCTATAGAATTACAGAATTCTATCCTCGCTATGGAATTCTAGACGATCTCATTCTCTATGTAATTTGTGTTTTTACAATAATTTCCATAGAATCCTATTGGTTTCATATCTATTAAATACTAAATAATTTTTCTATACAATATCTCTGATTGTATAAATCCAGCAGCCCTAAAACACCTCACGATGAGTCCAGAGAGGCTGTGACTGCTATTCTAATCCACATGCTGGGAGGCTGGAACAGTGCTATCATCTGCACCCTATCCCTAGCTTGAAGGGGGTGGATTTTGCCTTCCCAATTATCCAGACCACCTTCACCACATATGCCACATAAAGAATGCTTATTCTGCAGCTGAAATTAATTTTAATCTGAACAAGCAGCTAAATTAACAATTTGCAGTGAACAATTTGTTCTGCAAATTTAGTCCCTTAGTCCACAAAAGACTATAACTTTTGCAAGTTTCCATACTACTGTTTGACAAATGTTTTGCATGAGCAAATTACAGTCATTACAGTCAATACAGACAATATTTATTCCTCAGTACTGGAGCTGTGGGATTGGTTCCTGTAAATAAGATGGTATTTTTCTATTCCACCCTAATCTTTTATAAGTGTTTTCACTTCTGCCCCAAACAAATTTTGTTTCACAATCAAATAAATCTCAGCTTCAGGCTTGAAATTTGCTTTCTGTGAACATTTGCATGAACAAAACATTTCTTGCACTAATGTTTTGGAAAAGTGGATAAAAAAAGGGTATGAAGACCGTTGAAGCAAATTTCTTATTTAGAAGTTAAGGAATAGTTTACAGCTTTTTTTCATCACTATTGACCCTATTCTAGTAAACAGGATTACACTTGTCATGCTATTCATGTTTTTTACTACTTGAAGTATAGTGCCACTACTTACAGGTGGAATGGCTGACATTACTATTAGAAATCCTAAAAGAAGGTGGGTTAATAATTTTCCTCAAGAATACTTCACAGTCAAGGGTCCAGTCAAAGAAGAAATATACTGAAAGAGTAAAGATAGCTTGGTCTTGTTCTTGACTCTTTGGAAAACTTAGTTAACCTCTCCATACCTTACTTTTCTTAGCAGTAAAATGGGTTATTAGTGGTTTTCTACCTCATAAGAATACCGTGATGAGTACTGGAAGGTTGGATGGTCTTTAGTTAAGGTAATGGAGGATTGAGTGTCAGGAGATCTTGATGTTCCCAACTTTATTGCAAACTTCTCGTGTGACCTTGAATTGATTGCTCTGTGCCTTCATTTCTTCATCAGCAAAGTAGGTCCAATAACACTTATGTAACTCCTGAGGGTACAGTGAGAATTAATGTTTGTAAAAATCTGTTGTGATACATCAAAGGCACCATAGAAGGGTAAAGTACAACTACTGCTATTACTATTATTTAAAAACTCTCTTTTGTAAATCTCTGAGATCCTCTAATCAAAGCAACTAAAGACTGCAAATGTGAAGTATTACTGTTAGCAAAAGAGAGCAAACTGATAGCAAAGAGAAATTGGAGCTACTTTGACAAAAACTCAGATCTCACCTGTCTAATGCACAATAATTCCTTCTAATGGATAAGCAAACTTGCAAAGCATCATTAATACATGACTCACATTATTTAAAAAGCACTGACTAGAGAGATTGTTTTTTCTTATTATTGCTATAACAGCAACTGAAACAAAAAGAATTCTTATATTATTGAGAGATTATAGAAGTTTCAAAGAGAGAAGAAAACCTACTTCACTGTGAAGGATGGAGCATTCCAATACTAACAATTTATGGAAGCCAAATAAGCAACAACAATTTTTAATTTTTTTTTCCTGACAATCAAAAATATTAACTCCTCTCCCAATATAAACAGTCTTCATTCGGACTTCAGACTAATGACTTAAGAATCCAATGCTTGTAACCACAGTTAGAGCTAAAAGATCAATTATTTAAAATCTCACTCTTTTCTTTCAGTGGAATTCACTGTAAAATCTCACTCCCTAAGCCCTGCTGGTACAATAAGTTTTCACAGTCAGGAAGTGGTTTACCACTGGATGTACTTGCCCATCTGCAGTTTTCCAGTCTGAATATCTGCTGAGATTCTCTTTTGGCATTTCTAGCAAATATTTTATTTCTTTCTGTGTTAAATGTGTGTGTGTGTTTCCCATTAGCCTGTCATTTAATACACTGCAAACTCTTGTACTGATCTGATGTCACATTGCGGCTTCATAAATGATCCTTTATCTGTTTAACTCGTTGGATGCTGGCAAATCCTGAGGTATTGTACACATTCAGCACTGGCCAGTTTCCTGGGTAAAAAGGAAGCCACTGTGGGATGTTGTCATTTGTGCTTGCAGAGACGAGAGAAAGAATCTTGAGCTGGTAGGAGGGGAGGACACTTAGATGGAGCAAGTCTTGATATACCCCAGCTTTAAACTGTCCATGCCAACTAGGGGAGGAAGGGAACTTGTCTTGCCTCCTCCGGCTCCATGGACTTTCCCTTTGCCACCCATAGGGAAGCAACAGAGTGGGCATCTCATTGGAATAGCAGGTGTAGGGTATGTAAGGGAAGACAGTCTACCATGAAGCTAAGAAGCTGTTTTATGGTGAAAAGGTATAGCAGTTTAGGTGGGTTAGCGGTCTGCGGGGAGTGGGGCCTGCCTTCAGTGCTTGGAGTGCTTCAGTGCATCTTTTTGAAAGAAGGATGGGTGTTTGGTGGAGAAAGGAAAGGAGAGTCCTTGGGCTGGTGCAGGGCTGGAGGGGGTGGGGAAAGGAGGTAAATGGGGACTGAATTTACTCAGCATCTCTCACCTTAGAATTCTGCCTGCAAATATACTCATAATATAGCTATAGAATCTAGAGAAGGAAGACACATAATAGGTCACCTACCATATTTCATCTCTCAGATAATGCAGGATTGTTCCCTACAGTATGCTTACTTAGGTATCTAAAGGTTAAACAGAGAGCTATTGCTATTGCTCCAAGGACAATTAGCTGATATCCACTTATTATATAGCAGGCACCCAGGATTTTTAGTGTGTGTTGCTCACTGAGCAACTGTGTGCATGTTTCTATTATTCAGTTGTTAGCAAGCAACGTATAGGAACAGACGCATATTCAGAACAAGGCCCTAAGAGTCATAATATAATGCCTTGACTAGAGTGTGTAAAATATCATTTGCCAACTGGATATGTAGCAGTTGTAGTCAATTTCCATGTCTAATTATATTTTAAAAGACTTAAAAACATTGACATTTTACATTCCTTAGTGAGGAATACTCAGTTTGAAATTTTACCACAAACGCTAATGATCCTATTAACTCTAATTTGTTTACTCACCAGTCTGGAACAGTTTCTTCCACAGGTATCTCTTTGATGTTCAAAATTAAGCTTCCTAGAGGCTTGAGAAATTAAATGCTAAAGGAGATCAACTATCCAACAGTTGCCTTAAAGATAAGGACTGCCACTCCCACATTGCTTTATTTTTTGTTTGCTTTTTTTTTTTTGGCGGCATATATGAACACAAAAACAACATGATGCTAAACATATGTCAAGCCTACCCCGATCCCGGCTTGCTAGGGTTTAAAGAACAGCTCTGAGTCTGGTAATGCTGGAGAGTGTCTAATTATATCAGGTAATATATAAAACTTGATCATTTGTGTTTAGATGTAACCTTCAATCAAATCATGAGTGTAATTAAATATTTATTCATAGCCTGTATTTTTAGGTTTGGAACTTAAATAATCCCTCAGACAGAACCTACAGAAGCAGCTGGCTAGCAATAAACTCTTACCGTAGCATGTTCTTTACTACTGAGCCTAAAGACCTACATAGGACTGTTAAAATGAATTGTTTATTCTATGACAAGCCATGCATGACTCCACAAGCTGCACATAAAATGAGCTGAAATATAAGTCCTATAGATTTCAGAAAGTTTTAAAGCGTGCCACCTTAACACAGAGATGTAGTTGATACGATAAATATTTCCAACAAAACAGAAGACCAGACAAAACTCTCCTATTTCAGGGCTTCATTGTGAACTCTAATCTCAATCTAAATGAGCTTCAAGATGTTACACTCATGAACCCTTTTTCCCCTCTTATTCTATCCCGGGAGCAGCCCTTTGGTCCAATACCTTTTGACCTTTGAAGTCTTTTGGTGAGTGGGCTGCCTGGTAGGCCTGCAACACTTGTCTTCAGCTAAAACAGCCCCTTGTCCATGGTTGAGTGAAACTGTTGACACCCTAACACTTCTGCAAAGATCCTCGAGAGGTTGTGGGTAGCTACACCCATTTTTTCATCTTTATGAAAGGTCATCTAGAAGATCTGTTGCCCCTATTCCTGTTCAGAGTTTTTTGGGGGGGACATGAAGCTCCCAACCCCCCACTATTTCATGGGGAAAGCCTACCATTTGACAATGCCATAAGCTGGTGGGTGGGGAGAGACATACCATCCTCCCTTTTCAGCAATTTTCTGAATCCTAACTCAGCTGCAGCTAGGGGCTGAAGGAGCCTTATGTCTAAGACAAACCCCAGAACTCAGAAAGCAGATAGCTTGGAGATATCCAGGATTTCTCTACCTACCAGGAGACTGAGCTGCAGGTAGGGAGATACCAGGGTTAATCCTAAGGAATTCTGAGGAACTCTCAGGTCCTAATATAAGTAACCAATGAATGCAGGATGGAAAGGACTCTTTTCTGTATCACTACTGTTCCATGATGGTGGAAGCAGGTAGTTCCCTCTGGCCCCAGAAGATTAGGGTATGTGCTATCAGGTAGTTGCCACATTAAAGACACATCATGAGGAAAGTGACCAGATCCTGCATATCCTAGGAAAACCGACTGCCAAAAAATTTCAAAGCTAATGGGGGGTCCTGAGGCCATTTTTGGATAATAAGATGGTTGTCATCAAAAGAAAGGGGAATTTCAGAGGGATTCACCTAAGAGTGTGGGTTAAATCCTAAAAAACTGAGGAGAGCTTGGACTTCTGTGAACTTTTGCAAGCAAAGCTTCCCAGGTGCATGAAACCTGTTGGATTGGTGAACATAATATGAACCCAAGTCAGCAGATTTTCCACTCTACTTTTAGTGTAGTGAAACCGACTCATGAAAACAAGATGTCTAGTAAAAGTGATGATTATCACATACAATGCCTCTGTAGTAAGGAACACAATGCCCACAAAAGCACACCTTAGCTCTTTTCTAGGATTCAGACCTTGCTTCCATAATGAGAGTTGTGAACAAAAAAAACCAACCAAACAAAAAGGGCTTATCTCCTGCAAAGTAACACCAGTTGCAGCATAATGTCTGAATTTTTATAATAAACCAAAAGATTTGAGCACTGTTGTGTGTACAGAGAAAGATTTTATTCAGAATTCAGTAAGAATTCTATTTTGTTCTGGTTTGGGAACCTACACATGGTTGGAAAAAACTAAAGTATGCGGGGGGGGGGGGGGGGAGGTTAAAAACTGACTACTTATCTGAAGCTCAAAAAGCTCTACAAGGCATATGTTCACTAAGGAGTACCAGTGTTTCCCATTGCTCCCTTTTATTTTAATATTATTCTTTCCAACTCTTTGGAGGATACAGAGACAATCTCTTAAGTGCTGATTTGGTGGGTAGTCTGGAAAATACCATAATTCTAAAATTTAACATGGGCCAAAGACTGAGAGTAGAATATAATGAAGGGGGTGTTTGCTTTGTTCTGGATTACAGACTCAGTTTAATGACACTTCCTTATTTGGAAGGAATTAACATTTTGCCATATGTACAATCTGGAGAATCACACTTTACTGAGAACCTGGAGGTTTTCAGTTATATCTTTGTTATTTCTTACAGAGATTTCTTCAAACATGTCATTAAGTACCAAGTCTATGGTTTACATCCAGTCTGAAGTTTTAAAATTAAGTTTTTTAGGGTCTAGGCAAGCGTGCATGTGCACACATACACATACATCACAAAAGGCCACATCATTCCTGATTTAGGCTATTCCCATGTAGGGAACAAAAAAACTCTGAGTTTGTACTTTCAATTTCCTATACATTCTTCCTCCTATCGAACAGTATTGCCTTCCCAAACTCCACACATGCCCCCGCAGAAGTAGCAGAAGATTCTGCCCACAAAATCAGTTGAATCCCACAATATCTGGACAGATCTAAGGAAATCCACAATGGTACAGGAACATCTGGGTAAAGACCCTGTGATTCTGCACTCATATCCAGCTACTTGCAGGAGCCATCTGCTGCTTTCCTCCAAAACTTCCTCCAAGGGATGAGAGAGGGGAGATTTCCACAGCACTGAAGGATGTGCATTAATGCTGACAAGATCAGCATAAACTTACCCTCTAAAGTTTAACCCCAGGGTAAGGAATACATCTGTCTCTTCAACCTAACTCCAGCCTGTGCCCTTCTCCACAGCACTGTCTGCAATCTGTGGTTCCTCCATGGACAGAATTCTGCTGGGAAAAGAAGGAATGATGCTGCGTCCTCCTTTCTCTATCCCCACCCAAGATTTGATCCCTCCACCCACAAGAGCAGAAAAGACTATATAGTCTTAAGTATTGGAACATTTTTTTTAAAATGTGTAGTGGCGAGAGAAGGGAAAAACAGCACATTCCTCAATTGCAAAAAACTATTGGACATGAACAATTTCAGTAACCCAAAGGATCCTTGTTTTCAGAGCAGTATAATAAGCAGAGATGCGTAAAAACGGCATTTGGTTTTGATTTTGCAGACCTTGTTGGCTGGGTTTTGGTTCAGTAAAACCAAAAAAGTGGATGGTTCAGAATCTGGTCCCATTTAATTGGAACCCCTCAACACCTGGGTGGTGGCACAGATAAATGTTTCAATATTTAATTCCTCTCTCATTGTAAGGGCTGGAAAATAGGGGCAGATAATAAAAGCATCTCCTCAACAAAAACTATCACGCCACTACTCTTCACTCAAGCAAGAAGAAAAAGAGGCTGAGATCAAAAGAATAAAATAAAAGGTTAAAAGGAAATCAAACTTGAAAGAAGGAAAGAGAACAGTTAATTGGAGGGTCTGATTCAGATGTGTTCTGCAGTGCTCACTCCTATTTTACTGCTTACGGTTCATCTCTGCACAGCAGTGTAACAGGAAATCCACTGCCTCCTCATTTTCCCCTTGGCTCTGCCCGCCAGCCCTGCCCTCATACTTGCACTGCAGTATTGTAGCATTTCCCCAGCTCTTTTCTCCTATTTTGAGCCCTGGGACCTTTAGACACTCATCATCATCCCTGTAATGCTAGGACAACAGGCCTGAACATGGGCACTTCTGGTCTAAAGATTAGGATATTGTTTACAGCTGGTTCTTTGAGTTCAATTCTATAAATCCAGTTCTAACACTAGGGAGACACTCACACAGACATAAACAAAGGAGACAAGTCTACAAACAAAAAACCTGGAAATGAAAAAGGAGAAATTGGTGTATTTTATATTAAGGTAAGTGCCAGCTAGTTTTTCAGCTCTCTAAACAAATTACAAATTGTATATACTAAGAGCTCAGCTTCCAAGTAACTTGTTAACTTTTGAAATTTTTGGAATAGCAGGGGATAAAGCTGCATTCATGAGGAGAACTAATTCAGAGATTTGCTTCACACAGAACAAATTAGAGTCCATATTATCACTTTGTTGAATTACTCAGTCTACTTCATTCACTTTCAGCAATTTTAGGCTTTAGAAACTGTGCATCTACTTACAGAAAGACTTTCCAGGGTCTTTGCTTGAGAAACAGCATTATTGTTTTTTTTCAGATGCCTTCCCTCCTTAAGTAAACAAATGAACACAGGACACAATATTCCCATTTATCCCACATTCTCCTCTTTCTGCATGTTTTCAGCTGACTGCAAAACATCTCACTTCTAGGGAAGGGCATGCAATTAAGCTAACACACTTTAAACAATATACAGTGGTTCTCAAACTTTTGTACTGGTGACCCCTTTCACATAGCAAGCCTCTGAGTGCGACCCCCCCTTATGAATTATAAACACTTTTTTTATATATTTAGCACCATTATAAATGCTGGAGACAAAGTGGGGTTTGAGGTGGAGGCTGACAGCTCGCGACCCCCCATGTAATATCCTCGTGACCCCTTGAGGGGTCCCAACCCCCAGTTTGAGAACCCGATATAGAATACAGTGACAGACAGAATAAAAGGTCAGATTGCTCATGCTGATCTAACTTTGTCTTCAATTCCCTGTTTCCTATTTCTATTGTTATCCTGTCCAGAAAGGTGTGCAAGTAATCCCCTTGACTGCCCTTGATGTCAAAGGTGCTTTATGATTCACTGAGAAGAATATGTTAGCTGCAAGTGATGTGAATAAGTAGCAATTTGACCTTCCTGATATCAGCTGGACTACATGAAGACAGAGTAAGCTGCATGAACATGGTTAAAATAGAGTAGAAATGGTAGAAAATCTGGGATACTGCATTATTTTTCATCATTTAGCTTTCTCTCCTGGGGCCATTAGCTGCATAACACTATCCAGGAATGTCATCTTTCCTCCCAGGGTGGACATTATAGCACTGCAGAAAATGAGTGCATTGCAAATTAAATGTTAAACTCAAAAGGCTGTTAAAATCCTAAACATTGAATTAAACAGCAAAATAAATAAATAAAATCTCAATTCTTGCTCAACACTCGCCCTGCAGTCAACCTTAAAATACCTCACATAAGGCATAATACCCACTTCAGTCATGTCGGCTGCTGATCATTAATTGCTTCAGAAACAGACAATATTTTACCCATCCTCTTTGGAGTTCGAGTGTGAATAGCGAGGCAAAAGAGAGTGAAACTGAGTGAAACATGAAAAGCTTGATTTGTTAGGACCCCTGCTGTCTGAAAAGAGATCAAAGCTCAGGAGGAGGCGGCTGTAAAACAGCCGAATGCACTGCACTGAAACATGGCCTATGGCAGCTGCTCTGGGCACTGTCTCACAACACAGGTGTACCTCCAACTCAACTCTGCCAGCTGAATCATGGGAGCAGGTTACTTCTTCTCTTCCTTCATTATTTCAACCACAGTCACTGAGGAGATGCAGGCTTCATTCATCACAATGCACAAATTCACAGTGCGCAGATTCAGCACAGGCCTAATTAAAGCTTTTCCTTTCATTTGTGGAGATAATTAGACTTTCATCTCACCAGGAAGCTTCAGAAAGATCTATTTCTTTCTTCAATAAAAGCTACATCAAACAAAAGCAGATTTTAATCGCCTTTTCTTTGGGGCATGAGTCAATAATGAAAGATGTCATGGGTAACAAAAATTGTATGCAGGGGGAAAAAAGGGAGGGAAAAAAGCCTAAGCAATGTTCTTTAATTAACATCATGTTTGCAAACACCATTAATTTCTCTCATTAAAATGATTTTTATCTGCAACTGATTGTTGATAAAACAATCGATTTGAGCATCTCATCTGTTTCACCGCTACGCAGGAACCCATCTGCTGTGCTGTAAAGCAGTAATCATTCAGATTGTTAAGCAACATGTGAGAACAATAAAAAATGCATGTGTGTGTGTGTCAGGGATTTGTGAGGCTGACTGCAGGGCAAGGGCCACCTTTCCACAGAACATGTATAAAAAATGACTTGGTGTCAGGCCAAAGGACAAAGTGTCACAAATATCAGAAGTGCATAAATAACAAATGAATTAATATGTGCAGGCAGGCAGGGTTCCCTCTGTGTTTAGAAAGCATTTGTAAATAGGTTCAGAAAAATAAGGCAGGGAGAGTTTAGATGCATTTAACATTAGACTGTGAGCTGTTGTGATAGAATACCAAATGACAAATAAGCAAAGCTTGCTGCCTGCTTTTTTAATTAGTAGCAGCATCACAGCACAAGCTGTCTCTTGAACCACCTTCCCTACTGGTGCAGGAGGGTCAGCACTTTTGGCTCTGAGCCCACCTTGCATATATTTTTTATTTATTTAAACGCTTCTGTGTGGACTGGCTGGCACGCAGGCTCACGGTGTAGCTGATGTCTCTGGGAATTGAGTTCTGGCAGTCTCAGGGGGAATAAAACACTCTCCCACCCTGGGGCTTGGCTTAATGCAATCTGAAATAAGTACTAGGTCTTTTTCATAACAAAATGTTAGAGTGGAGGCAGCTTGTTTAAATAGCTTTATAACAATATTGCTTTGTTTGTGGGAGCAGAAGTGTTTTTAATACTAGATAACACAAGCAAAGGGGCGGAGGCTCCCCCATGACAGCTGGGAAGCGTGGTGTCAGTCTGCTGTGTATCTAGCCTGGACTGGGCCTAGAAGGGTTAGGGTTACCATCCGTCCAGGTTTCCCCGGACATGTCCGGCTTTTTCAGTGTTAAATGGCCGTCCGGGGGGGGGATTTCTAATTAAGTAGAAATGTCCGGGATTTCCCCCTTCCCCTTGTGCGGCGCGTCTGATTGGACGCCTGGCCTGATTGACAGCTGCTCGCAGCCACTAGGGCCTCTAGCAGCCAGAGTCCCTCCCCGGCTCCCTCCTCCCCCACGGAGCAGGGGGGCTGTGTTTAATTCCACGTGGAGCACTCGCAATTCTCCCTCTGCCGGGTCAGCGGGGGGGGGGGGG
>NW_020664417.1:41479555-41512827 GCF_002925995.2 Terrapene triunguis | reverse complement strand
AGTGGGCAGCAGAGGGCACAGAGGCTGCAGGGGCAGGGGGGGTGCAGAGGCTGCAGGGCGAGTGGACAGCAGGGGGCACAGAGGCTGCAGGGGCGGGGGGGTGCAGAGGCTGCAGGGCGAGTGGGCAGCAGGGGGCACAGAGGCTGCAGGGCGAGTGGGGAGCAGGGTGCACAGAGGCTGCAGGGGCGGGGGGGTGCAGAGGCTGCAGGGTGAGGAGGAGCAGGGCAGGCAAGGGCATAGGGGCTGCGGGGCGAGTGGGGAGCAGGGAAGCACTTAGCAACCCCCAACCAAGATCAGAGCGGGAGGGAGGAGGGGGAATGCAGGGTGCTCAGAGGAGGGGGCAGAGTTGGGGCAGGGACTTTTGGGGGAGGGGTTGGAATGGGGCGGAGAAGGGGTGGGGTTGGGGCGGGGCCAGGGGTGGGGAAGGGGTGGAGTTGGGGCGGGGCCGGGGGCGGGACCGGGGCCCCGTGGAGTGTCCTCTTTTTTAAATGTTTGAATATGGTAACCCTAAGAAGGGTGGCGAAGCAGGGTTTGACCTGGTGATCTACCATTGGCAAATGGGAGTAATACAAACCCATATGTTCAAAAACCAGAAAAAAAAAATCCAAATAAACTCATGAGATTTATTTCCTGCCTGATGTAGACATAAATCCTGTTCTCAATGTACATGACCCTGGAAATCAAATATGCATTACTGCAGCATTGAGAGTAACACATGTCCTAGAAAACCGAGGAAACTTATAGGGAAAAAACACAAATGAGTGGATTTGGCATTGCTTCTGTGCCAGTTAGAAAGCACTACTTCAGGTTCAGTTGAATCACTGCCCACTGATGACAGACCCACTCCGACCTCTCTTTGGACCAGAACCAAGTGATCAGCCTGTTTTTTTTTTCATAGTCCACTTTAAATCTTGCACCATGTGATCCTTACAAATTCATCAACCAGAACAATTAACTTAGAACAACTAGATGCAGTTATGCAGTGAGTTGATGCAAAATAGCAGCTGCATTTCTCTGCATACGAGTATACAGTTCTGTGGCAAAGAACCAAGTGCAATATAAACAAAAACAATAAGGACAACATCCACCATCCCTACTTCAGAGATCAAAACTGTCACTTCCATAGGGTACTGAACTGTTACTGGCCCGAGGATTAAGAAATGATCCTGAGTTTCCAGTGTTACCAACTATCACAATTTTACCACAAGTCTAACTGAGAAAACGTGGTGTTTTTCTTAAAACCTCAGTTCTTGGAGTCATGTGACTGTATGTAGGAGTGCTGTCTCAGAGACACAGAAAAACGGACCATTGCAGGTTAGCCTTCAAGAGAAAAACTCCCCACTTCAGGCTTCGAGGGAAACACCCCACAGTCCCTTTCTGGGAGCTCCTTCCTTTCCTACCCTAACCGTTACCCATCCCCGCTGGCTTGCCTGTCTGTCTTTCCCTCTTTCTTGTCCCTGGCACTGAGAAGAGCACTGTGGATTCTGCAGGTTGAGGGCCTAGCCAGCAGAGCTGAATCCAGGTACTGGCCAATCTCCTAGCCATGTGATATGCATAGTAGTTACAAGATTGCTATGCAGCCGTGTATGTGTGCAGCTCCCGGGGAGTACTATTCCCAAGTGAAAAAAAGCAAATAAAAAAACCCCAAAAAACCTGGCCCGTTAAATTTTTTCATCAGCAACCAACAAGGTTAAGTAGGAACTCTAACCTTAACTCAGCTGTTCCTTTGTATTGTTTTATTTTGTTTTAAGTTTTATGGTTGTGAAAAAGAACTGGAAAGTGCGAACCCTAAGGGCTCAAACTTGAAGGCAAATAAAAAGCATCAAAAATGTATTTGGAAAAAAAATCTAATGATTTTTTCATGCTTATGGTTGGCAGGACTGACATATGGCAGTTATTTTGGGAAAACCGAGGTTTGTAAGAGCTTGAGGTTCTTTCCTGATGCAATCAGCCAACTGAATCCCTGATGAGCATCAAGACTCTACTAGAGCTTCACAAATCTGCTCTTGTGAGGCTGGAGAAGTTGGAGGTTTTTCCTGAGTTTATCTTGCTTTACAAGGCCTTTGACATTAGCTCACATATGGCAGAGTCATGGGGGGAAAAAAGCAGTTGCAAGCCTCTGGACCCCATAGTCTCTTGAACAGAAGTTTTTATGCCAACCGCCAAATCTAATGAAGAATTTTTTTATTTTTAATAAAGTCTTATTTTCATAATTAATACAAAAGTTCATTGCACTGCACTGATCCAGCCTGGTAGGATATTATAATATGATTGGTTCAGTACATGCTTGGAGGTTTAGCAGATAGTTAGGAGGTTTTGTAAATAATTTAATTAAAAAATAAAATAAATAAGCTTGAGTCTAGTTATTATTTCATTGTTGGTTTGATAGCAATTCAGGGAGATTTGAAAATGGCAATCTGAGGCCCAACCCTGCTCCCACTGATGTCATTTTTACCATTGACTTAAATGGGAACAGACTCTGGCCCCTGCGGAGGGATAGAGCACAACACAACAAAGAATGGGTGGCAGCCATTGAAACCTTCACAGGGAAAAGAAAAATGGAAATAATGATGGGGAATGATATTCTGCTTACCATGTACAAAATATTGAATTGGCAATATCTCCAAATATTGGCAATTGAATTGGCTGGTAGCAGAGGCTGACAAAGATTTTTCCTTTTTTTCTTTAATGAGCATCTTTAATATGGACCTATGGCCCCAAACTTTGACAGGCCCTGAAGTTTTAGAGGGCACTCATGACTATATGACCTCCTGCCATGTGTACTCAGGGTGTCTGAGGTTCCTATTGTCCACTACATGAAGATTCTTCTCCTTTTGTTGTTGTTGTGGGGTTGGGTACCCTCTTGTAGCCTAGTGTGATACAGGGGAGTTCATGGGCAGAAAGGAGAGAGAGGAAAAATCGGTCCCTGAAAAACCTTGGGCTAGACCTGAGCATCCCATCATCTGCACTTCTGCTGCTGATCAGCCCTTCTTTTTTGTCAGAAAAGCAAACTGTGCAGATGCTAATGGTAACACAAAGCAACGGGCAAGGTGCCATTTCCCTCTTGACACCAAGCTCTTCACCACACACGAGCCGGTTCCTCATATGGTGTAAATCTAAGTATATTACGCTGGCATGCAAGAAGGGAATCAGGATCCAAGCGGGACCTTGAGATGCTGTGCTGCAAGATGAGGCTGGATACTCACCGATTTAAACTGAGGACCTGGCCCAATTCATGTAGTAGCACAGTATCCTAGCATTTCAATGTCCTTCTCCGTTCTCAATTCCTTGCCCTGGATCATAGCACAATGCATAGCTGCCATTCCATCTGGCTATTCTACATTTTTAACCACAAATACCAAATAATTGGCATTTTAACTGACTAATTGTTAGCGTTTGTGCTGTCTTACTTTAACCTTTGCACAAATCTAACTCCACCACTGCTGTCAGCAGGAGAGGAGAGGAAAAGAAAAAGTGGTATGCCATTGCTTTGCAGCATTTGCAGTAAGTGCAGAGCAGTGTTTAGTTTCCAAGGAGCCTGTCACTCTTCTTGGGACTGTGTAGGATCACAGCTGTTGCTAATGAACAGGGAGAGAGGAGGTGGATGGGATCTAAATGTTAAAAACTTGGCACAAAATAATGGAATGGTTGAAAAGCTCATTCCCACATTCACAGCAACATATTATCCTGCGTCACTGTGGTGAGGAGAAAGCCCATTTCTTTGTAAATGGGGTGAGGTGGCCATGACACTCCACCTTCAGATTCCTTCACTGAAAAGGAAAATAAAAAGAAGCAACTCCACCCCATTACAGTAAAGTCCACCCATTACATGTAATCTTATTAGGTTGGAAGCACTAGAGATAGATCTGAAATTCTTCAAGGGAATTTCCCTAACAGATATTACATTTAAAAATAGGATACACCAACTGTGTTAATCCTTCAGCTCAACTTTTGCTGAAGGAATTGTTAATACTAGACTAATTTATGGACTGTGAATGAAGGTGTAATCTAACCTCAAATGGGTTATAGAACGTTAGTACAAAGTGATGTACCAAGCCACACAGACAAAAAGATGTGCTGAGCTGCTTTTCAAGTTTGGTGTATCTAGACTACCTGAAACCACAGGCTCAAATGCCATCAAAGTTGATTCAGTCCATTGTCCTTCTGAGACAGAGAAAGTCCAGTGCAGTTTACTGTGTAGGAGTCTTCTGGCTGAGATATTGCCATTTGAGGCCTGCTGTATAGTTTATCAGTATTATAGATCCCATAACACAGTTTGCAATAAAAGTTTTTTCAGCATGCTCAGCTAAACTGTTTCCTCCCTCCATAACTGTACAATATGTTGAGTGCTGACTGGCTGCTGATTTCTTCCTCAGGGACAGTTGTAGTTCAGTGATGTAATATGTACATATAATGTGAAGGATTTGGGATCCTTTGAGATGAGAGTTTTTGTACAAATGTAAATTACTAATAAAGTACAGTTTACAGAAAAAACGTGGAAATTGAGGTATGTTTTTGTCATTGACCTTTGCTGGAAATATCTGCTCCTGAACAACTGGCTATCTCCCTTCATCAAAGCAAAGATAAATACACGTACACACAACCCATAAAGGGTGTCAGCACATGAAGAATATGAAATTTGAGTGTAAATTTAATAACACAGTAAACTACAATATATGACTTTATGTTTTCACCTGTATTTTCTCAGTGATACATTATAAACATCTGCAATTTATAGGGTGTAAATATCTCAAGTATACAAATATTTGATTAATGATCTAGCTTTGCTTCCCTGACCAGATATGCAGTCTCACAAATTGCAGCCACAAATCTGAGTAACTCTGTAGGTATATATATCTGTGTGTGCGCATTTGTGCAGCCATTAAAGATTACACATTTTCCCATAGAATGAGGACCAGATATGGATAACATACCAGAAGTGTTTCTCTGTCTAAGAAGTGTGTGCGTGGGGAGAGGGTAAAAGGATCATTGCTATGTGTAAAGGAGGATTTAAATTGGGGATTTCAAGGTAATGTCTCCCATAAACTTGTATTCAGAATAGTGTCAAGCCATTCACATATGCTACATAGGAACTTTGAATGCATAAATATCAGTGTGGACTGATCATGAGTTTGCTGTGTACATTCAGTGCTTAAGATTTGAATTTCAAATTGGATGATTGACTGGCCACTCACAATGGTCATCCATAAACTTCCAGTTTAGACTTAAATATATATGAGTATCTCAACATCTGCAGTATTCTTAATATTTGCTGTGGGTCTGAGCAAAAGCCCACTGAAGTTACTTGGAATCTTCCTATTGATTTCAATATAGGAAATACCTAGAGGGAATTACAATTACAATATAGCTATCTAGGCAATTAGTAACTTTGAGCCATGCTTTATATTAAATATTATATTTACATGTTTGTATATATTATGTAAAGAGGTTAATAAATAATCAATCATTATAGATTTTCATAAAGTCCAACATGTCGATAGTTTGCTTAAAATCACCTTCTACTGGTGTGCTATAACCATTTCTAACACTTACTATTCATGTCTGGAATAAGTTCATAACTTACTTTAATTATTTTTAACACTTTATTAACTATTTATAAATGTACCATCAATAAAAGGTGTAACCAAGATTTGTAACTGTAAATCAAATGCTATTGCTACTCTTTCCTGATTGGAAGGTTATAACTCATTGTCAAGAACAGGTTGAAGACTCCACTAATGCACTGAATCTTAGAGAGATTGAGAAAGAGAGAGAGAGAGAATTTATGAAGAGAGAGCAGACAAGTGGGTCTGGGAAATTTTAGAAAATTGTAAACCTTTTCATTTCTGGATTACATAGGCCCTGCCCAAGACATCATTTTGAGTCAAATAAGGTGTAACAGGGTTGGCACCCACCTCTTGCAAGCACCTCCTCTGGTTGGGTGTGTCTGTGTCCTTCAGTTATTTTCAGCGGGGCGGCACCCATCCCTCTGGCTGATGGAACTCTTCAGTGACTCAGTCCTCAGGGTGAGCTGCCCTACACTGTCCCTGTAGCCCTTCCTGGGCTCTGGTCCTCAGTCTGACCAACAGGGCCCATCTCAGAACCCTAGTTGGCCAGCTTACACGGAAAGTTCTTGCTCTGGGGTAGAGCAGCACCCCCCAGAGCTTCCTCCATGGGGACTTGCCACCAGTGGTGTAGCCAGGTGGAGGGAACAGGGGGAGTGATCAAAAAAAAAAAAAGCCGCCACCTGCTGCGGTGCTTTTACTCACCCAGCGGCACTCCGGGTCTTTGGTGGCACTGAAGGACCCGCCGCCAAAATGCCGCCGAAGACCTGCAGAGCGAGTGAAGGTCCCGCCGCCGAAGTGCCGCCGAAGACCCGGAGCGCCGCCCGGTGAGTAAAAGCGCCGCAGCGGGTGGCGCCTTTTTTTTTTTTTTGATTGCTCCCCCTGTTCCCTCCGGGTGAGTAAAAATTAAAAAGGTGCCAAGAAATTGACAAGGCACCATTTGTGCTCAGTGGGAGAGCGGCCGCTGCCCCCCCCCCAGCTACATTACTGCTTGCCACCTGCCCTTTAGTCCTCTGACTCCAGCTCTCCAACTGGATCACTCTAGATCAGCCCCCTTCCTGAGCGTAACAGTTCCACAGACAGTCCCTTCCCTGGGTCTGTCTTCAGTGAGTCCTGGCAGACAGCCAGAAGCTATTCCCTTGATTCCCCGGTCCCTGACAGCAACTACCTGCCTTAGCCCTTGCAGCCAGCCAGGAGCACCTCTTGCTCCCTCTACCCCTCAAGCATACTGCTCTATACAGGCCCTTTCAGCTCCTTTTACATAAACCTGCGGGGCCCTCACTGGCTGCTCCCTGCAGCCTCTCTGATTGGCTGCTTCCCCTGCAGCCACTGTAGCTTGCTTGGAGGACCTGTCCACTGCTCCTTTCCTAGGATGGTTGTGGCTAGACCCTGAGGCCACCAGCAGGGGGCCTTTGGGCCTAGTCTACCCCATCACATAAGGTTATTATACAATTTGCCAGCTGGGTAGAAGTTAAGTTTAATTTTCTCTTATCACATTCACAGAAAAAAAACTGTGTGGGAGTGTGCTGTTCTACCTGTGCAGGGCATGGTCCAAATCCTTGTCTAATTTAATTGCCTTTGTAACAGGACTCTCAAAAGGGGGGAGGGTTGGAAGCCCGTTCTATGGCTGTGTGAGACAATGTCCCAGTCCATATAAAATATATCACTTACAGCATGAACACTTAAGCACACAAGTTTAAAAATAATTTTGATTTTGTGCACGTAAACTCAATCACTTGGGTGTTTGGGGAAAGCAAACACAAAAGACTAAAGCACAGCTGAAGCAAATTAATTTTTACGTGCAATGAATACCTCTGAATATTTGTTTGAATGCTGTTGTATTCACCCACTTCTGTGGATTATACACAGAGAAGGTAAGTAGTCTGAAGATTTGCTGTTTATAAACTGGGCTTAAGAAAATTCACCACAGATTCAGCACCTGCTTCCTACAGAGGTCCTGCTTTTACATAGTTTTACAACTGTGTTGACCAAGGCCTGTCTACACTACAAAATGTTGTGAGCATAACTATGTCAGTCAGGGATATGAAAATAAATCACTGCCTCTAGCCAAAATACCTGTGCGCAAAACCTCCAGTGTAGATGCAACTATCCCAACAGAAGAGGGCTTCTGTCAGCATAGCTAATGTAATTCGGACATGCAGTGTTACTAAGAGGACAGAAAAACTCCTTCCATCAGCATACACTGTGTTTAAACAAAGGGTCAGACAGTATAGCTATATTGGCAAAGTATTTGTAGTATTGACAAGGCCTCAGGCTAGGCACAAAGAGTTAAGTGACTTGCTCTAAGCCACAAAGCGAGTCACAAAGCAACTAGAATTTAGATCCCAGTGCCTGCTGCATTGTCAGACTTTTCTCCCGCAGCAATTAGAATGGAAATGTAGCTCATGTCGATATGTGAGAAAGAGAGGATATCTGCCCATTCAAACATATTAAAAAAACATGGTCCTGATCCTGCAATCTGTTCAGGAACAATTCTCTGAATTCAATGGAATTCTGTGTGGGTGCAGGGATCTGCCTGCTTGGAGCAGCTTATAGGAGTGGGAAAGCAAACTAGAACATTTTGGTCAAAAAAGTTTTTTTAAATTATGAATGTCTAACCACAATAAAGTTAATACTTTCTTCTATTTTAAAAACTGGAGTGTAAAAAAATGTTTTGTTTTTTTGTGTTAGGTAAGATTTTTCAGAAAAATAGAGTGTCCTGGAAAAAACGATAATACACTATCTTTCAGAGGCTTTTTTAATGGATAGTCTATAATTAGTAAACGTTTTACTTTGTACATTCTATTCTAATGTATGCTGCATTATAGTACTTCCAAGTCAGGGCACACTAGAAAGGTTGGATAGATAAAACTGGTATTGTATATAAATGTATGGTAGCTGTATTTGTCTTGTGGATAAAAGAAAACATCAGTTTCTAACAATGGTAGTCTCTTAACCTTCACAAACCTAAACACCATAGTAACAAACAAACAAAACAAAAAACAAAAGAAAAGAAAGACTGGTATATCCAGACTGGCAGGGGCCCATAGTTAAAAGTCAGGCTGCACAATACATTTCCTAATAAGATCAGGATATCTGCTAAATTCTATGTAAAAGATAGAACTCCGTTGTAAAACTCCCAGTACATACAGAGGTTTAAATCTTGATTCAAATTCCACTCTGAATACGGATTTAGAATGCACCAACTTATTTAATGCTTCTGTAACATGTCAAGGATGCTAAACTAATTCAAGAGAAATGATGCAAGCCTAATTTAAGCCTAAAATGACTTTCCTGACTGAAAATTGGAAATGAAGATGATTTTCCAGTATCCAGGTGTCAATGAAATTTAAGTGCCCACCAGATTGCTGGCCCACCCATAGATTATTAATGCACAATTAATCTACTTGGGCAATTGTGGAGTGTCATTTAACTTCAGAGCCTGTAAGTATAAAACAGCAACACACTGTGAAAGTAATGGTAACACTTAAAGGTCCCATTGTTATTAATTCATTTGACATTCACTGTAATCACACTGGTCTTAATGAATTCATTTGGTATGTGAATATTTCATGTCCTTTCAAATACATTCTACTGCAAATCAGTGTTAATTAATTTCCTGAATTCAAATAAAGTCTCCCCCTTTTTAAAAGCATAACATACATTATTAAAAAAAAAAACCCACATATTTCTAGAGGCATGGTGACATTGCTCTAGCAAGGAAAAGCTATTCTAATTATTAGATTTATTTCAGTTCTACCAACATACAGAACTGGACTGTGGACACAGGACCACTTGCTACATTGGGGTGGCATGAAGATTCATTACCCCATTGGGAGTTCCCACAACCATTGTTCCTCAGGCATGCACCGTGCAGCTGGGAGCACAAGGGAAGTACTGTCACTGCTGCCCCTTTGGAAGCATACAATATATTTTCCTGCCATTCCTCCCTCCTGCACACACACTGCCTCTAACTTTCTTAGGTTGGTGTGGAAGGGGTTCTAGTCATGGTCTTCTTGCCACCTTCCCCATTTTGTGCAGTATAGCCACACTGCAAGCATGAGACGCACATCCCTGCCCTTTGAAGGGTGAGGCTTAAGCATTTCCTATTGGCTAGCTAAATGGGTCCCCACTCCATGTGTTGGCTTTTGTGAATCCTTTTTTTAGGCTCCCCATGTACTATATAAGGAGCCTGGGTGCCAAACTCAGGGCTGTGGATTCCACTATGGAGCAGGGCATTTAAACATTAAGCATTGCAATGCAGAGTCTAAGATCCCTTTGTAGATCTAGCCCAAAGAGCTTCCGCTTTCCACCCCATGTGCATGGGACAGTCATAGTCATTTCACTCAAGGATGGCAGAAAGGGATTTAGGTGCTTATGTCTGGGACAGAGGGATCCACATACCATATCCATGAACCCTCTCCTGGAGTTAAGCACCTACACCCTTTCTCACAAAAAACCCAATCCTGAGGTGCTCAAAAGCCTTTCCTTTATAACTTTTAGTCCAGTGGTTAAAGCATTCACCCGGGATGTGGGACACTCAGGTTCAACTCCTCCCTCTGCCTCTGGAGTAGGGACTTGAACTTGGATCTCCTCCAACCTAGGCAAGTACCTAAACACTGGGCTAGAGGGTATGCTGGGGCAGGTCTCTCAATTTCTCCTATTGGAGCTGTTCCACTGTATCTAAATACTTCGTCACTGAGCCAGAGACAGAGTGAGAATGACTCTGTAACCTAGCAGTTAGGGCCCTCACCTAGGAGTTAGGAGACCCAGATTCCAGTTCCCCTCCTCCAATGTGTATTTAATTATTTATACATAGGGGATGGCTTCAACAGATAGGTGGAGTTTTGAGGATCTAAATTCTGGATTTAGGTAACTGACGTAGCAGTTAAGCACCTAAATCCCTTTATGGAGCTAACCTTTTGCATCTCCCCCACCACCTCCTGCACCAGCGCAGGACCAGACACAACTTGGCCCATTATTGTATACTTGGTGCCTAAGTCTTTTCTCCATCTGGCCAGTCATATAAAAATGCAACAATGGTGCCAACTAAGCAGTTATGATGTTGCCAATCATTTTGTCTATGGGTGCATGTGCAAAGTTGAGAGTCTGGAATAAAATTTTTCATCATGTTAGTTATCCATCAATCTGGACCTACATGTCAGAAACATAACAAGCACCACTTCAAGAAATGGTGGGGCTGAGGAGAGATTTCTTATTAATGCCAGATTTGATTGCTCACCTAGTTCCTAATGAAGGAAAGATTTTCCAGGTGGCTGCATGGCATAATTGCACCAATAAAGCTGCGGTTTCATAAATTTCCGACATAATACTTTAAAATGAATTGGAAAGTGCTCTCAGATCAGAGTTGATGTCATACTTTGTAAGCTTTCTGACTGCATTTCCTTAGATATCTAGCGACTGTCTTCAGACACTCTTCTCTGCCAACAGAATAAGATGATGTCAAACAGGCCACAAGAATACTTGATATTAGCCATTTCCAGAGATAAACTTTAAGTCCTTTCTTCTGTCTCATGTACAGTGTATTTCAGTCTTTAATTAGATGAAGGGAGGAATAAAACATGACTGATTTAATCTTTTAAGCAGAATCTTTGGGTCCATCTTTAAAGAGAGGCACACAAATTAAAAATATACATGAAGATTGCCCCCAAATTTAACTAGTGTCTATTTCAAAGTCCAAGTAAATATTTTTCACATACATATACAGGGTTCAGCTGTTCACCAAACAGAGGCACGCAGCATAGTTATAAAAATGTAATTGCTGAAAGAAAAATAATTTCTCTTTTTTCCCCCCAGCAGTGATTTTTGGCAAGAAAGAAACCTATTGGTGTTTGGCATAAAAATATAGTTTCATCAGTATCTCTAAAGTCATTAACATGAAATCAAGGAGTAACTAAGGCCAAATTTTCAAATGTGCTTAGTGACTGAGTGCTACATTCTTGGTTGCCGACTTGCTTGGAACCCATACACGGACTCTGATTTTCAGAACACAGATGCTGAGCATTTTCTTGAAATCAGGCCTTTTTAAAGTATCTCAGGTTGGGAACCCAAAAAAAATGAGGCACCCAAAATAACTAGGCATTTTTTAAAAGTTGGGCCTACGAGCCCATTTCAGTCATTTCTACTCATAGCGTAATACATAACTAAGCAGGAGGTCTATTGATTCCATGCACCAATTTCAACAGAATTGCTTGACGATGAAGTACTTCCAAATGTGCGGGAAGGTGGTAGAAACTGGGGTCCTACATTTTTCACTTAAAAATAGAGGAAAATCAAAACTTCCTATGAGAAGCTTTAATGGAGAGCAAGAGCACACTGTTGAAGCCACATTCTGCACAGGATACTCCATACAGGATGCACTGCATACAGTATGAGGTATCATTTTCAGAGCTTTTGCTAACTCAGGATGCAGAATGCCTTAAAAAAGTAAATCACCTTGTTATGAATACTTCACAGGAGTATCCCCAATTCCAAGACACGATTGTTCTGTTCACTCTCTGCTGACAGTCAAAAATTTCCTGAGATTTATTGCCAGGGAAGGCCCACTAAGTAAAACTATTTTAAGGAAGGAGATAGACAGATTAATCAGAACTGCAAACCAAGAGTGTCTGGCCATGAGGTACTGATTAAAGTTAATAAGGATTTGTCTACCCTCACTTTCTTTAACACATTGAGAATGATGAACATACTATAAATGGAAAGACATGCTGGATGCTGATTCCTCTTCATTTGCCATTAATATCCTGGAGATATAGCACAATTCTTAAGGTTCAAATGTACCTTATGAGCTGACTGAAATATTGACCAAGTGCTGGTCTTATCTACTTGAATGAGCTTACTGCCTAAGGTGGTTAATTTTTTTGCAAGAAATTATTTTAAGGAAAAAAGTTAATATTTTGAAAATCTAGCCATTTCCTTATTAAAAAATCCTTGCCCTGAACCCCGCAAAATAGAATGCCTTTTCCCACATCAACATTATGTATATTGTAAGCAGCATAGGCAGTGACGCCTACAGTGAAGGTTGCTTGACACTTTCCACTACAAGACCCTGTTTTCAATTGTTTATAACCTTACCAAACTAACTGCTCAGGATGAAATTTTCCATGATGTCTAACTCAGGCTGAACTTTTTTGGACAGATTTACCTAACAGAGTCAATCCATTTCTAAGGACAAGGTAGGGGAAAATACGTAGTTTAGCCCATGTTAAAAAATTCTTACAACCATTTCACCGAGAAGCTCTATCGCTGCTATGCTTTGCAGCAGGGACCTGAAATATGGCATAGCAGCTTCCGGTGTGTCAGGGATTTGCCTTTTATTGTCCCCATGAAGATCTGCCCAAATTTGGCCAAGTTATGAGCCTTTGAAAATCTAAGTTTGCACATACTCAGTAGAGACTTGATAGAGTTCCACAGCTATATTTTCTGAAGAGTTCTTAGGCGCCAACTTCCTGGGTGTTCCAGGGCTGGAACACCCACGGAAAAAAAAATTAGTGGGTGCTTAGCACCCACTGCCAGCCAGCTCCCCTCTCCCCTCTCAGAGCCTCCTGCCCACCGCAATCAGCTGTTTTGCGGTGTGCAGGAGGCTCTGCGAGGGAGGGAGGGGGAGGCACAGAAATGGGGTGCGCTCAGGAAGTGGTGGGGCGGGGTGGGGATTTGGAGGAAGGGGTTGGGTGGGAGCCAGATAAGGTGCGGAGTGGGGGTGTAAGCACCCCCCAGGCCTGAAGGAAGCCGGCACCTATGGAAGAGTCCATCTGCACTGAGCATGCTCCAGCCCAGGAATACAGGACTTTCCCTGCAATTACTTTTTCTAGGAACCAGGGTTGGAACCATGTTAAGGGACCGAGATAAGGGACATGTCCCTCCTGTGCTTTTAATGCTTCAGCAGCAAGGAGAAAGAAAGAAAGCAGCAGTAGCCTGCCTACAAGGCAGAGGAGTGGAGGACCACTCCTGCCTCAGCAGTGCACAGGATGCATGGTGCTCTGGAACTACATCAGGGTTGTGTATGAATGAGGCTGTTGTTTTTATGATCTCTCATTTGTTGCATTTGAATGAGGCAGGGAAATGCAGGAAGAGAAAGGATGGTCTCATGGTTTAGACATTTGAATGTCAACCTGTAGAACTGGATTCCTGCAAAATATAACCTCACAGACATTAAAGGACAGTCATCTCCACAAATCAAGCAAACATGATAATTATATAGAGATTAAAATGTGGAAGGCAGCATGGTGAGACTCTCAGCCTTGCTCCCAGCTGATATGGGAAGATGGTCACAGATGAATGAGATTCTAAAATGCATTTTGGAAGCTTTTCATTATCTGAATGTTTATCACAAACTTCTGACCTTTTAAGAATTGCACAACTCTGGAAACGCACAAAGTGTTCTACATAAAAAGCAAATCAGCTTTGCAGGGGAGTGGATGAGGAAATTGGATTCTTCAGCAGTAGAAAACTTCAGGTGTTAGGATAACTTTACCATTCACCTTTCAAAATGCTATTCCAAGAGATGTTGGCTGCATTTTAACCTGAACCATAAAATGACGCCCTTTTAGCCACAGGGGGTGGCATCAGACCAAGTGATTCAAATCTGCACAGATGTGAAAAACAAGTAAGGGGTTTGGATTTTAGATTCCAGTGTTTTGATTCATCTCTACTGATAATATATTATGATCTGTGGGGCTAATTTTTCGCAATATCACCCCTTAACACATCTTTTCCCGTAATCTTATGGCATTGGGTTATTCTTTGGTCACTTACTTATGTTAGCATTTCTTAACTTTAAGGCTAAAAATGGCTAAGTTACAATCTTACAGCCCTCAGCCTGTAGGCCTTGTGTTTCAGCCCTCCTTACTTAGATACTTACTAGATAATTATTATTACTTTTAAATAAATATCAATCTTACACTTCTATAATCCCAACATCACACAACACACAATAAATGACCAATAAAATAATATCATTGGCTATAGTGCCTAGGAACACTAACCAAGACTGGGGCTCCATTTTCTGGGTGTTGCTCCTGGACACAGAGACTGTCCCCGCCCCAAAAAGTTTACAAAGCAAATTGACAAGAGAGACAAAGGGTGGGAGAAAAAAAGTGTTATCCCCATTTTACAGATGGAGAACTGAGGCACAGAGCCTCAAAGAAGTGACCTGCCCAAAGTCACACAGGAAGTTTGTGACAGAGCAGGGAACTGAACCCAGATCTGAAATATGACTAAAAATTATCTGAACTAAGGGGAGGGGGAGAGAGTGTGTGTGCACAAACTTGATATACATATTCATATTGAAACAACAGTTGCTCAGGACAAGCAGTGAATAGAAGAGAGGCACTAGGATGGATTTTAAACAAAGAGCCACAACTTTAACAACTTAACACTGGGTAGAGGTTATATATGTCCAATCATCTCAGATACTAAGCATTTAACCAGGTTCAGTCAGGGATACAAAGCTCCTACCATATAACCGATAACAGTGTAGACCCCTTGGCCTACACACTCACTTCTGAGTCTTCCAAGTCCCCCTATGAGGGTGGGGGGTGAGAGCACCAAGCAATCTGCAAAGACTTCAGGCCTCCCCTTCTCCTTACAAAGGCTGGGAGCTGATCCTTTTAACCTTTAACCTCACTGGACATCACACACAAGCTGCAACTACACATTCCTATATTTTATTTTTATATTAGATTTCCAAATCTTAGCCTTCTTTACCACAACCGTGCCTCCACAATGCTGCAAGAAAGGCAAAAAATCCATCGGAGTTCAGACAGTTTGGCCCAATGGGAAAAATTCCTTCTTGATCACAAAAAATAGGCAATAGTTAAGACCCACAGCATCCTAGAAACACAGCTCCCAATCTGCATCTGCAGGAATGGGGCAGCTGAAAAGTCAAGAAGTCCAGCAGCATCCCCTTTGACCTCACCAATAACATTCCCCTGACCTGATGAGGCAGGGTGGAACCTTTCTCTGGGCACGGGCTCTTCCCCCCACTCCTCCTTCTGTGGTCTGTACATTCTCCCTATGTCCAAACAGGGAGTGCTTCTATATAATTTTGTATAACTGAAGTATAATATACAAGATAATGAAGATTTCTTCCCATAAAAGACCAGTTCACTAGATCCAAACTCTTAACAGATTCATGTTGATTTGAACAGTGTTTTCTCTGTAGGACAAACAATAATTAAAACCCCATTAGGCAGATGGAATGGGCAGGATTCCAAGTTAATGATGAAAATACTCTGACCTCTCATACATTATTTCCTGTGAAGATAGTATCTCGGTACTGTTGAAAGAAGGGACATATTTTCATAAAGTAAGTGTCACTTTGAAATAGTCTAAGAAGCTATTCTAATAGATAGAGATAACCTGAAACATACATACCAGATAACCGTGTTTGTAAATGACCTATAATTTAATGACTCACTCACACTCTCAACCTTAGCAACTCACAGCTCTTTTCACAATTAATGATGATATTTTCAATCCCCTTGTAGGATAAGTGAAATTAAACTACTCAGAAAGATCATGTTAAAAATATTTTGGGGTGCACCATTTGACATGTTACTGACCAATACTAGCAAATGTATTTGTTGGGCTGTTGGACTTTTTTTTTTTGGTCTGGGAGGAATTTTTTCTACATTCTTTGTAATATGCTCAGTGGTCTTAAATTGTTTGAGAGCATCAGTTACACACGTCTTGAAGAGAAATTTAACAGTGAAAAGGTATTTATTAGGACTTTTGGACAAAAGCTTTGTGTTATGAATGCTATTGCTTATATTTAGCATAAAGCAGACTTCAGACATTTTGACTCAAGGGAAAAGACAACAGTCTCCCATGATCATTGACTTGAAGCTAGTGCTGCTGCCAAGGGCTTAACTAGTTTCTCATAGAAGAAAATAAATGGAAGGCTGACAATCAGATTGGTGTTATCTGTAAAACTATAAAGGCAGATAATTTTGAAGAAGAATGTATTATATTAATAATATAATTACACAGATGAAGAGACCATCTCAAAGGTTGATGAAGGGTCAAGAAAAGAAGGCAAGTGCATGAGTATGGAATGTTTGACAGGCAGACAGTAGTAAATAATATTGTACAAAAATGCCCAAAAGTTTCTTAATATTTTATTTTATTAAAAGCAGGATTGTATATGGAATATATTTTAATGATGTCTTGGGAGGACAGATTTTCAATAATGATTTATTATAAAATCAGGGCTTAGTCCTTCTATATGTGAACTCAAATGCTTTTCTTACATTATAGATATTAAAATAGCTTTGTTGCTATGATACCACTATAAAAGCAAAGCCCCTGGAAGTGTATGGAAATGTAATCCTGTCTCTTATGGGGAAAGTATGGAAAAAATGCCGGAAAATGTTCAATAGCTGCTGAATATTACCATAAGCTGTACAATGAGCTGCTCTGCACTATTTCAGCTTTTTTGCCATATATGTGAAATCAACTTTCAACTGTGTTGCCTCTATCTTGGGTTGGCATATTAGCCGCTTGGACACTCTTGCTGCTGCTGCTGCTGCCAGAGACAAGAAAGCTTAGGGGTGGAAGCAGCACAAATTTATAAATGGAAAGTAACATGAACTCATCATTTGATCACACAGATTTCTAGTCCCATAGACAGTAGAAATTCAGTGATCTGATGGAGGATTTTACGCCACTAAGTTAATGTGAGGACTTTACTCCCCTTTGATTTACAGTGTGAAAATGCATGGAGAGAGAATCTCCTGTTAGAAAAAAAATGAAGCAGTTACCCATTCACAGGCATGCATTACATCAAATTGAAACTTTGCATTACATGGCCACATTCTACAGTGAATTATCTTAACCCTTCTCCTCACATTTCCTTTCTACTCTTCTATCATACAATTTTAAATGTTTTTGAGGTAAGAGAGCATGTTATTTTTATTATAATGTCTGGTACTGCCGTGAAATTACATGACAAGAAAATGATCCATTTATAAAGGAAAATCTCTTCCTTCAATCATGAAGCATCTTTCATAGAATCATAGAAATGTAGCACTGGAATGGACTTCAAGAGGTCATCTAATCTATCCGCCTGCGCTGAGGCAGGACAAACTATACCTTAAGATGATCCCTGATAGCTGTTAGTCTAACCTGTTCTTAATAACTTCCAATGATGGGGATTCCACAGTCTTCCCTGGTAACCTATTCTAGTTCTTAACCACCCTTTTAATTAGAATTTTTTTCTTAATATCTCACCTAAATCTCCCTGCTGCAAACTAAGCCCATTACTTTTTGTCCTTCTTTCAGTGAACATGAAAAACAATCAATCACTGTCCTCTTTGTAATAACCCTTAACATATTTGAAGATTTTTAGGTTCCCCACCTCAGTCGTCTTTTCTCAAGACTAAACATGCCCAGGTTTTTGACCTTTCCTCATAGATCAGGTTTTCTAAACCTTTAATCATTTTTGTTGCTGTCCTCTGGACTCTCTCCAATTTGTCCATGCCCAGAACTGGACACTATACTCTTGCTGAGGTTTCATCAGTGGAACAATTACCTCCCATGTTTTACATATGGCACTCCTGTTAATGCACACAAGAATAAAAAGCCTTTTTTGCAACTGCACCACATTGTTGGCTCATATTCAATTCCACTGTAACCCCCAGATCCTCTTCTGCAGTATACTGCCTAACCAGTTATTTCCCATTTTGTATTTGTGAATTTGATTTTTCCTTCTTAAGTTTAGTACTTTGCATTGTCTTGATTGAATTTCATCTTGGATTTCTCCTGGATGCAGACAATTTTGTGACGTCAATGGCACTTCACAACATACAGTGGTACGATTCTAAATCATTCAGGATGAAAATGCATCAGCCTTAAGTAATCAGTTTCTGTGTGCATGAAGGCCAATAATGGGGAAGATACCTCATCAGGAAATTCAAGACATTTAAAAAATGTGAAGTAGGAGCTTGATGTAAGACATCAGGGGGAAAAAGGGGAGGGGAGTTAGAAAAAGTCTTCCAGATTTACACCCTGCTAATTCTTAATTTTTATGTATTTACTTACAGTGCTGCAATTTTTAGCTTCCTGTGTTCTAAAACCCTGGTAACTCCTTTGGGAGTATGTAGTTGCTGGTGAAAGTATGCAGGGGCCAATTCTGGTCTCTGCTCTGGCCATGGGCGGCGGGTATAATAGGCAAGGGGAGGCAGAGCAGGGGTGGAGTGTGGGCGGGGCTGTGGAAGGAAGAGGCAGGACAAGGAGCTCGCCTCCCCCAGGGGAAGTTTCACCCATTGCCCATGGCTCTGGCCCCTATATTCTGCTCTGACAGCATATGGGGCCATAAATGAGCCACAGAGGCCAAGGAAAATATTCCCCAGAGCAGGAGCAGCATAGGTTTGGCATAAGTTACAATTCCCCACCTGATCAGACCCTGGCATTGGCGAGGTGGGGTGTTGAGGGAGGAAGGGGACAGCCAAAGTACCCAGTGTTACAGAGATTCTGGCTGCAAAGCAACCCATAGACAACTGGGGAAACTTGCTGTAAGTTAAAACATCCCTTGGTATCTGCTGTAACTTATGCCAAGGGTCATTTTGGAGTCTGTTTGCAATAGTTTGGAGTCTAGGAGTCTCAAATGTGGCATAAAGCCACCTTTTCCCTCCCTTCCCCGTGGACTATGCCTTCTGCGCGGTGTCTCTCAGGAGAGCAGCACAGAATGTGGCCTCCCCTATTTATGGTTGCTGAGCTATGTAAAAGGCATGTAACTGTGTTGTCTGTCTTTTGCTAATGTGATTAAAATATTGTTAAATGGCAACACTTTCTAATCTTCATTTCCAATTCCAATCCAAATGATTTTGAACCTATGTGTTTGCCCATCACTAGAAAAAATTACTTATTGAAAATTTGGACCAAATAACCTGCAATATATTATTTATGACACTTAAGTAGAAAAAGAAATGTTTGAAAGCACTATACTACAGCTTCAACGTGTTTAAATTCATAAAACATAATAAACTGATTTTTTAAAGTAATATTCCTGAAAGGGAATGTTTGTGCCAAGTTTTTTAACCCAGAGTAAGTGTTTATGGCCAAAGCACAGTCCTCAGAAAACAGTAGTTTATAATGAAATTGTAATACAAAACACTAACTAAGGTGCTTTAGCAGGCCGTGCTATAAACTTGCTTTTCAGAGATGAATATAGTACATTTTTATATAGTGAAGTTGTGACATTAAGCACCCCTGTATTCACACCCTATACACTATTGTAATCATCTTTGTACAAAATATACCATCTGAGGTATCATTTGAAACCTAATAACTCCCTGATCATTAATATTCTTGTGTGATGTTGTGTAGCGAGGCGGTGGGATACCCCACAGCCCCGCTGAGGGCCGAACCTCCCCTAATACCAACATGGGCAGAGCCACCGGGTCCGGCGCCCGCCCCTCCGAGGTCACGGCCCCGACCCGGAAGTATAAAAGCCCGCCTGCCGAGCTCAGTGGAGCCCACGCCGGCGGAGAGAGCAGACGTCCGTAGCCGAGCTCCCGCTTGGGAGGCAGCCACAAGCCGCGACCGGCCTGCTGACTTACCAGGCCTGTCGAGCCTACCTCTCGCCCGGTACCCTGAGGAGGATGGGCCAAACTTGCCCCGTGCCAGGTACCCTGAGGAGGAGCCGAGCCTGCCCCGTGCCAGCTACCCCGAGGAGGAGCCGAGCCTGCCCCGTGCCAGCTACCCTGAGGAGGAGCCGAGCCTGCCCTGCGCTACCTACACAGAGGAGCCGATGCTGGTGGAGAGCACCAACGACCCTAGGACGGCCCAGGTACCATACCAGGGGGAGTGTGGAAGTAGCCTGGGGGCAGCTGACCCCAGTCTGGCTGCTGTACTGCCAGAGCCGATGTCAGTGTGTTGCGGCCAGGATCCCCACCGACAGCAGCGAACGTCTGTCGCTGCTAGGGCCCCGGGCTGGGACGCAGTGGAGTGGGAGGGCCTGCGTCCCCCCTGCCACCCACTCCTTGGGTGGCAGACTCCCTCTTTTTCCCGTGGCCTAGAGAGGCTGGGCTGCTACAAATTCTGACCCAGCCCCTGGTTTAAGGCCTGGGTTACTGACTGCCTATTTGCTTGCTGCCCCGTCCTGACCTAGGGCCTGGGCTGCTACAAACTGACTCAGCCCCTGCCCAAGGGCCTGGGTTTCTGACTGCCTATTTAATTGCTGCCCCGCCCTGACCTAGGGCCTGGCCTGCTATAGACTTTGCCTCAGCCCTTGCTTAAGTGCCTGGGTTCCGACCTCTTGGCTCAGCCCCTGCTTACGGGCCTGAGCCCTAACTGTGTGTCTGTTGTCCCAGACTGCCGCCGGACCCGGACCCACGGCGGACTAGAGCAAGGCGGTGGGATACCCCACAGCCCCGCTGAGGGCCGAACCTCGGCCAACACTACTACATGTATGTACGTAATGTGTATTAAGAGTTATGAATATATGCTGGAATTATTATTAAAGCATGTTTAAATCAGGTATGTCAGGGAGTTGTTAAACTGGTCTATTGTAAACAAAGGAATATCCATTCACCTCACATTACATATAACCAATAAACAGGATCATCAAGAAAGCAAGGGGAGGAGATGGCAGGAAACAGAACAATTTGCATTTCAGCAAACACAAGTGGAAGAAAGAAAGAACATGGAGCTTCCTCCACCACTAGACTTGACTCCATGTCACCTTCCTCACAGCTTGAATAAACTTTACCTTGAGAGATAATCCTCAAAATAATCTATTTTAAAGGTTTACTGGTCTATAAAGATGTGGGGGGCTGTAGGCTGGCTGCTGGCATCATAGTTGCTGAACCAGGGGTACAAAGCACACAGAGATGTCAGGGTGTTACCAGCATGCTTGTGGGCTGGTGGTGAGCATCCTAGGCTGGGAGCTACAACAACAAAACATTGTAAGGCACCCAGGGTTGTGGGACAAGTGGAGACAACTCCTCACTGGTCTGGATTGTACCTTGTAGCAGAAGTATGCACATCTGGCTCAGAAGCTCATAAACATTTAACTTAAATGATATAGTTTTATTTGAGCTTCTCTTAGCTGTTGATGACAAACTTAAATCAATTACTATTTTTTCTTTTATATATATAATTTATGTTAGACTATATATATTTGAAAATGATCCATATTCTTCAGAAGCACTTGGTGGAACTTGAACTGTGAGGGTAGAATTTGGATCTAACACAGTAGGCCTGATTCTCTGGTTTAGCAAAGTTGTGCTCAGTGCAAGACTGAATGCTGCGGCTGGCCAAGGCCCAGTTTGTCTATCAGATACATGGGAATAGCCTTAGGGTTGCTGTAAGTTGCACCCAGCTGCCACATCCCCAAAGGACCAATCTAGCAGACAAGGACTGACAGGGCATAAGGATGGCCCATCAATGTCCTTTCCCCCTGGGAATGCTCCCTTCATCAAGGAACTAAGAGTGGAATAATGTAGCAGCTGATATGGCAGCTCTATGCAGGTGGAATCCTGAAGGGGCTGGATATGCAGGCTTTACAGATAATGTGTTCCCTAGAGCAGCACTTAAGAAAAATCCCACAATATCATATTGTACCAACATTCTGTTTTCAATCTGAGTTATTACAAGACATGTAAGATGGAAAAGCAGTAGTGGCAAGCTTCCAAATCTTGGCCATTCTGTCTGCAGAAGCCACTTTTGGTCCAGACACCAGTGACCCATCAAAACTGATCATCAGGAGGAAACATTGGCTAGGCAGAGGTAAAAGGGTGAAACTATGACCATTTCAAATCTCTTCCCCCCAAAGCTTTCCTTCATAGTGAAGCTTTGGGAGAAAAAATATTTTAAGCAGAGTATTATTAGTGGAAAACACGTTGTCTATGAAGAGTACATTAAGAAAGTGATTAGTAGCTTATTTGAGCCCAGAATCTCCAATACATTTTATATACATAATTCTTTCACTGAGTCTTGAAATATCACTATATAACATGGTCATTCCAGTGTTTATTATTTCATTTTGTACTGTGTCTACATTTTCTGCATGTATAGTGGTGGTATCTCCTTTATCTTGAACTCCATTACCACTTCTTTCTTTGAAAAAAGTGCCCCTTTGCTTGAAACAGCATGATTTGAAATATTTTATTCGTTGTATATGTATTTTTTTAGCTGACCTATAAGCTCCATTTTGACTTGTAGATAGCAGCAGCTGTAGTTTTGGTAATGATGTTCTGTTCTGACAATGGTGTGTCAGCCTCTTTTTACAGTTAATTCACACAGAAGTCAGCCATCTACTATATTTTTATGGTAGGAGGAGTTCAGCTGCAATTAATTATCAGTGTAGCATTGTAGATTCTTAATCATAACAATGTGAAGAACTTGGCCTAGTACAGAGCGCATTTGGATGAAACGCCAGATATATGGGTTCAAATCCTGGCTCTGCTCTGATTTGCTAGGTGAACTTGGGTAAGTCACTTCCCCCTCTATGTCTCAGTTTCCAAGTCTGAAAATTAGTGATACGAATACAGTAGAACCTCAGAGAGTTACGAACACCAGAGTTACAAACTGACCAGGCAACCACACACCTCATTTGGAACAGGAAGCACACAATAAGGCAGCAGCAGAGATTTAAAAAAAACAAACAAACAAAAAAACCACCACACAGGACAGTACTGTGTTAAACGAAAACTACTAAAAAAAAAATAAAGGGAAAGCAGCATTTTTCTTCCGCATAGTAAAGTTTCAAAGCTGTATTAAGTCAATATTCGGTTGTAAACTTTTGGAAGATCAACCATAACATTTTGTTCACAGTTACGAACATTTCAGAGTTATGAACAACCTCTGTTCCCAAGGTGTTCGTAACTCTGAGGTTCTACTGTACTGCCTCCATTTGTAAAGCGCTTTAAGAACTACTGATGAAAAGTGCCATATTAGAGCAAGGTATAAGTGATAGTTTTCTTCTGTAAAATGTACACTAAATATTGAGGTAGGTGAATTTCTACATTAGAGCTAATAATACTTATTCTCTTGGGCCTCCATCTTTTCTCTATACTTGCTGCCAGTCAGACAGGGGAGATGCAGAAGAATGGCAAAATTTTTTTTATCGTAACAAATACAGTACAAGACTGATAAAGTGCTTTAACAATATACCAGCAGGAATCCTCCCCTCTGCAGCTTTTGTATAGAAATCTCAGACAGGAATATTACTACTTCTAGGTTCCAGAACATGAAGCTACTGTATATAAAAGCCCTTGAATGGACAACCAAGAGGCTGCAGACAGGTTAAAAAAGTAAGCAACTGTACTATCACCTTATAATCCGAAAACAAACAAGGAAAAACGTCACTACTCTTGAAACAGCAATGCTTTTGAAATTTAATAAAACAATGTTTAAGAAACAAGGACAGTTGAGAGCTTAGCATGGTTGAATAAGAAAAGAAGTGGCTTAGAAACAAATAGAAATTGAAGTCCATATCGTGCCAGGCTAGGCACAGGGAGGAAGCAACAGAGATGCTAGACACGCCTGGTTGTTAAAAAGTCTTATCATGGAGAAATGTAGTGCCTGAAACATAACAAAAATATGAATTGTATTGCTCTCTGGCTGCCATTATTAGTGTCTCTGAACCTAATAAGGATTCTAATATACCAGCTAGAGAGGAAGGATGGTCTTGTTATTTAGGTAGTGTTCCTAGATCCACCGATTTCCTGTGGGTAATCACAAAACCCCTTTGAACCTCAGTTTCCAATCTGTAACATGGGGATAATAATACTGCCTATTTTATGGCTGTGTTGTGAGGATTAATTTATCAGTGTAAGTGAAATGTTCAAATACCACAATGATCATCATCATAGAAAAGCCAAGAAATAAAGAGACTTACAAAAATTAGCCTAAAGTTCTTTATGCTATTATGGTTAAGAATTCACATTGCCATGCTGACCTTAATTATGATTACTCTCAAATATGTGCTACTTCTCAATATACCTGTTCCTTTTGTATTGATGTGTACAATGTGTCCCTGATACACTGCATCCGTGCCTAATTCTGTTCTTTATCTGTAGACAGATTTTATATAAAAACAGGGGGAGCTGGTAGGGACCCCTATAATTAGATTGCCTAACACTTTCCATTATAAAGGATTCTTGAGACCATCATTTTGAGAGAGCTTAACACACAGCATTGTTTGCATCAGGCCTTTGATATTTGGCAGTGGGGAATCCGCTCAAGTTACAAAGTGCCTTTTCTTTGTCCCATAAAATTCCATTCAGTTTTGGCTGAGATGTAAGTGTTACAAATTGGCATTTCTCTTCTCTCACTTGCACTGCACAGGAAAACGTAGGCAGCCTGCCCAAATCACAATGTTCAGAGGCTGAGCTCATGCTGCCACTAAAGCATAAACAGCAGAAGCAGCAGACCAGACTGCACCGGCTCCAGGGAAATGCCAGAGCAGCTATTCTAAACCCTTGACCTAGTACATGACCTCCGTGACCCATTTACATATGCCCCACAAGGGGGAAAACCGGGGCAGAATCTCCCCAGCTTCTGAGTGGGATGAGAGACAAGACAGGCTCCCCAAAAACACCTACTGGACCAAGCACTTGGTGTCAGCAGACGATCCCTCTTTCTGGGGGTGACACATGGGACAGGAGTTCCTGCAGCTGTGGAGGAGGAGAAGAGAAAGAAGGCCAGTACAGCCTGGTTTTCCTTCTGTCCGCTCCCCAGATCCAGTACCCGCAACCAGCAACCCATCCCTACACTCTGGGATAACAGCCTTCTCCTGCTGCCCGCTAATGTTTTTAGTCTGCAGCTCAAGTTGGTACAGTTACACCTAATAGAATTTGTTTTTATCTGTTTCTTTTTTTTTTTTTAGTAAAACCTAGGGAAATACACCTAAAACTATGTTAAAAGAATGTTAATGTGGCAAAGTCAAGCTCTCAAAAGTTAGGAAATGCCATATTCATGGTTGCCTGTGCAAACTTAATTCAGCCTCCTTTTGTACATAGCCATTTTAATAGTCTTTAATTACATGCTATTTCTTCCATAGATACCTGCCTCATTCTGTGAGCAGGATAGATGCACAAGGGGAGAGAATTAAGGCTGCATGGATAACTGTAAATGTAGCATTTGCTAACTTTTGAGTGCTTTGCAACCTAAGTGACATCATTTTAACCCAGACTTTGTGTGTGTGTAAAATGTATGTTTACATACTATTTTTGGCACATAATTAATCAATTACAAAGAAAAACATTACTTTTTTTTTTAATCGTCAGAACATCTTTAATTTTCTTTTCAGTTTCAATAGGGTATCTTCAGATAGTTATATATTGTGTTAGCAGTCCCATCCCCCCCCACCAAGGAAAAAAATTCCAAATTAACAAATTAACAAAAAATTAACAAACTCTCATTGGCTTAATTTTTCTAACTCTTTACATCAATATTTTACAAAGATGCATAATCATTTCCAGGTCAGATATATGGCTATATGTGAAATTAGGCAGGGTAGGAATTAACTTTCATTACTGTCTCTTTCGCTCATCCCTTTTCAAAGAGTGAGAAATTAATTCATCTGTTAGGTTACATGTTACAAAAATTAGTTCTGATCTTTATATAGTAGTGTAATTTAAATTAGTACCTGATTCTCTAAAGTCCACAATTTAGGACAGCACAGAATCTACTGCAGCAACTAATTAAACACTTACTGTAAGGTTAAGTTTTTCATTAAATCAATAGGCCCCTAGTGTCAGTTACAAAGCCCTAATTACTATGCAGTAAATTTAGATTGAATTTGAATTAAGGACGGATTTTCAATCTAACCACAGCGTGTAAATATTGTAAATTACCAGAATTACAGTTCAATAAAATTGAATGGATTTCACTTTAGATAAACCAAATGCAAATGAGCCAAAAGACCAGCAGAAAATTTTCCAAACAACTTGGCAAGAGTCTTATACACGCAGCATATAGAATATTGTTTTGGCAACGAGCACGTCAGAGCTTGAAAATGCTGCCACCGTTTACTCTAACATGTTTTAAATATTTCATTATCTGTTCAGAAAATGAATAAATTTAATCTCTCCCAAGTGATCAAGCAAAATGATGGCTAATGTGCCCACTTACTGTGTTGCTTTAGTTTGATGACTGTATTGTTGTGCTAAAGCACAGTATGAAATCAGGTTATCAGGTTATAACTGGCAGGGATAAAAAAAAGCAAGTGCTGGGAAACACAAAACAACCCATTTTCTAGGCATGAATCATGCACTTTGAAGATTCAAAAAAACCTATAAAATTACAGACAATAGCACTCTAATCAAACAAGTATAAAACTGAAAATAATTGGAAGTTTGTGAGGCTTTCGTTCTGCTTCAGACAAGCACTGTATCCACAGGATATTAATAAAATCAGAGAACTGTGCAGTAGGTTAGGTTACATTAAACAGCAAAATCAGAAAAATGCCTATTTTGAGGGTCATGTAGACTTTTTATTAAGAGCTCCCTGTTCACCTGTTTAGAGAGTACTGCAATGTACAACACAAATTTCTATTGTAAATAGTCTTAAATCATCCCAAATAAGTTTATGGAAGGAACTGCTAATTCCTTAATACTATATTCTTTATTAATTCAGTTACCCCAGCAATATAAATTAAGATGGCAGAATAACAAAAGCCAAAATTAAAATGAAAAAGTATATATTTAATGTGGTGTTGAAGACTCAGAAGGGATGTGTGTGTTAGGATGCTGAATGGTAATTACATCAATTTTATGCCTGTCAGATGTGGAACAAAAAATCAAAAGTAAAAAGGGCTAAATATTAAACCTTCAAAAATAGCTATAGAGCCTGGAGAAAATAAATATCTTTTATTTTTATTTCTAGCACATATGTAATTATGCCTTCTGATCTTTCTACAACGGTTAATTTATTTATTTTTGTAGTTTACTATATGGATCTTCAATTTTTTCATGCCTCACAAAATTAAATAGTGCCAATGCAGTTTGCAAGGCACATGCTGTGTTTCTGACAACAAACACACAGAAAATACCACAGTGTCAAAAGCTCCTCATTCGTGTGAATGTTAAAATTATATCTAAAACCAAAGAAAAGTGTTGCAGCAACTCTGCACCATCAAGTAACGTAATTCACCAATGAAAATTCATCAACTGGGCATGTTAGCTAACGATTGAAAGCAGCTCACTGTGTTTGCACTGACTGGACAAATTCTGTAGGAAATCATTTGCTTTTCATGCACAGTGCTGATCACTGAAAAGTGAAATGGAGCTCTTAAGAGACATGAAGTGCCTTTTTCAAGGGGCAGAGCACAATGACAGCAGCACTCCCAGCTGACAGAACGTTTGGACTAAACTTAGAATACCAGATTAAAACCCTCTTCTTTGCAACAGTGTATCCAGTCCACCAGCCTGACCTACTGTTGTGATAAGGGCAAGATTCTACTTTGAACTCTGGAGTTGTGCTTGGATTTTGGACTCAAGGAGTTTCCATGGTGTAGTGAGGTTTCTTCGCCTTATTAGAGACCGTTAGACCTGTCTTGTACACAATTAGTAAGAATTTATGAGATTCAATCTATAGTCACTAGCACACAGAACAAGTTTGGGTTTGGTTGTTATCCAATGATGGAATTTTTGTTAATTTATTTCAATGAGTCCTGTGAAATTTGTAATCATCCAGTTTTATGGTGAATGCATTTTGAAGGTCATGATGTAGTGGATTAGCGTCCCAAAGGCCTGATTCAAAGCCTACTGAAGTCAGTGGAAAGACTCCCATTGACTTTCAGGGCTTTAGATCAATTAGTCTCCTAACTGAACTAGGGAGCAGTAATGCTTAAGGAATTTAGGAGTGGGGATGGGCCAAAGAGGTGATGTTTGGATCCAGATTCTGATTAAATTTAGGTAGATTTTGGATTTTCACCTTAAATAAGGCAAGAGTTTAATGATACTGAACTCTCAATCAGTTCTCAAGAGGTCTCAGACTCTTGAGACCATTTGCAACATGTATGCCACCTTGCATGGTGAAAATTTTATCAGCTTGTTCTTGTGTCCTGGGCTAGACTGAAAATAATTTGAAAAAATATGTCCTTCAGGATCCCAGAGCTAAAATCACTGGGATAGAATTGTATTCAAGCATTCAGATCTATATTTCAACCCAGTTAACTGGGGTAGAAGAGTGGTAATTTGAGATTCTGGTTTCAGCCATTTCTGCTCAACAGTGACAGCAGAGAGCAAGTGAAACATAGATTTCTAACACAATATGGCAGCCAGTAAGGACAGGCAATTTGGGCCTGCATAAGCACAACTCAGTCACAGAATAAGGATAGAATATTCCCTCTCCAAGTTATGCACTTGAAAAATCATATCCTTAAAAAGTTAAATGCATAAAACCTGGCAAAAAGGCTGCCATGGAGAGATATTATCTATCTATATGTTACTAATATGCCCCCATCACCATGTTATCTAGGTACAAAATGACAATTTACAAATATCTGAAGTACCAAGGAAGGAAAGCATAATACAAGGGTATTGAAGCAGTACCATGAAATTAAGAAAGGGAAAAATTAAGCTGAAGAACTTCCTTCGGGGGAGGGTAGATAGCTCAGTAGTTTGAGCATTGGCCTGCTAAACCCAGGATTGTGAGTTCAATCCTTGAGGGGACCATTTAGGGATCTGGGGCAAAAATCAGTCTGGGGATTGATCCTGCTTTGAGCAGGGGGTTGGACTAGATGACCTCCTGAGGTCCCTTCCAACCCTGATATTCTATGATTCCTGACAGTGAGATCTCTTAGCACAACCATTCAGAAAACTCCAATTGTGTTTCGGATTCCAAAGCAATTGCTTAACTTTTTTAAACTTTCAGAGCTGCAGTAAAGGAATTTATAACAAATATGTATCTAAGACGCTGAGAATGATGGCTATTAGTCTGGATGGGGAAAAAACAGGTTTGTAAGTAGCAAACAACGTGCCACTGTTATGTTTCATTTATCAAGTGCAAGATTTTAATCAGCAGAGTCAGTTTCATAATTATTAACTGCAGAATACCAAAGTTTTGTTGTGAGTGCCATTGTACTGAATGTTCTACTCTGTGTTGCTCACAGATAACTGATTATTTTGAATTGTTGAAGAATAGTCAAGTGAACGCTGTGCACCACACAAAAAGCATCTTGCTCCAAACTTGAACCTTCTGCGGCTAGTAGGCTGGTAACAAATATTATCTGATAGTATTGTGCAAAGTGCTCATGACGGTTTTTGAACAAGTTAGTTACCACTATTTTAAAAGGACAATCTGAGAGCAGGGGAACACTGGCAACATTATATTTTACAAGGAAGTAGCAATTACTATAAATTTGGATGAAAATATACTTTACAGAAGGCATTATTTGGGCATGCAGGCAACAGATGCATTAGCATGTTCTTTTCTGTAAGTACTGGGTTATCCATGCATTTTAGCATTTAACTTCACTGCATGCAAAATCTAGAAATGAAAAATGTGCATAAAAATATACAGGGCATTACTTATTTATATGTAAAACCTTTATTCTATTTTGCTATTTTAGATTAAATCCTGTTTCAATTCTATTCTCTCAGGGAAGCACTAACAGTTTGAGCTCAGCGTGAAAGCCATCAAACACTTGAGCTGAAATTTAGATTGGGCAATTTTGCCTGGTGAAGTAGAAAAGGACATGTGGAATGGCAGAGAACAGAATGGCTTATGGAAAGGCAGATGTTTTAATAACTTGTTGTCTAGAGGGAGCCTCAAATATCTAAATTTAAACACTGCAATATATTTAAGGGAGTTATTGCTGGAAAGAGCTGGATCCATTTTTACCTTAAGAATTAGTGTAAACATGCATATTTAATGCATATGCAGATATTAATACAGATTTTACTGTGGAGTTAAAGTCAGAAGTAATTGTAATGTGTTAACAGAAATGGGCATGAACTGCCAAATTTGGATTGTATTTATGTTTCAAAGCATTGCTTCCCCCCAAATTTAGGGGCTTTTGAATCTAGGGTTTTGATTTGGACCCATCTCCCTGTGAGAGTGGGCTGATTAGATGCTTGAGTCTCTTTGTTTCTGCGTATAACCTGTTAATTCACACAGGGTTTGAGAGTATGTGTACCTAAGGGCTGGTCTACACTGGGGGGGGGGGGGGCAAGATACGCAACTTCAGCTACGCGAATAGCGTAGCTGAAGTCGAAGTATCTTGGATCGAATTACCTGGGTTCCACACGGCGCGGGATCGACGGCCGCGGCTCCCCCGTCGACTGCGCTACCGCCGCTTGCTCTGGTGGAGTTCCGGAGTTGACGGTGAGCACGTTCGGGGATCAATATATCGCGTCTTAACGAGACGTGATATATCGATCCCAGATAAATCGATTGCTACCCGCCAATACGGCGGGTAGTGAAGACGTACCCTAAGTGAGTTGCTGGAATTGTACAATGAATTGGTCTGGTAAGATGTCAAGAAAGCAGCTAGAAGAGTCTTAGGTAAACTTCTTTATTAAAGAAAATCCACGAAAGACCACTTTAGGAGTGGGTAGAGGAAGGTTTGAATCTAATTCTTTCATATAACTGCATAAACATGCAACCGACTGAATTTAAGACAGATATGGAAGAACAATCATATTCATAAGCTACCACCCACCCTCCCGTATATTCACTAACAATTGGTTTCTATTAAAGGACAATGAAGGCCTTGTCACTTGACTTTATGGGATATGAGTAGTTTTTATAGTGTGTGTCTGTTGACGGCCCGCACCATCTAACTGACATCACCTCTCACATTTGTCATCTGATATGCTGTACTTGTTTTCTTTGAGTATCAGACTTTGTATTTCTTATGGATACGGAAATGTGTACCAAACAAATAAAAATAAAGTGCTTTTAAAAGGTATATTAACTTATTTCTCACAGTTGGGGGGCGGGGTGGAGAGATGTCTTTGCCTATATGATAGATCTGACATAGGTATGTATAAAATTAAAGCAAGACTGAGAGGCAAATGTGTCTGTGACAGGAACATAGAAAATGTAATGAGGTTTTTTTGCAATATTTTAACAAAGATTATGGATTTGTAGAAATGTTTACAAGGTCACTAGTTGTAGTGCTGACTTGACATATTATTTATTGTATAGCAACAAGGACAGAAAGTAACAAAAAAGCAACATAAATATTATTGAAGTCTTTTTAGTAACATGTCTCAGCACACGTACACATACTTTTTTCATATATTTTCAAAGGTAGGTTGCAAGCTAGGGTTTGGGGGCATGTTGGACATATGTGTTTTGAGGAAGAATTTGAAGGAGAAGTGGCAGACTGTTGAACTTATGCGTTATGAGGTTCTTTGCAAGAAAGTGTTCTACATCATGGACACCAACATGGTATAAGAACCTGAATAGCAAAGCAAGGAATTGAATGGAAGGGGCTGAGAAGCAAGACTGAGCTTGAACAGAGCAAAGTGAGTGAGAATTGAAAGCAGAAGACAACAAGAATGGAGAGTAGGCAGGGGATCTGTTTGGCCTGAATAAACCATTAGTAGAAACCCTAAAGGATCTAAAGTTCACTATTAATGGAAATCCTATAGAATTAGTACATTACAAACACAGATCCCTCTTATTTTTCCTTCAAGTGGAGGAACACAAATTGGCTTGAAAATCTCTCTAAAGCACAGATGATAACCCCTTTGTGAAAAGAACAGGAGTACTTGTGGCACCTTAGAGACTAACAAATTTATTTGAGCATAAGCTTTCGTGGGCTACAACCCACTTCATTGGATGCATAGACTGGAACATACAGCAAGATGATATTTATACATACAGAGAACATGAAAAGGTGGAAGTAGCCATACCAACTGTAAGAGGCCAATCAATTGAGATGAGCTATCATCAGCCCCTTTTTGTTCCATCTCATAGAACAGGCATAGCTGTATAAGATTGATTCTCGCTGCTGAACAGCACACAGAATGCAGCTGAAAAGAGACATATGGTGCATCTCAAAACTGCACTCCTTTGCCCCAAATGTTTCTTTGCTGGGATTGGACATTAGGTATAGATATTCTTTTAAGTCAGGGGTGGGCAAACTGCGACCCGCCAGTCATTTTAATCCATCCCTCGACTTCCCGCTGGAGAGCGGGGTCTGGAGCTTGCTCCGCTCTGGCGCTCTAGCCGGATGGAGGCCATGCTGCTGCTTCCGGAAGCCACTTGAGGTAAGTGCCTCGCGGAGCCTGCACCCTTGAGCCTCCCCCTGCACTCCAACTCCCTGCCCCAGCCATGATCCCCCTCCCACCCTCCGAAACCCTCAATCCAAGCCTGGAGCACCCTCCTGAACCCCAAACCCCTCATCACCAGCCCCACCCCAGAGCCTGCACCCCCCGTGCCCCAATTCCCTGCCCCAGCCCTGATCCCCCTCACCCTTTGAACCCCTCAATCCAAGTCTGGAGCACCCTCCTGCACCCCAAACCCCTCATCACCGGCCCCGCCCCACAGCCTGCACCTCCAGGTCGAGCTCTCAGCACTGCCGTGCCCCAACCCTGATCCCCCTCCTGCCCTTGGTACCCCTCGATCCCACCCTGGAGCACCCTCCTGCACCCCAAACTCCTCATTCCCATCCCCACCCCAGAGACTGCACCCCCCTCCCATGTCCCAACCCCCTGTCCATATCGCCCTCCCGCCCTCTGAACCCCTCGATCCCAGCCTGGAGAACCCTCCTGCACCCCAAACCCC
>NW_020664417.1:41306314-41479455 GCF_002925995.2 Terrapene triunguis | reverse complement strand
CTCCTTGCCCCAGCCCTGATCCCCCTCCTGCCCTTTGAACCCCTTGGTCCTGAGCACAGTCCTACACCCCAAACTCCTCATCCCCACCCCAGAGCCCGCACTCCCCCATATACCCAGGGCCGGCTCCAGGCACCAGCCTGGCAAGCAGGTGCTTGGGGCGGCCGCTCCAGAGAGGGGTGGCACGTCCAGGTATTTGGCGGCAATTCGGCGGATGGTCCCTCACTCCCGCTGGGAGCAAAGGACCTCCCGCCGAATTGCCACCGCAGATCGCGATGGCAGCTTTTTTTTTTGTTTTTTTTTGGCTGCTTGGGGCGGCCAAAACCCTGGAGCCGGCCCTGCACATACCCCAACCCCCCTGCCCCAGCCCAGAGCCCCCTCCCACACCCTGAACTCTTCATATCTGGCCCCACCCAGGAGCCCACACTCCCAGCCAGAGCCCTCACCCCCTCCCGCACTCCAACCCCAATTCCTTGAGCATTCATGTCCTTCCATACAATTTCTACATCCAGATGTGGCCCTCAGGCCAAAAAGTTTGCCACCCCTGTCTTAAATCCTCTGATTCCCAAGCATTTCAAGCCCACATTTCCAGTGAAAACTGGCATTGCTGATCAGTCCATAAAACAGTGAAGGGAGGAAGATTATGACAGATATTTTGCAGTTATCATATATTTAAAGCATCTAGCTAAACTGGCTCTGAAAGAATTATGGCTGCATTTTGAACCAACACAAACAAAATCTGCCCACTTAACTTCTATTTCAATTTAATATTCCTTGTGCTAGTGTTGCCTATATTATCAATGTCAAAAAACTAAAAAAGTCTTATCTTCAACTTTCATTCCAACGCTTCAAAAGAGCTTTGAATTTGCATCTTACTCAAGGGAAGATGTAGTTTGAAAACATTTTTTGCCCAGCTTGCTCCATTAATTTCTGAGGAAAATGCACCTACTGCTGTGAATATGACAGTTCTCAACCTTGGTGTTTTTACAGGATGTCCCTCCCCAGGGAACAGCCAACACCATTCTGACTTACCCTGCTGGAACTGCACCTCCTGCTGGGTAATCAGCTACTGCAGTACTAAGGGAGAGACCTCACTATGATTAACTGAATGCCCCTTGTGAATGCTAAGGAAAAGGAGAACAGCAAGTTTTCTTTGGGGGAAAAAGTGCTTTAACTAATCATCTATTTTCAATTCAAGCAGCTAATTTACAGATGCACAGAGTTGCTCAATTAGCAGCAGCACTTAGTATTTTATACATTCCAGTAAGCTTTAACTTAAAATAATAGTCATCATACCTATCAAATATTTCCCCCCCCAATTACTTCCATGAGTCAAGAACAAAATTCATTTTGTAATGATTATCTGACTCAGGTAAAGCTGATTTTCTATTACTCTAGACTGAAGCCACTGACAAGGGCACAAAAAGGATTATTTTTCAGCAGTTTTCAGCTCAGCTAAATCAGCAGATAATGCCATCTATGATGCAGAGTGATCCTGACCTAAAGCCCTCCTCATTGTTAATGTTTCTCACATCTCAAATATGCCACAGTGGCAAAAATATTCTATAGATGTCTCCCCAATCTCCCAGGAGAAAAAGGACAGTTTTAGGATTTCTCAGCTTTTATACTTTTAGTCAATTAATATTAATAGCATTTTCTCAATAAAATCCACAGAGTGCTGTCCCATCCTAAATTGCATTATCACAGGGAGGAAGTGCATTTCCAGATAAAGACAGTAGTGGTAATCCATCTATACAGCTTTATCATACACAGAACATCAAATGAACACTTTATCCACTCCAAAATAAATGAAGACACAGTAAAGAAAGCTACACTGATACTCTGCCAAGCGACAGAGTGAGCTAAAGCTCACTATTATTGGCTGCTATTCAGATAGGAACAGGTGGTGGTTTCTTGCCAAGCCTAGCAGAGTAGTGTGCTGGACTCCTTTTCCTACTGAATGTTTAATTTATTGTTCAATTTATGTGCCATCTTTGAGCGGCGAACAGCAGAGAGGCTAACAGAGGGAGTTTGACTGGGATCTGTCTGAGAGGAGGTATGCTAAGTGCTGCATTAGGGAGGCTGTGTTGATAAGTATCTGAGTGTCAGTTGTGGGGACAGTTTGTCAGTTTGACCATGTGCTTGATTGTTTGAAAAGTGTGAATTGGGAGTGCTTTGTTCCAGGTGGGCCTTGAGTGGGCCTGACTGTTATAAAAAGACAGTCAGCAGCAAACCAGCGGAGAGGCTAACGGAGGGAGTTTGACTCGGAGTTTGCCTGGGGAGACCCCACTGAGGTGGTCATCTTGCAGGCTTCTCTGATTAGTAACTGCAACAGCTGAGGAAGCTCTTAGAAGGAAGGTAATATGGATGGTGAGTGATCTGCTGTTGTGACCTGGACAGGATGTGCCATGTTTGTCTTTCTTCCATAGGACAGAAGCGACTTTGTCTGTACAAAGTGCAAGCTGGTCTCCATATTGGAAGAGAAGGTTCAAGGTCTGGAGAAACAAGTATCAACCCTGCATTGCATAAGAGAAAATGAAGATTTCCTGGACAGACGTCAGAATATGCTTCTACGGGCACAACGTTCTGAAGAATCAGAGCAGGCTGTGCAGCGGGGACAGAAGGACGGTGAAGAAATTTGGCAGCATGTGACCTCCAGAAGAAAAAAGAGGAGCGTCCATGTACCAGCAATGCAGATACAGGTGAGCAATCGTTTTCACGTTCTCTCCACAGGTACTAATGCAGAGGGTGGACTAGATGACCCATCTGAGGGAAGGGAGCAGAGGAGACTCCACCGATTGGAAGGCATTAGATGCACTGTCCTAGGGATGGGGGTTCCACGACCACCACTCCCAAGAGAAGGAGGCAGGTGGTGGTGGTCAGGGACTCCCTCCTCAGGGGGACTGAGTCATCTATCTGCTGCCCCGACCGAGAAAACCGAGAAGTGTGCTGCTTGCCAGGAGCTAGGATTCACGATGTGACGGAGAGACTGCTGAGACTCATCAAGCCGTCGGATTGCTACCCCTTCCTGCTTCTCCATGTGGGCACCAATGATACTGCCAAGAATGACCTTGAGCGGATCATTGCAGACTCTGTGGCTCTGGGAAGAAGGAAAAAGGAGTTTGAGGCACAAGTGGTGTTCTCGTCCATCCTCCCTGTGGAAGGAAAAGGCCGGGTAGAGACTGTCGAATCGTGGAAGTCAATGAATGGCTATGCAGGTGGTGTCGGAGAGAAGGCTTTGGATTCTTTGACCATGGGATGGTGTTCCAAGAAGGAGGAGTGCTAGGCAGAGACAGGCTCCATGTAACAGAGAGGGAAGAGCATCTTTGCAAGCAGGCTGGCTCACCTAGTGAGGAGGGCTTTAAAACTAGGTTCACCGGGGGAAGGAGACCAAAGCCCTGAGGTAAGTGGGGAAATGGGATCCTGGGAGGAAGCACAAGCAGGAGACCGCAGGACTCCTGCCTCATACTGAGAAAGCAGAATGATCATAGAGTTATCTTAAGTGCCTATACACAAATGCAAGAAGCCTGGGAAACAAGCAGGGAGAACTGGAAGTCCTGGCACAGTCACGGAATTATGATGTGATTGGAATAACAGAGACTTGGTGGGATAACTCACATGACTGGAGTACTGTGATGGATGGATGGATATAAACTGTTCAGGAAGGACAGGCAGGGCCTAAAAGGTGGGGGAGTTGCATTGTATGTAAGAAAGCAGTATGACTGCTCAGAGCTCCAGTATGAAATGGCAGAAAAACCTGAGAGTCTCTGGATTAATTTTAGAAGTGTGAGCAACAAGGGTGATGTCGTGGTGGCAATCTGCTATAGACCATCAGACCAGGGGGATGAGGTGGATGAGACTTTCTTCCAGCAACTAACAGAAGTTACTAGATCACAGGCCCTGGTTCTCATGGGGGAATTAAATCACCCAGATATCTGCTGGGAGAGCAATACAGTGGTGCACAGACAATCCAGGAAGTTTTTGGAAAGTGTAGGGGACAATTTCCTGGTGCAAGTGCTGGAGGAACCAACTAGGGGCAGAGCTTCTTGACCTGCTGCTCACAAACAGGGAAGAATTCGTAGGGGAAGCAGAAGTGGATGGGAACCTGGGAGGCAATGACCATGAGATGGTTGAGTTCAGGATCCTGACACAAGGAAGAAAGGAGAGCAGCAGAATATGGACCCTGGATTTCAGAAAAGCAGACTTTTACTCCCTCAGGGAACTGATGAGCAGGATCCCCTGGGAGAATAACATGAGGGGGAAAGGAGTCCAGGAGAGCTGGCTGTATTTTAAAGAACTCTTATTGAGGTTGCATGAACAAACCATCCCGATGTGTAGAAAGGTTTCAGAGTAGCAGCCGTGTTAGTCTGTATCCGCAAAAAGAACAGGAGTATTTGTGGCACCTTAGAGACTAACAAATTTATTTGAGCATAAGCTTTCGTGGGCTACATCTGAAGAAGTGGGCTTATGCTCAAATAAATTTGTTAGTCTCTAAGGTGCCACAAGTACTCCTGTTCTTGATGTGTAGAAAGAATAGTAAATATGGCAGGCGACCAGCTTGGCTAAACAGTGAAATCCTTGCTGATCTTAAACACAAAAAAGAAGCTTACAAGAAGTGGAAGATTGGACAAATGACCAGGAAGGAGTATAAAAATATTGCTCAGGCATGCAGGAGTGAAATCAGGAAGGCCAAATCACACTTGGAGTTGCAGCTAGCAAGAGATGTTAAAAGTAACAAGAAGGGTTTCTTCAGGTATGTTAGTAACAAGAAGAAAGTGAAGGAAAGTGCGGGCCCCTTACTGAATGAGGGAGGCAACCTAGTGACAGAGGATGTGGAAAAAGCTTATGTACTCAATGCTTTTTCCCCCTCTGTCTTCATGAACAAGGTCAGCTCCCAGACTACTGCACTGGGCAGCACAGCATGGGGAGGAGGTGACCAGCTCTCTGTGGAGAAAGAAGTGGTTCAGGACTATTTAGAAAAGCTGGACGAGCACAATTCCCTGGGGCTGGATGCACTGCATCCGAGGGTGCTAAAGGAGTTGGCGGATGTGATTTCAAAGATAATGGCCAATAGCTCTGCAAACACATGGTGATAGGGGGAGGTCCAGGATGACTGGAAAAAGGCTAATGTAGTGCCCATCTTTAAAAAAGGGAAGGAGGAGAATCCGGGGAACTACAGGCCAGTCAGCCTCACCTCAGTCCCTGGATCATGGAGAAGGTCCTCAAGGAATCAATTCTGAAGCACTTAGGAAAGTGATCAGGAACAGTCAGCATCGATTCACCAAGGGCAAGTCATGTCTGACCAACCTAATTGCCTTCTATGATGAGATAACTGGCTCTGTGGATGAGGGGAAAGCAGTGGACATGTTATTTCTTGACTTTAGCAAAGCTTTTGATACGGTCTCCCACAGTATTCTTGCCAGCAAGTTAAAGAAGTATGGGCTGGATGAATGGACTATAAGGTGGATAGAAATCTGGCTAAATTGTCGGGGTCAATGGGTAGTGATCAATGGCTCCATGTCTAGTTGGCAGCCAGTATCAAGCGGAGTGCCCCAAAGGTCGGTCCTGGGGCCGGTTTTGTTCAATATCTTCATTAACGATCCGGAGGATGGTGTGGACTGCACCCTCAGGAACTCTGCAGAAGATACTAAACTGGGAGGAGTGGTAGATACGCTGGAGGATAGGGGTAGGATACAGAGGGACCTAGACAAATTAGAGGATTGGGCCAAAAGAAACCTGATGAAGTTCAACAAGGACAAGTGCAGAGTCCTGCACTTAGGACGGAAGAATCCTATGCACTGCTACAGACTAGGGACCGAATGGCTAGGCAGCAGTTCTGCAGAAAAGGACCTAGGAGTTACAGTGGATGAGACGCTGGATATGAGTCAACAGTGTGCCCTTGTTGCCAAGAAGGCTAACGGCATTTTGGGCTGTATAAGTAGGGGCATTGCCAGCAGATCGAGGGATGTAATCATTCCCCTCTATTAGACATCGGTGAGGCCTCATCTGGGGTACTGTGTCCAATATTGGGCCCCACACTACAAGAAGGATGTGGAAAAATTGGAAAGAGTCCAGCGGAGGGCAACAAAAATGATTAGAGGGCTGGAGCACATGACTTATGAGGAGAGACTGAGGGAACTGGGATTGTTTAGTCTGCAGAAGAGAAGAATGAGGGGGGATTTGATAACTGCTTTCAACTACCTGAAAGGGGGTTCCAAGGAGGATGGATCTAGACTGTTCTCAGTGGTAGCAGATGACAGAACAAGAAGCAATGGTCTCAAGTTGCAGTGCAGGAGGTCTAGGTTGGATATTAGGAAAAACTTTTTCACTAGGAGGGTGGTGAAGCACTGGAATGGGTTACCTAGGGAGGTGATGGAATCTCCTTCCTTAGAGGTTTTTAAGGTCAGGCTTGATGAAGCCCTGTCTGGGATGATTTAGATGGGGATTGGACTAGATGACCTCCTGAGGTCCCTTCCAACCCTAATAGTCTATAATTCTATGATTCTATGAACCAAGTATGAAGTATTGTGTAGCCGTGTTGGTCACAGGATATTAGAGAGAAAAGGTGGGTGAGTTCCTATTTTTTATTGGATCAACTTCTGCTGGTGAGAGAAACTTTCAACCTTAAACAGAGCTCTTCTTCAGGTCTTCACTTTTGAACCATAACATTTTTAGGTGAATCTCTTAGATTTAAGAAGCATTTTTTTGTTTTAACCTTCTTCTAAAAGTTCATTTGTTTTTCATAAGTGCGAATCAGTCATTCAGGTATTTTGGGGGACATGATCTATCTTTTTAGGCCTATGTATGTGCATAATTGTTTTTCATTATGGTGCAGCTAGAATAATTTACATTCTATACAATATTCTCCCCTTACAAGCAATAGTATATGTAATTTTAAAACAATAAGTTAATTTTTCTTCATGTACAGGCTTTTCTATGGTGGTCATCAAAATTCTGACCATGTAACAAACATTAATGAATTTATTCTCACAACAATCTCTGAGTTGGGAAAGTATTAGCCTCATAGTTTACAGATGGAGAAATTGAGGCACAAAGCTGGGAAAAGAACAAAGGTACTGATATAACTGCACCAGTGCAAGCCCCTAATGTAGATGTACTACAGCCATGTCAACAGGGGTTTACACTGGTGCAATGTAATTTGATAAAGTATAGGAATATGTGGTAGCTGTATAGTGGTAGTTACATTGGTGCAAACTTCTGTACTGTAGGCAGGCCTTAGATTTTCTGATTCCCAGTTCAGTGGCTTTACCAAAATATCATACTTTCCCTTTAGTTGGACAGATATGTAAATAAGAGTTAGTTTTTAACTGACATGAGCTGCAACCAGCTGTGGCACCTGCTTTTCTCCTAGTGAGCAAAATACCCTGCTGGCTTACACATGAGAATAGTCCCATTCACCTGGTGAAACAGCTCACTGCAATGTTATGCCCCTTTACTGTCACCATATTGTAACTGTAAAAACCTCCATGCCGTAAGAAAATGCAGCAAACTGCTACAGTTCTGTTAATAAATGAGAATTAGTCTGTAACTGTGTGTGCACCTGGATTTACTTCCACAAGAAACAACAACTTGTTGCAAGAACACAACCTATGATGAGACAAAACAGCGGAACACACAGAAAATAAGAGAAAATTAAGTAAAAAGGAAAGACGAGACAGACAGCAGTCCAGCTGCCTTCCTCTCTCTACCAGAGGCAAACCAAAATAGCTGTTTGGCAGGGGTCCTGCTACATGCACCAGGGAGCTACCCCTGTTCCAGTGTCTCCCTCTGCCCAGATACTACCAGTAGTGCAGCCTGGCCATCATCTTCCCCATCCTTGGGACAACAGAATCTAACAGCCTTGCAGGGGAACCTGTGGCAAACATGGGAGAGCAGCCCCTGTCCTGGTTTTTATCTCCCCCTGTATCTTCACAGCATTTTTCAAACACTACTTTTTTTTTTTGGCCCATCTACAACTCATGGCTCTAACCACACCTGTCTTCTGCATTGTAGCAGCCATCTTCCCGCTCTTTTCTCCTTCCATCGCCCTCCCTCCATTTCTCCATCCTTGTTACAGTTCCATCACCCGTCTATAGGGCTGGTGGGACCTATCTGCTTCTCTCCCCTCTCCTCCCACCAGCACAAATCCAGATCCCATGTCCACACCTTCCTCTGCCCCCGCCTCCTCCTCACATCTGGTGACATTTCCCCCACACTGTCCCTCCCCGCCTCCCACACCCATCCCTGCCATCACCACTGCCCTGCTGGTGCCACCAGTCCTAACTTCACACCCTCCCTCCTCTTGTTGTCTCTGGAACTCCCACTTCACCTCTGAAAAGATCTCAGTCATCTCTTCATGTTGCACTACCTCCAGCTCCTGGCTCTCTCAGACACCTGGATTCATTCAACTGATACTGCCTGTGCAGCTGCCACTCTTACAGAGGCCTCTTCTCTCACACTCCCTGCACTGGATCAGACCATGGTGGGAATGCTGGGCTTCTCCTCTCTCATTCTTACCACTTCCAAGTCCTGCCTCATTTCCCTTCCCACTCTCTATCCTCTTTTGAACAGCACCTGTCTCTTCTTTCCACTCCCCCTCCATGTTGCCGTTATCTACTGCCAACTCAGCTCTTCCCCCATCAGCCTTCCTCTCTGATTTTGATTCCTGACTCTCTCTTCCTCTTCTTATAATGTCCCACACTCAGCCTCAGGGACTTCAGTTTCTATGCTGATGACCCATCCAACCCCTTAGCTGTATGTTTCCTCTGCCTCCTCTCTTCATTCAACCTGAAGCCCTGGTTGAAATTTCTCACTCACCAAAAGATTCTTTTACTTGCTTGGTTCTCACCAAGTATTGCTCTCTCTCTGATCCCTTTGTTTCTGAGTTCCTCCTCTTCAACCATCACCTAGTCTCTTTCAGCATCACCTATCAGTGCCCCCAACTCTCCATGCCCAGTCACTGAGAGAACCTTCCCTATTACCCTATGACTGCTTAGTTTGTTCAAAAGCCTTTGGTGAGGGACCTTGCCAAAGGCTTTCTGAAAATCCAAGTACACTATATTGACTGGATTACCCTTGTTCACATGACTGCTGACACCTTGAGACAATTCTAATAGACTGGTGAGGCATGATTTCTCTTTACAAAATCCGTGTTGACTTTTCCCTAACATATCATGTTCAGCTGTGTGTCTGAGCATCATCTTTGACTTCGAGTTCTCCCTAAGTCCTTACATCCAGACTGTGACTAAATCTTGCCAATTCCCTCTGTATACCATCGCTAAAATATGGCTTTTCCTATCCGGCCACACAGTTAAAACTCTCATTCAGATTCTCATAATCTCACATGTTAACTATCACAACATCCTTTTCTCTGACTGTGATAAATGCAATCTTGTCCTGCTTATATTCATTCAGTATGCTGCTGCAAAGATCATTTTCATAGCCATTTTGACTATGACACTCTTTTCTTTGCACCCATCCACTGACTCCCCTTTCTTTATTGCATCTAACAAACTACTTGTGTCTCCACTATCTAGGCTCTTCATGGACTATCCCCACTCTTACCTATCCTCTCTCGTGCACTCTTGAGATGTCAACTCCCACCATTGATTAGCCCCATAATGCTAACCTTCATTGCCCACTTGTTAAATTTTCAAACAAGCATTGTGTGCTTTCTCCCAAGCTGCCCCTCTGACTGTAAGGAGCTCCCCATAAACAACTGAAAAACTAACTCATTATCCTCCTTCAAAATGCTGGTTAAAACTCTCCTTTGCCATCACTTTGCATCAGTTATGCTGCTGAAACCATTGTTTATCATGCTGATCAATATTGTCTCATTGTTTCCTGGTACTCCCCAGTCTGTTTATCTCCATCGCTTGTCTTATACTTAGATTCTAAGCTCTTTGAGGCAGGGACCACCTTTTTGTCAATGTTTGTACAACACTTAGCACAGTGAGATCCTAGTTTGTGATTAGGACTCCTATGATGATGCTACCATCATCATCATCATCATCAATAATAATAATAATTTTGTATTAAGAAGCACCATAGATGGAGTCAGATGGCACCATGCCCAAAGGAACAAGCCACAAGGAGAAACAGGTAGAAGAGCTTTTTGTTGGTTTTACACTTATAAAACGGATTTAAAGTTGCTTGCAGCTGCAGTCCTGGAGGCGTAAGGGCCAACTTTGTTGAGGACAAAAGAATCTTAAAGAAAATGTAAGGCAGACTTCTTTGATGTGGCAATAGCACAAAGACTTAAGCTACTGGAAGTTTTTAAAGGAGAAGAGCACTTAACATTGGTAGTAACAAAGGTACATAGAACTAAAGAGGAAAAAGAAACAGTAATTTTGATTCGAGTCTGAAAGAAAACAATATAAAAAGCAGAATTAGTTTTATTCACTTATGGAAAAATCCTATAGAATTTAATAGGCTTCTGTAGGTATAATAAGATTATATAGAATTACTTTAAGAACCTATAACATTTACAGAAAAATTATATCACTTTTATAGGGTTTTTTTAAACCATCCTATACAATTTTATACCAGTGAAATAATTCTATTATATTCTATAGGATGTTTCAAAAAGAAACAATCAAAAGCTAATAATTGAGAGAATTGACAATTGAGTTTACAGGAAACAAAATGAAGCAATGAAATAGGAAGAGATAAGACACTAGTGGCAAAAATGGCAAAGTTAGTACAAGGATACTATGGTCTAAATTATAACAATAAAAGTGAACAATCCTTATGACAGTCTTGGTAGTAACAGAGAATTAGAATTGTAATTAGATAGTTAAGTAAATTTGCAATTTGCCTGTCTGTAGATGAGAGGACTATACAATTAGGAGAGAAATTCCAACATTTAAGTTTCATATTATACATACTTCTCCATTAATGTCAGACAAAGAAACTGAAAAGATGACGTTTAATCAGGTGCTAGATGGTGCCCATGTCAAGCATGATCTGGTATGGCTTAAGTTGATTTTAATGCCCATTTTGAAATAAGCTTTGATGTTTGATAAAAGTCTATGGATAGACTCAGAACTGTTAAGGAAAATGACTATTGAAGGCTAAACCTGCACAAGCATTTTGGTACTCAAAATAGAGCTAACAAAATGTAGGCTTTTTGCTAATTCTGATTAGAGGTGTGAAATATCTAGTATCTTGCACATACTTTTTGCAGATGTGACAAGCATTTTTCAGAACTGCAAAACCTCCAATGACAGGGATTCCACAACCTCCTTTGGTAACCTCTTCCAGTGCTTAATTATCCTTATACTTAGAAAGTTTTTCCTAATATCTAACCTAAATCTCCGTTGCTGCTGATTAAGCTGATTACTTCTAGTCCTACCTTCATTGGGCATGGAGAAGAACTGATCATCGTCCTCTTTATAAAACAGCCCTTAATATATTTGAAGACTTATCAAGTCTCCCTCCCCCCCTTTTTCTCAAGACTAAACATGCCTAGGTTTTTTATTCCTTTCCTCATAGATCAGCTTTTCTGAAGCTTTCATCATGTTTCTTGTTCTCCTCTGGACTCTCTCCAATATGTCCACACATTTTTTTGAAGTGTGGCACCCAGAATTGGACACACTACTTTAAGCCAATGGGAGCTGCGGGAAGTGGCATGGATTGCAGGGACGTGCTGGCCGCCGCTTCCTGCAGCTCCCATTGGCTGGGAACGGCAAACTGCAGCCACTGGGAGCTGCGGGCAGCCGTGCAAATGTAAACAAACTGTCTGGTGGCCCGCCAGTAGATTACCCTGATGGGCTGCAGGTTACCCACCACTGCTCTAGATGCTTACTTAAGAGTGCAAGAGAAAATACGCAATATTATATCTGTAAGCAAAAGAAAAACAGATGTTCCTTATTAAAAAGTCTACATTTACTTACAGCAGTAATTAAGGTAGCATTTTACGTAAAGGGAAATATGTACAGTATCTCAGTTACTGCTGTGGGTAAATGCTGACTTTTCAAATGGTTACCGCTATATAGAAAAATCTAAAAAAAAAAATCTGATCACCATTATTTTGTAAGCCAATTGTTAACTGGAGAAAGTTAATACTGAGATGACATTCAAAATATATTCAGGACAAAGACTTGTCTAATATGTTGATCTGGAAAACAGATCTGCCAAATCTATTGCTTTTTGGCCTTTTCTATTGTTTTGAAAAACCTGATCAAGCTTTTTTTTTTTTTTTTTTAATATGGTGCCAGGCTCAAGGATTTCTGTTGAAAGGAATTGAATATGCATTCAGAGTGCGTTAAGAACTAGCCTTGGCACTAAAATATTTACAAGTAACCTTCTGCTTTGCTGACCTCTCTCATAATTCAGAAAATACAAATCCAGATTTCTCATACTTAGCGAGCTATTTGTGGTTTTTTCCCTGAGAAAAGAGAACAAACTCTTATACAGAAAAAATGAATAGAAATGATTTTTTTGATCTCTGACTTTCTATTGTTCAATTTCAAGACGTCCTTACCAATTCTTCTAAGCACATCCTTACAGAGTTGGTACAAATGCCTTGACATTTAGGCATCTCCTTTTCTTCCTTCAGGGTTATAATCACTAATAATTCAATTAAAGGCAGTACTAGCAGTTACTTTTTCCTCCCATCTCCCATTTTACTGGGGACCATAACAAAATAGGAACAATACTGAAAACATGTCCTTGAAAAGCATGCCTTCCAAATGGGGGGTTATTACAATACAATTTTAAAGTGGGAAGTCATGTGTTATAAGTGGTTTGTACCTGATTTTATGTAAACAACATATGAAGATATATGCAAATATACATGACAAGTAAGGGATAAGAAAGAAAATGTATGACTGTTGGATATCAACAAGGAATCTATAGCAAACATTGGTAGTAAAGCAATAAATGATCTGAAAAGAAATGTTTCAAACAAAAGAAATTAATTATGCTATGAGGTTAAGGAAGTGACTATATTGATGGTAGGAAGTGTGGATAATATTAAATATAAATGAAATGCAGAAGCAGCTAAGGGAAAGGTGGTGACAAGCTCGAAGCAAGAAAATATGTGACAGGAAAGAGTTCTGGGAATGAAGAGCAACAGAAGCAGAAGAGAGAAACAGGTAAGCTGTCAGCAAGGAACATTTAGGATTGTAAATGAGCTCTGCTGGAAGAGAAAAGGAAAGTTCATTGGATTGGAACTAGTGAGTGACAAGGACAGAAAAGAAAAGTTTGGGAATATCCTAAAATATGGCAGCAACAGTTTAACGAACTCTAGAATTGAAGGATCTGTGTGCATGCTGTTTAGACTGGGACTTAGACAGGATCAAGAACGGAGATAGAAAAATAGGGAACAAAGCTGACTATGTCAGAAGAAATAGAAAAGAGAAAAACAAATGACTACAAGAAAAACCTCACAATATGTATATACAAAATGTTTATTCCTGAAGGGCTTCATTGTGATGCACGAAGAGTCTAGAGAACTAAGAAAGTAGTAAGCAATTACAGACTGTCACAGAAGGTATCCAGGAAGGAGAATAACCTAGATGGCAGTTGGCCTGAAATCTACTGAACACAACAAAACGCAAGAGAAAGAGACTAGAAGAGTAAGGGAATGTTCATTTGGTCTCAAGAGAACACACCGGTCAAAGCTTCACACTGAAATATTACTGATAGAAGAGTGCAAAATTACAGGCAAGTTTATCTTATCCCTCAAATAAGCAGATACAAGTGGTGTCTAGGAGCGGACTATAACTTTCTTAAGTGTCTGTGCTCAGTTCAGGACCCAATGGTGTAGGAAAAGATAGTTTTATGTCATTTTTCTGCTCCCTTCCCATCCTGGGTTCAGCTGGGAGTTAGCTTGTTCCCTAGCATAACTCCAGACAGACAAAGGGCTGTTCTACATTATACTGGCATTGATTGTTCTCTAAGGACCATCCCACTAACCAGGGATTGTTGTCACAGAAAGCACTCTGGCCATGTCCCCTCTTACTACTTACGTTATGGGGGAATGGATTTCATACATCCAGCATATTAACTAATAGTATTTTTAAAACCACTACACTAGACTATTTAGCCAATGACTGGAATAGATGATTTAAGCCTACATTTATCACATATTGTACTGCAATAAGACATATCTGTTAGATTAGTTTCAGAGTAGCAGCCGTGTTAGTCTGTATCCGCAAAAAGAACAGGAGTACTTGTGGCACCTTAGAGACTAACAAATTTATTTGGGCATAAGCTTTCGTGGGCTACAGCCTACTTCATTGGATGCATGCAGTGGAAAATACAGTAGGAAGATATATATATACACACAGAGAACATGAAACATTGGGTGTTACCATACACACTATAATGAGAGTGATCAGTTAAGGTGAGCTATTATTAATTTTATATTATATTATTTTCCACTGCATGCATCCGATGAAGTGGGCTGTAGCCCACGAAAGCTTATGCTCAAATAAAGGTGTTAGTTTCTAAGGTGCCACAAGTACTCCTGTTCTTTTTGTTAGATTAGTGGTTTCCAACTTTTTCATGTCATGAACCACTTTGGGTTTATCTCTATTAATGCGACTCCTGAGGGGTCTGGGCGGGGGAGGGGATCTCCACATTTTAAGTGGCTAAAGTGGGACAGGTCCTGCCCCCAAGGGGTGGGAGAGCTGGAGGATGAGGACAGGGCCGGCTCTAACTTTTTTGCTGCCCCAAGCAGCAAAAAAAGAGCGCCGCCCCGCCGAGGCCCCCCCGCCGAGCGCCGCGCCGCCGGAGCCTGCCCCCCCCGCCGAGCCGCGCTGCCCCCCGCCACCCCAAGATTGGCCACCCCTTACCAGGTGCCGCCCCAAGCATGTGCTTGGTTGCCTGGTGCCTGGAGCCGGCCCTGGATGGGGAAACTCCAGAGCAAGCCTGCTCTGCACTCATCCCACAGCAATGACTGCTGTTCCATGGAGCTAGCAGGACTCAGTTCCCCACACTAGACATTACAACTTGGTCCTTGGCACATGCGGGCATGTTGCAGCACTGCTCAGGTTTGGCCCAGTTCCCCCAACTCACAGTTTGGGAAACTCTGTGTTATACATTTCTTTATATGGAAACTTACATATCTGTTCAGCAGCTTTCAAGGTGAAATTCTCAATCTGACCACTCTATTTTTAGACTTGCTATACACACTAGACATTGCAATTTTTGAGCAATTATTTTCATAAGCTTCTATCTTAAAATGTGTAATACTGTGTTTAATCTCATCCACAATGAAAACAGAAAGCCAAATAAAATGCATAACATAAGTAATTGACTAGGGCTTGTTTTTCTAATGTAAAACAAGCTGAGTGAGTTTAAATAGTCTAAATAGTCATTACAGTCTGACTGTGATGTGTTCTTCCCTCCACACTTGCTGAGGCATTTCTTGTATTATTTTAATGGTTTCTAGAGCAATAAATTACAGACACAGAACCGACTGCTGAAAAGTGTAGGCGGCTCGCCCAGCGTGATGCAAATCACACTGTAGGATACCATTTCTTTATAACAACAATTCTATTAAATTCCATGAAATTCTACCCACCATAACAATTCTACTACACAGTATATTGGTTGTTGGGACAATCATGTGTTTTAGGATTAGATCATGGAGTATGAAGCCTTTCACCTCTAAGAGCCTGATCTCGCATACAGTTACACATTTGTAGCTTTTCACACATGAGTAGTCTCGGTGGCACTACTCACAAACAAAGTTAAGCACATATGTAAATGTTTGCAGGATCAGTGGCCAAACTACTTATTTAAATCTAGACTGGCTAGGTAGTAACCAAAAGACACTGCCATCTGAAAGCTGCTAACAGATTATGAGAAATGAACTGGTGGCTTCTCAGTCCAGTTTCTTGCAGAGAATTGCTCATTTCACAAAGCCTACCCTAACTGACACCAATTAACACATCAGAGGCATTCATAGATTTCTAGGCCAAGAGAGACAACTGTGATCCTCTAGTCTGACCTTCTGTGTAACACAGGCCATAAAATGCCCCAAAATAATTCCTAGAGCATATCTTTAAAACAAACAAACAAACAAACAAAAACATTTATCTTTGATTTAAAATTGCCAGTGATGGAGAATCTACCAAGACTCTTGGTAAGGTGTTCCAATGGTTAATTAGTCTATTAAAATTTACATCTTGTTTCCAGTCTAAACTTGTCTTCAACTTCCAGCCATTGGATCTTGTTATACCTTTCTCTGCTAGACTGAAGAGCCCATTATCAAATATTTGTTCTCCAAGGAGGTACTTATAGAACATGCTCAAGTCATCCCTTGTTAAGATATATAAGCTGAGCTCTTTGAGTCTAGCACTGTAACGTGTGTGTGACGGCGTTGGGACTCACCACCACAGCACCTCCTTCTGTTCAGTCCGGGAATTAGCTCTTAATAGTCCTGGAGCGCCCTCTGCTGGCGGTCCCATCCCGCATTGCTCCCCGCTCGGCGGCATCCTCTTCAGGACACGGCCCTCCAGCAGTGCCCCTTAGTCCACCCTCACCCCCTTCTGGGGAGGGGAGCAGGGGTTAACAGCAGTGGCCACCCGCAACCTCACAGTCTAGCCCCTGGCTCAAGGGCTGGTTACAGTCTGCTCTGACCGCTTCTCCACCACCAGTGGAGTGATACAATGGGGATACAAGGGGGGGGACGACTCAGGCCCGCTCATTACTCTGGATCCTGACTCAGGGACCCTCTAGTGGCAGCCTCCCTGCCTTCCTTCTTTCCCCTTGTCCAACTGTCCCTGGGCCACTTCCCCTCTGGCCCCTCGCACCCTCTAGGCCCTTTCTATCAGGGCCCGCTGTCTGGCAAGTATTGGGCCAGAGCCCTACTATGCTCCCCCGAGCCTGCCCAGCACTGCTCTGTCTGAGGTGCTGGTCTCCTGTTCTGGAGACAGAGCTTCCCCCATGAAGGTCTGGGACAGACTCCCTGCTCCCTTCCTGGGCCGCCTTTATATAGGACCTAGCCTAGCCCTGATTGGCTGGCTCTAATCTCGGCCCTGATTGGCTCTCAGTAGGCCCTTCCCTAATTGGCTGCCAGCGTGTGCAGCTGCTCTGGCCTACTCTAGCCCCCTCTCTCATGGGGGTGGGGTAGCCGGCCCACCACAGCGTGTTTTCCACTCCTTTAATCATTCTCGTGGCTCTTCTCTGAACCCCCTCCAATTTTATAATCATCCTTCTTGAATTGTGAACACTAGAACTGGCCATGGCATTACAGTAGGGGTCACATCAGTGCCAAATACAGAAGTGAAATACCCTCTCTATTCCTACTCGAGATTCCAGCTTATACATCTAAGTATTGCATTAGCCTTTATGGCCACAGCGTCACACTGGGAATTTATGTTCAGGTGGTTATTCACCACTACCCCCAAATGTTTTTCAGAGTACTGCTTCCTAGGATAGATTTCCCCTCATCCTGTGAGTATGGCCTACATTCATTTTTTCTAGATTCATACATTTACATTTAGGCATATTAAAACAAGAGCTGTTTCCTTGCACTCAGTTTACCAAAGCAATCCAGATCGCTCTGTCTCAGTTACCTGTGTTTTTCATAATTTACCAATATTTTAAAGACTTTTAGTAAAAAAAAACTTGCAAAATACTTCTCATCCATAAACTCGGAGCAAGTTTGTGTGTGTGTGTAATGGACAATTAAATATTCCTGCCCCCCAATCATCTTTTTCATTATGATAAAGGTTGAGTCAGGAGATTCTGGGGACATATCAGTTGGAAGCAACAGAGAAGAGGAATGCAAATGTTATGCAGAAGTCAAGAAGGCTAATGCAATCCCAGGATGCATCAGGTGATGTATTTCCAGTACAGATAGGGAAGTGTTAGTATCATTATACAAAGCACTGGTGAGACCTCATCTGGAATACTGTGTTCAGTTCTGGTCTCCCATGTTTAAGGAAAATTAAGTGAAACTGGAACAGGTGCAAAGAAGAGCTACTAGGATGATCCGAGAAATGGAAAACCTACCTTATGAGAGGAGACTCAAAGACCTTGGCTTATTTAGCCTAACCAAATAAAGGCTGATGGGAGATATGATTGCTCTCTATAAATACATCAGAGGGATAAATATCAGGGAGGGAGAGGGGTTGTTTAAGTGCCATTGTTGACACAAGAACAAATGGATTTAAACTGGCCATCAATAGTTTAGGCTTGAAATTAGACAAAGGTTTCTAACCACCAGAGGAGTGACATTCTGGAACAGCCTTCCAAGGGTAGTAGTGGGAGCAAAAAACCTAACTGGCTTCACGACTGATCTTGTAAGTTTATGGAATGATGAGACTCCCTACAATGGATTGTAGACGACTTGTACTGCTAGTAGCAAATATCTCCAATGGCCAGGGATACAACACTAGGTGAGGAGGGCTCTGAGTTCCTACAGAGAATTCTTTCCCAAGTGTCTGGCTGTTGGGTGTTGCCAAAATGACTGCCATATTTGGGGTCAGGAGAGAATCTTCCCCCAGACCAGAGCAGAGACAAAACTCATGGGTTTGTCGCCTTCTTCTGCAACATGAGCCATGGGTCACTTACAGGTTTAAACTAAAGTAAATGGTGGATTCTCTGTAAGCTGAAGTCTTCAAATCATGAATTGATGACTTCAGTAACTCAGCCAGAGGCTATGGGTCTATTACAGGAGTGGGTGTGGGAAGTTTTGTGGCCTGCAATGTGCAGGAGGTCAGACTAGACGATCACAATAATACCCTATTGCGATAAACAGCATTGCAACCTTACATAAAATTGTCATGAAAATTCACCAGCTTTTATTTATTCATATATATATGACTAACTAGTATTTCAATTAAAAAACAATTTCTGGTGACAGAGCTGCAAAGAACTGGGTAACTGAGCTCCCTGTAAGCTGCGTGGCCACGCAGCAGCCTATTAAGCGTCGCTTAGGGAACCCGCCCATCCAGGACCTGCCTTGGCTGGGGGAGGGGCGTCTTTCCCCCAGCCCCAACCTAGCCCAGCCCCCGCCCCTCCCCCGGCCCGAACCCAGGACCTGCCACAGCCGGTGAAGGGGCACCCTCCTCCAGCCAAACCCAGCCCTGGACCTGCCACCCCCAGCTGGAGTCCTCACCCCCCCAACTCCAACCCTAATCCTCTGCCCCAGCCCTGAGCCTCTCATTCCCGGCCCCACCCCAGAGCCCGCACCCCCAGTCAGAGCCCTCACATCCCTGCACCCCAACCCTCTGCCCCAGCCCTGAGCCCCTTCCCGCACTCTGAACCCCTCGGCTCCACCCCGCACCACATGAATTTTGTTATGTGCACCAACATGGAGGTGATGTGTTACACATGTGGGAAAAATTAGAAGGAACATTCTGGGTGAGAAGTATCCATGTTCTAAACTTGTACCCTCACTGTCCAGAGGAAAGGGTAGGGTTGCCAACTTTCTAATCACACAAAACCGTACACCCTTGCCCTGCCCCCTTCCCTGAGGCTCCGCCCCGTCCTGTGCCTTCTCTGAGGCCTCATCCCCGCTCACTCCAGTCCTCCTCCCTCTGTCGCTCACTCTCCCCCACCCTCACTCATGCTCCATTTTCACCGGGCTGGGGCAGGGGGTTGGGGTGCGGGCTCTGGGATTGGGCCAGGAACGAGGGGTTCATGGTGTGGGAGGGAGCTCTGCGATGGGGCAGGGAGTTGGGGTGTGGGAGGGGGTGAGGGCTGTGGACTGGGGGTGCGGGCTCCAGGGTGGCGCAGAAATGAGGGGTTGGGGGTACGGGCTCTGGGTTAGGGCAGAGGGTTGGGTTGGGGTGGGAGGTGCGTTCTCTGTCCCTTCAGTCCATTCTGGTGTGACATGCAAGCTGCTTCATGCGGGCAAAACATAAGCCCCTGGAGAAAAGTAAACACACTGGTTCTGGACACTATCCCTACTGACTCTCACTTTAGGGACCACAAAACCTCCCTCCCCACTCATAAACTTATGAGTTTGGTTATACATTGAATCTTGGGCCTGGAACATAAGGGCCCCTATTAAACCACTTCACAGAGCAGCTCAGATTTGTTGAAAATGATCCTTTCACAACAGCACTCATTCACCAATGTGGTATTAGTTCAAGGGAAACTTAGTTAAAATTTTCCCCAGTAGCTTGTGTTCTCTCTTTTCAACAGAATTCTCATTCTAACCTATGATGGAGTTTGCAAGATTTTACAATAGCAATTATTCTTCCATTTAACAAAAACCAGAGCATTACCATAGAAACCTCACAGTCCTGTTGTAGAGGCACCTTCAATAGTTCCCCTAAATATTCAATCAATATGTGGGCATTTAAAAAATGTTTTTTTAAAAAATGATAATAAAAGACAAAAGAGAAAAACTATAATTCAGGGAAAAGACTACAGACTGGGCTCACAAAATACTAATCATAATTTAGGAAAGGCTGTGATTCCTTTCAGTTTTTCCAATAGTTTTATTTTAGCAAGAGGAACTTGGATTGCTAGACCTACAAACTCTGTAGTAACCAGGGCCGGCTCTGGCTTTTTTGCCGCCCCAGGCAAAAAAGCCTCCCGCCGCCCCCCCCCGCAGGGGAGGGCGGCGAGCCCCGCCGGGGAGAGCGGAGCCCCGGCGGCCAGAGCACCGGGGGAAGGGCGGCGAGCCCCACCGGGGCTCCGCTCTCCGCGGCGGCCAGAGGCTGCGCCGGGGGGAGGGCAGAGAGCCCCGCCGGGGCTCCGCTCTCCACGGCGGCCAGAGGCTGCGCCAGGGGGAGGGCGGAGAGCCCCGCCGGGGCTCTGCTCTCCCCGGCGGCCAGAGGCAGCGCCGGGGGAAGGGGGGCGAGCCCGGTCGCGGCCCCGCTCTCGGGCCAGAGCACCGCGCCGCCCCCCTCCAGGTGCCGCCCCAAGCACCAGCTTGGTGGGCTGGTGCCTGGAGCCGGCCCTGGTAGTAACCTGTTCACTCTTGTAGTACATTTGACAACATAAACCTCACAGTCCGATACTGATGCTTGGCACATTACCATTTTAGACCTACATGTTTGAAATTCTATATTGCATTTCAGATCATGACAGTGTATACCTGGATGACCTCTCTGGGAATGCTAGAGAGCAAAATATAAAGAATTTTTTTAAAAAATAGTCATAGATTCCAAGGCCAGGAAGGATCATTGTGATCATCTAGTCTGAACTCCTGTATAACACAGGCCATAGAACTTCCCCCAAATAATTCCTAGACTATATCTTATAGAAAAAAAACATCCATCCTGATTTAAAAATTGTCAGTGATAGAGGATCCACCACAATCCTGGTAAATTGTTCCAATAGTTAATTACTCTCACTGTTAAAAATGTACACTTTATTTCCAGTCTGAATCGTCTTGCTTCAACTTCCAGCTATTGCATCATGTTCTACTTTTCTCTGCTAGACTGAAGAGCCCATTATTAAACTAGTGTTCCCCACGTAGATACTTATAGACTGTAATCAAGTCACCCCTTCATCTTCTTTCAGTTAAGCTAAATAGATTGAGCTCTGAGCCTATCACTGTAAGGCATGTTTTCTAATCCTTTAATCATTCTTGTGGCTCTTCTCGAAAATCCTCCCCAATTGATCAACATCCTTCTTGAATTATGAGCATCAGACTTGGGCACAGTATTTTAGTGGCAGTCACAGCAGTGTCAAATATAGAGGTAAAATAACTTCTCTAGTACTACTTGAGAGTCCCCTGTTTATGCATCCCAGGGTCACAGTAGTTTTTTTGCCCATAGCATCATACCGGGAGCTCATGCATCTATTATTATTTAAAAAAGCAATTCTACTTCATTAGTTTGCCCGACTCTCTCTTGATTTTCAATCTGCATTAGAAACAACTTTGTTCTCATATTATTTAACTAACCTTCATTAAAAAATTGGTATAAAGCTGTTGGACTACCATCAAACAATTTAGTTGTAATTAGGGAATTATAACAATTTTTCTTTACTTCATTCAAACTACTTTGCAACACAGCGTTATGAGAGGAAGTTGATATGCAATACAGTATTTGATTCTTATCAGATTCTGAGCGTTTGACTAATGCTGTCTTCTGTGTATATATGCCTTCCACATCCAGCATGCAGCTCATTACATTTAGAATTTGTCTTTTGTAATGGCACACGGAATGCACACTTTGACTTATACATGGAAAAAAATATCAGTGGAAACAGCACACGTAGCCCTTTTAAGTGTTGGGGAATTTGAGGAATCATGTCCTTACAATTTATACCACATAAAAAATATATATTTACTGATCACCTACAACTACTTCTTGTTATGCTGATAATGCAACTCTCTGGGCTTCCCCTGAAGTCACAGAATTTAATAAACTTGGCTAGAGAGAATACGACCATGAGCCTCAGCTATGCCTGTGCAGCGCAGCTCAGGAGGGGGAGTGTGCAAGGATGACCATTGCATTTCTCTAGTGCAGAGCCTGCTCTCTGCTGTGTTGGTCCCCTAAGTGTAACACAGAGTAGCTTACAGGCTACTCAACCTAGGATGGCTGCTAATGGACCTAAGGCATATGGCAGCCAGGGATCAGCAAAGCATAAGGAATCTTCTCTTTATTTCTGGCCACACTGCCTAAACCAGCCAGAAACAAATTAGGTATCATAGGACCTGCAATGGCAGTTCTATGCTAGTAGAGGAACCTCCTACACTGGAGTAACCCTCGGCCAGTTTTGGCTTTAAGATCATAATCTGCCAGTGGTTAGGCATAAAGTAGCTGCACAGCACTGGAGGATCTATTGCTGCATTTGACCAATATTTTAGAACACTATAAATCTAACTACCAAGAAGGAAATATACACACGCACACTGCACATTCTAAACAAATAAACAAACATCCATAATTTGGAAAAATAATTCAAATAGTTACAAATTAAAAAAAAAAAAGTAAATCAATAACAAAACCCAAAAGAAACAAAAACAAAGCAAGTGAAAATACAATTGAACCTCTGCATTTTATTCTGGATGTCCAAACCCAGGTATTTTACTATCATCTTAATTTAGACAACTGCAAAAATAGCAACTGTAAATTACTCTGATAGACATCAAATCCTGTCTTTGAAAGTGATACTTGATATTTAATTAAAACAAACAAACAAACAAAACAAAAAACACTGAAAAGAGCCAGGCCTAGTCAACTCATTTTTAGGGAGCTGAGTTATAGAAAATCTCAATTTATAGTGAAATAAAAAAAAAGTTCTACAATGATGCTAAAGATTGCAATGTGCCAGTGGGGTTCCACTTATTGTGAAAATTTGGTTACACTGAAGATGTTCTGTGAATAAAAATTAAATCACTATTGCAGATTTCATTCTGCTTTTGTGGGAAGATACCTCTTTGGTGATAATTAGTTTAATCACCAATCTTGAGGTAAAAATGGACACAGCCAAAAACAAGGGGTCATGTGCCAAAATCCAGTTAACACATTGCAACATTGAGAGATTTCTCCAAATAAGAAATAATGGAAGTTAAGGAAAAAATGAGCGTTAACGGTGAGAAACTCATGTCATTGATTATATGGATAACTTAGATATATGGTAAAGCCACTATGCCTACAATAAGAGTGATACTGAAAGGTACAGATTCTCCTCTCCTCCATTATCCAAACCAGAATAATAAGAAAGAAAATCTTCAAGGGAAAATAAAGCTGCAGGCATTTCCCCCCCCCCCCCATTTTGAAGTATTAGTATTAAACATTTATACCATTCTGCACAAGCTTGAATGTCTGGGAGGAGAATTGAGTTGTTATCAATGATACAGAAAGTGGGAAGGGGAGAATTTAGGAGGAAAGATAAGAATTCAATTTTTTCCATGTTTAATTTCTGTGGGATAGCCATGAGGAGATATTAGCCAGACAGGAAGAGATGTGAGTTTAGATAGGAGTGAGGGGAGAGAGGGAAATAGAGAAGAAGATTTGAGAGTTGTCAGTTTAGATATGATAACAGAGAGTATGGGAATGGATTAATTCACCCAGCCCATGAGTATAGAGTGAAGAATCAACAGTCTAAAGTCAACTCCCTTGAGACTCTCATAGCAGGTGGGTGGGGGGAGAAACAGCCACAATGGGATCCTCATAGACTCATAGACTCATAGACTCATAGACTTTAAGGTCAGAAGGGACCAATATGGTCATCTAGTCTGACCCCCTGCATGATGCAGGCAACAAAAGCTGACCCCCCCACTTTCCCTTAGCTCTGCTTTTGAAGTCTCCAGATCGTGATCTAAAGACTTCAAGACGCAGAGAATCTTCCAGCTTGCGACCCCTGCCCTATGCTGCGGAGGAAGGCGAAAAACCTCCAGGGCCACTGCCAATCTACCCTGGAGGAAAATTCCTTCCCGACCCCAAATATGGCGATCAGCAGAACCCCGAGCATACAGGCAAGATTCTCTAGCCAGACCCTCATTTGACCAGCGATGGCCGTTATTGCCTAATTGATTAGAATCACGTAATCCCATCAAACCATTCCCTCCATAAACTTATCTAGCCTAATCTTGAAGCCAGAGAGGTCTTTCGCCCCCACCGTTTCCCTCGGAAGGCTGTTCCAAAATTTCACCCCTCTGACGGTTAGATCCTCTGAGATAACACCAATGGAAAGCAGGCAAAGAATCTCTAAAGGTCAACATCATTGTAGCCTGAGGCAATGAGATCTTGAAGTCCTAAAATCATGCAATTGCACTCCTTAAGGAGGTCTTAAGATACTAAGCAATTTTTGGTCAACAAATGTGCCTTTAGATAATATTATTGAGACAAATTACTTGAATTATAGAGGTAACTAATAGCACCATCATAGAAAGGATGAAACACAATTATATCTATCAATGGGCTAAATCCTGCTTTTGGTTTACACACATTCAACTCTTCTGGACTTCATTTAAAGTTGTACCAAAGTACCTGAGGGCATAATTTGGGCCCAACTTATAATGCTATCAGATATTACTCAGCAGACTTCTAAACAATGTGAGTGTTAGAGAATCCCAGTTATTTAGAAAAATGGATACATGTTTTCATTTGTGGTTGAAGCCTCTACGGGTTTCAGTCCAGAGAGAGATAGCGTGGTGTCCAGAATCTCACTTTATCCAGTGACTCCCCTGCATATCAATTTACAGTTTGCCTCTCACAAAATTGTGGAAACACACATGGCATAAGATAATTTCAGGTGGCACATTTCTCACTCCAGCGCTGCATATGAAAAATGTTACATTTCTTAGGTAAGCATCAATCCTAAAAAGCACTTCCCCATGCACCAACGTCATGACTGAGCAATAAATATCCTTAAATTTCCCACCCCAACACTTCATCATCCTTAGTTAGTTTTTTTTAAATAACCTTTTCCTTATTTAGATCATTAAAGTATTACATCTGTAATACTCATCCCTTAGATTTAGGAAATCTGATTTTCACTGTCTGAGTACGTATGCTTTCATTGTCAACTCAAAGAGGACAAACTTTATTCTATATTATGATGAGCTTTCTTTAGAAATCTATTTCTTTCTCCAATATGAGTGCTTTTCCTTCTGACAAGCCATCTCTTGTTTCATACCCCATTTCCTCTTACCACTTTTCTATCTCCGCATCCTTTACTTTTCCCATATTTTCACTTTTATACTTGCATATATTTTATTTTTCATACTGACAGGTAGCAGCTGCAGCAATGTTATTTCTGTTTCTCCTGCCTCCCTCCCTCTTTAGCTTCTTTCTTAAGTCTTGGAAAGCCTGAGGACATCCAGCATATGTCCAGCACAAGGCAATTCACATGATCTTATGGGCATTTTGTACATTCAATATCAACTCCTATTTAAGATCGCACAAATGTTATTGTTGTTTTATCTTATTCAGGGTGGTTTCATTACTTTTTCTAAAAAGTTATATTTAGGAAAAGTAATGAACTAATACATTTGTGCCTGTTGTTTTAAAAATCTCTCTCAGATCTGATGATTCTAAGTCAGAAGATATATAGTTGTACCTTTCCAGAAGAGAGGCCTCCATTTTGCTGTTGCTGTTGCAAAATTAAGGTTCAAAACAGAAAAACTGAGCTTCTAAACAACAATAATTATGGATGCATATATAGGCTCAAGGAGCTCTGAGTGAGTGGGCCCTTGCCTGGGAACAGGGGTCTTCCTGTGCATTGCTCCAAGCACTATAGCTCTAATCCTGCATTTGGATCTGTGTGGATGGATCATTATTCTTGTACATAATCCTGTTTAAATCAATCTTTACATGGGGCCAAAAGTCTGCTTGCATAGATTGGATTACAGAATCAGGGCCATGGTAATTCAGGCCCTAATTCTGCAAGATATTTAAGCATTTGCCTAATTTTAAGCACACAAGTTATTCAATTGACTGCCATGAACTAGTCACATGCCTAAAATTAAACATGTGCTTAAGTGGTTTCTGGATTGGTGCCAGAGTGCTCAGTCCTTTTCAGGATTGACTCACTAGTTTCTATGCAATCTTTCTAAATAGGAAATGTTTTACAGATCTATTTAAATGAAAACCTACGGTAAATGCTAGAGTTAGTTATTGTTTAAGATTTTTAAAGCAGTCTTGGGGATTTAGAATTCATGGAACATATGATTCTAAATGCTTTAGACCGCTTTGAAATTCTCATTAGTTTTATCTAATTTAGTATATTTATTTAGCAAAATAAAGATTACACACACACACGCACATCCTTCATCCAGCCACCAACACGGCCTCTCCCCCAACACACATACTATGGAGGAAGTGGGGAGAACAACATATTACAAGTACCACAAAATAAAAGGCTCTTCCAAACATTTTGTTTTGTGTGACCCTGGAGAGAGAATAAAAACGTGTCAAGAAATATTTATCTAATGACATAACTACTGCCCTAAACTAATGCAGTCACAGTAACAACAACATATTCAGTGGTCTGTGGTGATGTCTTTTATTCAGATGGATAGGATATGCTAATTAAGGTCCAGATTCCACAAGGTACTTGAATATGTGCCTTAACTTCAGCATCTGAGCAGTTACAATGAAGTTGATGGCCGACTCCTGCTTAAAGTGCCTTGCTGAACGGAGGCCACAAAACGGCAAACATCCTTGGTTTTTACTTAATGACCCTACTAGAACCTAAAAAAACCACTCCTAAGAGACACTCAAAGTTTTTCTGGTAATGCTTCTCTGTTCCTGTTTTAACAGCAGCAGCTATTTCTGCTTCAAAACACAACAGCTATTTCTCAAAGCAGGATTTATCCCTGGTTGAAAGAGAATACAAGATTTACATAAATAACAAAACCACCCTGACACCACTGTATAATTCTATTGTTCTCTTTCCAATATTTTAGAAAATCTGACCTTTTGCACCATTCTAAACTACTGAGTGATTACAAGTATTTACAGTACACAGACATACACTCACATGTGCACACAGACTCTTCAGAACTGTTGAGCACCAAGGTTTCCTGCCCCACTGGCAATCTGAAGATTAGTACATCAATCAGCTACTGATGAGTCTTGGGTTGATACTTGAAATGCTACTTCATCCTCCCATGTGGTGTTCATCTTGACCCTTCCAGCTGGAGATAAGATTCCTCACAATTGCAGCTACTAGGTGGTAGTGGGTAATTTCTTTTAGCTGTCAATTCTTCCCTTTCTTAAGATGTGTTTATTTACAGACGTATGTTTAATCACTCAAATAAATATTAGCAAGAGCTACATAGCTATTAGACTGTTTGAATTGCACAGGAGCATCAAATTCAAGTACGACATTTATGACCACAGCTTTTCTAAGCATTTCTCAGGAAAACAAAAACAAAGAAAACAATCTTGCTAAATTTCTGTGAACAATTTTAGAGTCTATTTCAGAGACTCTAAAATTTCAAATGGGATAGAGCCCTGAATCAGGATATATATATATATATATATACACACACACACATATATACCAGTATAAAGAAATATAATTGCACACTATTTTATAAAACTCTCTAGTCAACAGTTCTCATTCCTTAAGACATAGCTGCACTTGCAGGGCCCAAAAGAGGACTACTAGATGCATCCGAAGAAGTGGGCTGTAGCTGTAGCCCACGAAAGCTTATGCTCTAATAAATTTATTAGTCTCTAAGGTGCCACAAGTACTCCTGTTCTTTTTGCGGATACAGACTAACATGGCTGCTACTCTGAAACCTGTCTCTAAGCATTATAAATCTTGCAGGCTTCTGGAGCAATTTTCTTGCTTGGCTAAGCTAGTATGGACTTTTCCAATAATAAATAAACTAAATGCTTCTCAAAACCAATTCTGCCCAAAAAGATGTAGCAAATTGAATAGAACTGTATCGTTTCTTTTCTAGAAAGTTTGTTGCTTTTGTTACCTAATCTTTCTCAGTAATTAGCAAAATGAATGACCGAGCAAATTTTGTAGTGTATTTGGGATTACTGATGACGCCTTTTAATTGAAATAAAACATTCAAGTTGAATTTCATAGAAATATGGACTTACTATTCATCTCTACTGAAAGGAATATTTGAAATATGTAATTTAATGCACCAATATCCTTGGAATTTTTTCGTATGACGTCCATCCAAGTGATTTTTTTTTATAACTAATCCTGATGAAGTTGGTTAAAATACACATTTTCAGATCAAATAATGAGAAATCATGTATGCATCCCTGCTCCTTAACTAGTCTTCCTGAAGTGAAATTGCCTTTATAAATAAAAAATACAAGAAAGTTGCCTCATATCAGCAGCATATTGCCATTACAATACTTTCAGATGTCTAACTTTTTTTTTTACTATATTGTACAAATATCTAATTTGCAGCAAGCCAAATTAGCCTGTGAAAAAATACATAAAGTATCAATGGTTGTAGCCGTGTTAATCTGGATCTGTAAAAAGCGACAAAGAGTCCTGTGGCACGTCTGTTAATACATAACGGGTTTGTTGCTTATCCTCACCTGTTACAGCTCTGCCAATGTTAGGGCAGTTTATAAAATGATGATTGGGGTATGAATTTTTTGCTATTAAGAGTTAAAAAAGCAGTTCTATAAATACACAATTACAATTGGTACTGTACTTGACAAAACGAATTTGCAGACTACAAAAGAGTATCACAACTCTCTGTTCCTTATGCTTTGCTTGTTTTAGGATTATATGCAGTGACACAGTAGAAATAATATTTATAAAACAGCCTTAGGAAATTCTGCATTTTTAATGGCCAGTAATCTGTAAGGCCCTAATATGACATACTACTCAATGGAGCTCTTTGCAGATGTAGGGATCCAGCCATATTAATCAGCTTGCAAGACTGGGGATTGAGGTATTCTGGCAAAGTATAATTGGCTGGGACTATTTTTGTGGACAGAACCTAACAAGCCAACAATACCAATACCAAAACTATATTTGACTTCCCAATTCCACTCAAAACATTTAACAATAATATATTAGAAATATACTTAAATATATGTTACTGTATTGATCTTTTCCAAGTACACACACTTCCCTCATCTTTGTAAATCAAATCAGAATATAGTGTGAGTGTCTTAAATTTTTGTAAGGACAATTTTAGTATACATACTTTTTCTCTTTTGGTAGTAATAGTCCCCTGGTATTTTTTTATTATTATTATTTTATCCTTGGCAAGGTATTATTCCTGCTTTTTAGCAAGTCGGAGAGAATTGTTATTTTCTTTGGCTATATTGTTTTAAGGATCCCCCCATGACGCTTACTCAATACCTTGGAACCAAAAATGAAAAATAAACTTGATTCTAATGACTTTAAAGATCTTCTTCCGATGAAATCCTTGAGAGGGGACCATGATTCACTAGGCTCCTTAGGAAACGTATGTGTTTCTAAGTCAACCAAATTGACAATGTTCAACTGAATGAGTCTCAGATTTCTAATGGTCAAATTCTATGCTGGTGTAAACTGTCACAGCTCCATTGACTTAAATCTGTTGCATCACCTTTAGTGACTATCATGAGAGTCTATGTCTGTGGCCTTTAATAGGATGAGGAAAATTTTAGGAATATACACTAATCTCTTAATGGTTTTGGAATAATAGTTTCTAATGTGGAAAAATCAATAGGTACTCTTCAAGAAAAAAGAATGTGAAATAAATAATAAGATTATATCTCTACAACCCCCCTCACCCACTGTCATATAGAACAATGTTGCATTGCAGAGGCATGTGGAAAATCTGGACCTCAATGTCAAGTACTTAAGTCGTCTTGTTGTAAACTTCTCAATATTTCTTTCAGAATAACTGAAACAGATACAGACTCAGATCAGCAAAGGGATCATCTGTATGAGTGGACCTTTAACACCTTTGTGGAGTGTTCTTTGGTCTGAGGGTATGTCTACACTATGAAATTAGGTCGAATTTATAGAAGTCATTTTTTTAGAAATCGTTTTTATACAGTCGATTGTGTGTGTTCCCACACAAAATGCTCTAAGTGCATTAAGTCGGCGGACTGCGTCCACAGTACCGAGGCTAGCGTCGACTTCGGGAGCGTTGCACTGTGGGTAGCTATCCCACAGTTCCCGCAGTCTCTGCCACCCATTGGAATTCTGGGTTGAGATCCCAATGCCTGATGGGGCAAAAACAGTGGGTGGTTCTGGGTACATGTCGTCAGGCCCCCCTCTCCCTCCCTCCCTCTGTGAAAACAACAGCAGACAATCGTTTCACGCCTTTTTTCCTGGGTTACCTGTGCAGACGCCATACCACGGCAAGCATGGAGACTGCTCAGCTCACCGTCACCGTACGTGTCCTGGGTGCTGGCAGACATGGGACTGCATTGCTATACAGCAGCAGCTCATTGCCTTTTGGCAGCAGACGGTGCATTACGACTGGTAGCCATCGTCATCGTACTCCTGGGTGCTCTTTTAGCCGACCTCGGTGAGGTCGGTCAGAGGCACCTGGGCAGACATGGGAGTGACTCAGCCAGGTCATTCCCTTTTTAAGTTTCGTCTCTTGGAGACTCAGTCCTGCTGGCAGTAGTACTGCACCGTCTTCTGGCGAGCACCCAGGAGATGACGATGGCTAGCAGTCGTACTGCACCATCTGCTGCCAGCCTAAGATGTATAAGATAGATGGAGTGGATCAAAACAAGAAATAGACCAGATTTGTTTTGTATTCATTTGTATTCATTTGCTCCCCCCTCCCTTCCTCCCTCCATGAAATCAACGGCCTGCTAAACCCAGGGTTTTGAGTTCAATCCTTGACGGGGCCATTCTGTGTGACAGTTGTTTGTGTTTCTCCTTGATGCAAAGCCCCCCCCCCCTTTGTCGATTTTAATTCCCTGTAAGCCATGCCGTCAGTCACCCCTCCCTCCATCAGAGCAACGGCAGACAATTGTTTTGCGCCTTTTTTCAGCGCAGACGCCATAGGGGAGTCCGCTCAGATCACCGCGGCAATTATGAGCACTGTAAACACCACGCCCATTATCCAGCAGGATATGCAGAACCAGAACCTGCAAAAGCGAAACCAGGCGAGGAGGTGATGGCAGCACGGTGATGAGAGTGATGAGGACATAGACATGGACATAGACTTCTCACAAAGTACGGGACCCGGCAATGTGCACATCATGGTGTTAATAGGGCAGGTCCATGCCGTGGAACGCCGATTCTGGGCCCAGGAAACAAGCACAGACTGGTGAGACTGCATAGTGTTGTAGGTCTGGGATGATTCCCAGTGGCTGCAAACTTTTGCATGCGTAACGGCACTTTCATGGAACTTTGTGACTTGCTTTCCCCTGCCCTGAAGCGCCAGAATACCAAGATGAGAGCAGCCCTCACAGTTGAGAAGCGAGTGGTGATAGCCCTGTGGAAGCTTGTAACGCCAGACAGCTACCGGTCAGTGGGGCATCAATTTGCAGTGGACAAATCTACTGTGGGGCTGCTGTGATCCAAGTAGCCAACGCAATCAAAGAGCTTCTGATATCAAGGGTAGTGACTCTGGGAAATATGCAGGCCATAGTGGATGGATTTGCTGCAATGGGATTCCCTAACTGTGGTGGGGCAATAGACGGAACCCATATCCCTATCTTGGCACTGGAGTACCAAGCCAGTGAGTACATAAACCGAAAGGGGTACTTTTCAATGGTGCTGCAAGCATTGGTGGATCACAAGGGATGTTTCACCAACATCAAAGTGGGATGGCTGGGAAAGGTACATGACGCTCGCATCTTCAGGAACTCTGGTCTGTTTCAAAAGCTGCAGGAAGGAACTTTCTTCCCAGACCAGAAAATAACTGTTGGGGAAGTTGAAATGCCTATAGTTATCCTTGGGGACCCAGCCTACCCCTTAATGCCATGGCTCATGAAGCCATACACAGGCAGCCGGGACAGTAGTCAGGAGCTGTTCAACTATAGGCTGAGCAAGTGCAGAATGGTGGTAGAATGTGCATTTGGACATTTAAAAGTGCGCTGGGGCAGTTTACTGACTTGGATAGACCTCAGCAAAACCAATATTCCCATTGTTATTACTGCTTGCTGTGCGCTCCACAATATCTGTGAGAATAAGGGGGAGACGTTTATGGCAGGGTGGGAGGTTGAGGCAAATCGCCTGGCTGCTGATTATGCGCAGCGAGACACCAGGGCGGTTAGAAGAGTACAGGAGGGCGCGGTGTGCATCAGAGAAGCTTTGAAAACCAGTTCCATGACTGGCCAGGCTACGGTGTGAAAGTTCCGTTTGTTTCTCCTTGATGAACCCCCTCCCGCTCCTTGGTTCACTCTACTTCCCTGTAAGCTAACCACCCTCCCCTCCCTCCTTCGATCATCACTTGCAGAGGCAATAAAGTCATTGTTGCTTCACATTCATGCATTCTTTATTAATTCATCACACAAACAGGGGGATAACTGCCAAGGTAGCCTGGGAGGGGTGGAGGAGGAGGGAAGCACTGGGTGGGGTAGGGGAGGAGGGAAGGACAAGGCCACACTGCACTTTAAAACTTTAAAACTTAAAAACTTTAAAACTTATTGCATGCCAGCCTTCTGTTGCTTGGGCAATCCTCTGGGGTGGAGTGGCTGGGTGGCCGGAGGCCCCCCCACCGCGTTCTTCGGCGTCTGGGTGAGGAGGCTATGGAACTTGGGGAGGAGGGCGGTTGGCGGTCTGTGCTCCTGCTGCCTTTCCTGCAGCTCAACCATACGCTGGAGCATGAGAGTTTGATGCTCCAGCAGCCTGAGCATTGACTCCTGCCTTCTGTCAGCAAGCTGACACCACCTATCATCTTCAGCCCACCATTTACTCTCTTCAGCCCGCCACTTACTCTCTTCAGCCCACCACCTCTCCTCACGTTCATATTGTGCTTTCCTGCACTCTGACATTGTCTGCCTCCACGCATTCTGCTGTGCTCTGTCAGTGTGGGAGGACAGCATGAGCTCAGAGAGCATTTCATCCTGAGTGCGTTTTTTTTTGCCTTCTAATCTTCGCTAGCCTCTGGGAAGGAGAAACATATACAGCTGGTGGAGGGGGAAAAGGGAGAGTGGTAGTTAAAAAGACATTTTATAGAACAATGGGTGCACTCTTTCACGGTAAACCTTGCTGTTAACATTACATAGCACATGTGCTTTCGTTACAAGGTCGCATTTTGATGGCTTCACCCCTCCCCCCACCGCGTGGCTAACAGCGGGGAACATTTCTGTTCAGCCATAGGCAAACAGCCCAGCAGGAACGGGCACCTCTGAATGTCCACTTAATAAAACCACTCTATTTCAACCAGGTGACCATGAATGATATCAGTCTCCTGAGGATAACACAGAGAGATAAGGAACGGTTGTTGTTTGAATGCCAGCAAACACCAGGACCATACGCTGCAATGCTTTCTTCTGCAATGATTCCCGACTATGTGCTACTGGCCTGGCGTGGTAAAGTGTCCTACCATGGAGGACGGAATAAGACTGCCCTCCCCAGAAACCTTTTGCAAAGGCTTTGGGAGTACATCCAGGAGAGCTTTATGGAGATGTCCCTGGAGGATTTCCGCTCCATCCCCAGACACGTTAACAGACTTTTCCAGTAGCTGTACTGGCCATGAATGCCAGGCAAATTAATCATTAAACACGCTTGCTTTTAATATTGTCTAATATTTACAAAGGTACACTCACCAGAGTCCCTTCTCCGCCTTCAGGGTCTGGGAGCCCACCTTGGGTGGGTTTGGGGGTTACTGGCTCCAGGTCCAGGGTGAGAAACAGATCCTGGCTGTTGGGGAAACCGGTTTCTCCACTTCCTTGCTGTGAACTATCTTCCTCGTCCCCAAAACCCGCTTCCGTGTTGCGTCCTACTCCATTGACGGAGTCAAAGCACAGGGGTGGGGTAGTGGTTGCTGCACCCCCTAGAATGACGTGCAGCTCATCATAGAAGCGGCATGTTTGGGGCTGTGACCCGGAGCGGCCGTTTGCCTCTCTGTTTTTTTGGTAGGCTTGCCTGAACTCCTTAATTTTCACGCAGCACTGCTGCGAGTCCCTGTTATAGCCTCTGTCCTTCATGCCCTTGGAGATTTTTTCAAATGTTTTGGCATTTCGTTTACTGGAATGGAGTTCAGCTAGCACGGATTCGTCTCCCCATACAACGATAAGATTCCGTACCTCCCGTTCGGTCCATGCTGGAGCTCTTTTGCGATTCTGGGACTCCATGGTCACCTCAGCTGATGAGCTCTGCATGGTCACCTGTGCTGATCAGCTTGCAACGCTGGCCAAACAGGAAATGAAATTCAAAAGTTCGCGGGACTTTTCCTGTCTACCTGGCCAGTGCATCTGAGTTGAGAGCGCTGTCCAGAGCAGTCACAATGGAGCACTCTGGGATAGCTCCCGGAGGCCAATACCATCGAATTGCATCCACACTACCCCAAATTTGACCTGGCAAGGCTGATTTCAGCGCTAATCCCCTCGTCGGAGATGGAGTAAAGAAATAGATTTTAAGAGCCCTTTAAGTCGAAAAAAAGGGCTTCGTCGTGTGGACGAGTGCAGGGTTAAATCGAGGTAACACTGCTAAATTCGACCTAAAATCGTAGTGTAGACCAGGCCTTAGTGTCTGAATCCCTTTTACACTAATATTCCATTACACGGCCCAGGTGAGACACTACTTAAAGTGGTTCAAATGTAATTAATACCTGTTTGATAGAAACTTTAGGAATTGATTAGACCAGACTCCCACCTGCAGCAAAATTATATGTTCTGTAGAATCACAATTATTCTTTGTTAAAACTGAATGACTCAGTTTCTTCCACAGCTGGTGACTTTCTTTTCAATTGTAAATCAAATGTTTTTGTTGAAAAACTCTGCTGGATAAATTCATTTTTGTCACAGTCCCTGAATACGCACTCAAGTTATCTCATCAACAGTCAGATGATCTTTTAAGCTTCTTTTTTTCCCAGATACGAAACAGCCTACATTTATTTCTAGTTGTTGTTTTATCTCATTATGAAATTGATCCTGCGAGGGATGGACACCTAATGTGAGGTGCTTGGCACCCTCAGTTCCCATTGACCTCAATGAGGGTTGAAGTTTCTCAACATGTCTTAGCAGGTACTAAGCACTTGGCAGGACTGGGTCCTATACAGATTACTCACTGCATTGTACATGTTTCTGAATTCTTGCTGGTAGCTAGTTTTGTAGAATAATAATTAGATATGTTTTATGCCTCTAATCAATTGATACATTTTACTGAAGGTCAGAAGAACACTAAGGATTTTTTTGCAAATATTTTGGAAAGAAATTTGGTCAACGATACGAAAGCACAAATGTTTTCTATTTATTTAAATAATTAAAAAGACACCCATACCACGGTTCTATGCACCCTGCCATTTAATTAATTTTCACACCATAATACTTTCAACACTATTAAAAAGCAAGCATTCAGACAGGAACAAAACTCAACTCGTCTGGCCAGCCAACTACAAAAATAGTCCTTTCCACTATTACATCATTCCACACCTGCAACTCTCTCCAAAAAACACTATCATGCCCAGATCACAAAATTCAAGTTATTTCAGACCAAAAGTGGAGCAAATCCCAGAGTCCCAGGACCCTCACCAAGAACACCCTGACAGCAGCCCTCCTCTCTTCTATAAAAAAGGGGAATTCACCTTGAGTACCTTTGATTACTATTATTTTTGCCAAGAGGCCGAGACCTCATTGTGCTAGACACATGCTACATCAATTTTGTTCCCTGAATTGATTTAAAGGTGTAGCTCCATATAAAACACATTGCAGCAGTCTAATTTTCAGGTAACAAAAAGGCATGGATAACAATGGCAAGGTCTACATCTGAAAGTAGTTTACAACCTCCGACTCAGATAGGAAAAGCTGAACTAGTTAGGGCTATGATTCAATCTAGCTAAACAGCTGCAGGTCTAGTCTCACCCTTAAATTGTGAAAGATGAAAGAAAAATTTGTAATTTGCTACTTTTTCTCCCTCTTTAATAAGAATGTGACTTTATATGAGATTGTTAGAGATAACCACTGCCTTGGAATTGGGTTAAGTATATTAACTACAGTGTTGTATATTCATTTTTCCTATAGGTTCTTCTACATGAAGACGGACGAGTAATCCAGGCCAATATTTTTAACTTTATCCAAAACCAGCCAGGTCTACAATTTTTAACTGTGTGCTCGTTCGCGTGTGCACCCATTGTCTACCTTTTATAGGTTTTGGGACTCTTCTCTGAAATCTTTCAGTTACACAATTGCAACTTCATTTTAATCATGGACATAGCTGCCGAGTTTTGTACAGCTTAATGCGTGACATTTATGTAAATTATTTAATTAACTACTTTGCATACTTCCAAATAATTTGCATATGTTCATCAGTTTAAGCTTATGATCAACGTTCTTCAAGAGATGGTGATGATGGGACCTGGAGCTGCACAAGACTTAGAAGCTATGACACTGGGTGCCTTAGGGGTTCACTGGGTATCTAGAGGTTTTGGGGCCAGGGAGGAGGAGGTCTGGTGGGTATATGGATTTGTTGTGTGACTTCTGGGGCTGACTGAGTTTATGGGTTCTGGAGGCTGGCTGAGGTGTTGCTCACGTGACTGAGTTAAGTGTATGTACTGGGGTGGGATTGCTGGGTGCTGCTGGAGTTGGGTGTGTGCTGAGATGTCCACAAGTGCTTCAGTAGGGGGGAAGGTGTTGTCTGGGAGAGACTTCAGCCACCATCTTCTATCTGGAGGGCAGTGCTGGGTTGTCCAGCTGGAGAGCAAAAGTCTCTATGAGGCTGGGAACTGAGGACTCGCTGCAGAAGCCTGTGGCTATACTGATCCCCGTCACCTTCTGTCATCACCAGGCTGGACATCTGCAGTGCCACTGCACCTACTCCTTCCCCCCAACCCCCAAAACCAACAGGGGGAACAGCCAGCTGGGAGCAGACTTCCAGCCTGCCTGCTCATCCTCTAGGAACCTGACGGCATGACTGCAGCTTTTGCCAGGAGGACGCTCAACTAAATGCATGACAGTCAGGCTGAGATACAGGCAGCCATGACAGGACTGTCAAACTTGTGAATATCACGCAAACTGCGTGACACCTGGCAGCTCTGCAGAGATCCAGTTCTGGAAAACCCTCCTGTAACACAGTCTATATTTCCTCACTTGAACATTCTGACATAAGACAGACTTGAAAATACTAGTCACTTATCATTCACTCCTCTGGCTGAGGAGGAAAAAAGTTCTCCTGCCGTCATATTAATATGTAGTTTGTTGCCCTCAAAATTTATAAGGCCAGCATGGATGGCTGAGTCAGTGCTTGACTAGGATACCTAGAATGCCTGGTTACTTCCAGAAGTTGAGCTGGTGAGAGCAGAGGCCTGCTGGGACATTGCCACAGTTGGCAGCTGGAACTTTGTATTCTGGGGCTGAACATTTTCAGTTGTAGGCTCTAATAACTGTACCTTGGTCAATTTTTATTCAATTGAGACTTTGGCACAATAATTTCCATTTTTGATTTCTATTCTGTTTTTGGGGGGGGGGGGAGGAGTGTTGTTCTGATAGAAATGTATGAAGGCAGGTGAGATTTCATGAAGAGCGGGATTTTTTAGGAATACTGTAATTTTGACTTGTTGTAGAGTGCCCAGATACCTTTGAGGTAGGTATTATTTTTTGTAAATTTAGGTGTGGACAATTCATACATAAATATAAATTAATTCAGCAGGTGAAACTCTTCTCTCTGGATCTCTACTAAATGAATGGCCTACCATGGTTTTAGGGAGCACAGTGATTCTGGAGATGATATATTTTGGATAAGATAAAAACAGATACTTAGGGTCATTTAAGGTCCCATGGCACTTTGTGTTGCTCCCAAAATCCCAATGACAATACTATTTTGGTAATTATAGTTGGACTCCATAAATTCAACATGCAGTTTCAAGTGCATGATACCAAACAATTCCTGGGTACATGGTGTTTCAGTATTGTTGGAGAAGCATATGCTACTGTGTACAACAATCACATTCTTGGAGTCTTTGCTATTGCTGCTGCCAATGTCTGCCAAGTTATGTTCTGTTTTAAACTTGTCACCTCACAATAAGAAATCTCATCTTCGCATGTTTACTAGAATTGCCAGCTGACTAGATCCAGTTTTTCTTTCTTCTCTCTCTCCACTAGTACTCATCAATTTCAAGCAAATAGTTTGAAAGGGCAGTGGGTCCATCTCTGCTTTTCCTAAGACCCATTATTTTAATGGCTAAATTAAACCATTTTAACTTCTTTCACCTACCTGTCTCCCAGATGCTTCATTTCAAATCCACTTAGGTCTATCTAAGTACTAACAGCTCCTCAATTTTAATGGGTACTTTAGATTTAAAAAACTAAATGGGGAGAAGTATAATGTTCACAGTTTCATTCTTTAATATGAAACTGAAGCATTTACATTACAGTATGTTGAGAATTAATATTGAAATGAATCAATATTTACAGCCATCATAATTGTTTTAGATGTTGCTGCACTTAAGGCAGGGCTGAATATATTAAAATCACTAAAGGCATCCCTCCCAACATTAGAATATATTATCATAAGAAAGTGTTATGCACTTTACAAGAATGTTCACATTTGAATTTCACAAATAGCTGCATAAAACCTACCATTTTGATGACTCTATGTAAATTAAGGCACATGGGGCCCTATCTAGCTCCCTCCCAATCTCTGACAGGATTCGCTTACACACATTATCAGAATCTGTCCATCTAGCCAGCACCACAAGCATATAATGGAGGCAGGTGTTAAGAAAAGATCTGACTCGGCACCTCAATAGTCTTCACAGATGACATCAGACAGCATATGGATGGAAAAGGAATATAAATGATTAACAGGTAGTGGAGAGCCACAAGCCACTGTGAGAAGTGGCCTGTTATGGAACTCTATTATGGAAGTGGTGATCTGTTTGATAGCTGTGCTGTTATATGACCACTGAGCTAAGGCTGACACTGATCAATAGTCTCTAGCTTGATTATAATTTTTTTTTTACGAAAATGGAGTAAATATTACACTAATATGGCAATCAAACAAGTGTCTGGCTCCCTTTACTTCACACAGAGAAGTAATTCTATATGTATGTCTCTTATGGGAAAAAAAAAAGAAAATATGACAGTCGTAGAGTAAGCCAGATGGTCACAAAATGGCCCCATTTGAAGTGTTCAATCCTGTAAGGTGCTGAGCATCTTCTGAGAGATGTGTTCCTCATGCCGCCCATTGAAATCAGTGCGAAGTGTGAGGGTTTAGCAGTTCTCAGAGATGGCTACAGGTGGAGCTAGATGGTCAGATGTGGGGTAATTATGGTTTGTTGTTATGGTGGGCAGGTATAATTGCCATACTGTAGCAGCAGTTCAGCATACATTTTCTTAATATGCACTTTGTAGATTTTATTTTTCTATGGTCAGTTTCAGTTATTGTAGAGCAAAGGAAAAATAGGTACTAGTCACAATCAATTAAAAAAAACAAACAAACTAAGCATTGGTTAAAAAAAAAATCAGAGGAGTTTTCCTAGATGAAGATGTTCTTTGGGAAGTCCTCTCTTTATTTGAATAACCTGCTTGAGTGCTTTAGGGTCGCCAACAGTTATAAGCATGGGGATTTATTCCCATTTCATCTCTCTTTTGCTTCTAGCTCAGTAGCTGATGCTCAAAAACACCCACCAACCAACCACACCACCTCTAGGGATTCTAAGGTCAAGTACAATTTTGCCACTCACAACAAGACAAAAATGCTACCTAAACCACAGCCATAACTTCTCACTAAGGTCAAGGATATTCATATATAACAAGCTTTCTTGGAGGCTAGTTTGATGTTGTTTACCTACTCAAAACAGCAAGTTTGAAACAAAGTATCAAACTGATCACTGAGTCAGTGGAAATTGGACCTTGTAAAGGAGCAGCACTGTTTCTCTCAGGGAAGGAGTTTGGCTGTTGCATTCATAAACACCCCCTTGCTGGCTACAGCCAGTCAAGAGCTTGTCACTAGCTATAAATGCAGCTTGCTTTACTGACACCATCTCCCCAACAAGGGCAAAAAATATACTGATGGCCACTGTCAGAACATGAAAGGTTAAAAAAAGATTTAGAATAAATAAATAATACAACTAGCTTTCTGACGTAAAGCGCCAAAAGTTTCTGAAGGGAATGCGAATTCCGAGTATATAACTTTTGTTTCTTTATCTTTCATTTTGACACTCTGTTCAGAATCTGCTGATAGAACTCATATTAAGCTTCATCAAAGGATCACATCCAAAGTCACAACACTAGCAATAACAACATTCAGGAAGAAAAAGACCTAAAACCAGGATGTTTGCTCAACTGATTCATTCAATCTTGTCAGCTGAGACCAGTTTCTTAATGTAATACAGCACATGAGAGTGGGGTACATTACCACTTGAAACTTGCTGTGTAAAGTTATTTATTTATTTAAACATTGAGCCAAAGGAAAATAGCATTACTTCATAAACTCTTGAGGTTTCTCTCACCACAATTGCAGTGCATTCCTTGGGACAGGAGGACTTGGGTTCTTTTCCCATCTCTCCCACTGACCAGCTGTGTCACGATGGCCATGTCACTCCACTGCTTTGAGCCTCTGTTCTTCCTCCTACCCTGTGTCTTTCAGGGCAGGGATGGTCTCCTGCCATCTGTTTATACAGACCCTTGCATGATGGGGCTCGGACTGTGATTGCAGACCCAGGTAATACTAAGAGAATTTTTTCACTTCAAGATCCCAGAAACAAAGGCAAGGTTTTCATCTCGAGGCCAAAAGACCAAAAACATCAAGACACTTGATCACGGCCTTGGATAGACCAAGAGACTACCTACACTTGGAGCTCGGAGATACTACTAATTTAATGTTCTGCAAATTGTAAATTTTGAGGCAGCACGGTCTAAAATTTACCACATAAGAATGGGAATCAGATTCCATTCCTATTTCTGACATGACTCTGTGTCTTACCTTAACAGAGATGGCCTTTGCACACCTGCTACAGTTGCCAGTCTCCCATAATTTGGGAGAATGTAAAAGAAAGTATCAGATTTCATTACAAAAAGTAAGTTTCTGCCCTTTTACTTACGTAGAAATCTTTGAAAATGTAAATTGATACAGACAACACTCTAGGATTGACCCTCGTCACTTTTTCCTACAAATCACAGGTTATTCACAGTTCCCTCACAGCCAGCCAACAGTGGCCTTTGGGGACTGGAAAAGATCTCTTAAGTTTTTGAGAATACCTCAGATCAGTAGCTGCAGCACCATATGCCCGATGGCAGCAGTGCCACTGCAAGTACATTACCACCCACTGCCTGGGGCTAAGCAAGCACTGAGGCTGAGCAACTAGCATGTCCTCTCGCCCCAAGAAGAGCCCGCTCAGTGGCATGAGAGAAGCATGACACTCCCCAGGTCAACCATCAGACCAGAGTTTGGATCACGTGATAGAGGGGACTGAAACCATACTGAAGGGCACAATCTGACATGAGCTCTCTCTTTCTCAACAGCCAACCATCTGCTGACTATAGAAAGACTACAGGAGGCACAGGTCAAGAGGGGCCTGCACACCAGAAACTTGGGCTTGACAAGAAGGGGTGAGCATAGACACAGGGTATAGGTGTTTGTGGTTTTACCTGAAGTTCTGTAACTCTTGTATGTGTTGAGAATAAAGATTACTTCACTCTCACATGTCCCCAAAGAGTTAAACTATAAAGCAGTATCTCAGAGGTGGAATTTTGGGAGACTTTGCAAAAGTGACTGGGGAGGCTTGGGAGATCAAAGCAGTGATTTAATGGCCTAGGATAACTGAACTGTGGATTCTCACATCACAAGAAAGGGGGTCAGACAGGAGGTCTACACCTGGGACTGTGCTTTAGAGGACCAGAGCTAGAAACAGTGACTGAACACTACTCAGACCCAGTTAGCTTGGAAGTACACGAGATCCAACATTTGGGTTTAGTTACAACATATTGGTGGCCATCCACTATGGGGGACTCAGCCATGTCTGCAACAGTAAAAACTGAACAGATCCTGCTCACCACCTGCATAGCATAATAGTGAGTGTGAGAGAGGCAGACAAGTAGGTGACTGAGGCTGACATCATGGGCAGAGAGAAGGCTGACAATACAATAAGATAACATAGTAGATAGGTGGGGTGAGACTAAATTGTCAAGGGTTCTGAAGGTAGGAGGAAAAGGTTCATTTGATGGAGCTAGGATGGGGAATTCAGTGGAGGGATTCAAAAAGGGGGATGAATGATCAAAACAACAAGCCAGAAAGGTGATCTTTGCAGTAGGATTTAGAATTGGGGTGTGTGTGTGGAGATTAAATTAGTTAAGATGGGAAAGGAGGTGGTTGCGACAGTAAAACAATTGTTTAAGCAGCCTCCAAACTGCTGAAGCTGGCACTAGTGTGGAGCTCTCAAATGTCCATGAAAGCAAATAATCATTCTGACTTTTAGGGTTAGGAACTGATCAAAGATTTACCAAGTCTGTCTGAAATTCTATTGAATACACAATTGCCACTAAAAAACAGTTTTATTTTGAGAAAGATATTGCGGAAAATTTACCCACACACCAGTGTTGTACTGAGCATTTTCTTGACTGACTGTTCTAATTTTTTAAAACTTAAACTGATCAAAAACTACATGAGGTTTTCAAAGAGTCAAGGAATAGTGATCACTCAAGAGTATTGGTATCAACAGAACAATAACTATCAAAAACTATGACAGAGATGAATTCATATACACAAAACTTAGAAAAGTCTCTCAGAAGCCGTGAGCTGTCTGACTTTGATTTGCTCCAAATGTTTGCAATAGTATGATAGTGTTTATGTTTGAAAAATATAGCAGTTTATTCATAAGGAAAGCAGATTTTCAAGGTGAATAATCACAATACTTCTCCTATAGGAGGAGAGTTCAGAGAGTCCCTGAGGTCTGCACAAGATGTTTAGCCAGTTTCAGGTCAGGAATAAAATAAATAACTAAGGCTTCCTCCCTTGGTTCCTTTTTTTTTAAATGATGTTTTTCTTCTGCCTTCCACATTTTCTCTATTGCATTTCCCTTTGCTTCAATCTTCCCCACCTTTCTGCTTCCCTCTACTCAGGAGCATCACCAGCTTTTCTGCCGCCCTAGGCGGTGGAAGGTCCTGCCCCGAAATGCCGCCCCACACAGAGGCAGCGGAAGGTCCCGCCACCGAAATACCATCGTGGTCGCCGCCTCCCAAATTGTAGCACCCTAGGTGACCGCCTAGGTCGCCTAATGGGTTGCACCGGCCCTGCCTGTACTATCTTTGCCACAAGTTCACTCGATCCCATTCATTTTCAGTCCTCTGTCTCACACTTTGCTCTCTTTTCTTCTCCTCCCACCCTGCTCCTTCCTTCCAACTCCTGCCCCATCAGGCATTCAGGCATCAGGGGAGGTTAGCAGAATGGATGCTGGCCCTTGGTCAGATCTAGCAGCTGACCATGCATGGTGGCAGAGCAGCTAAGCTGCCTCTAGAGTTGCTACTTGCAGCAAATCCCAGAATCTCAGGCTCCTTATGGATCACTCTAAGTATGTGGCTAGTCATGAGATGGCTATGCACTCACCTAGCTCTAACTTCACCTGCTCAGCAGGCTGGCAGCTACTTCAAATTGCCAGCCAGCTGAAGTTTACAAAAAGCAGGACATCACATCATGTCTTGTAAAACCAACAGGGACAGACCCTGAGAACAGGAAAATCCTTGATTTTCAGTGGCACATTTTATACCCAATTTATTTATAAAATATGAGAACATATTGCTCAGTTTCTCCCTTTCTCATGGGCTTGAACTGGGACAGGAGCGAGGAGCTTGCAGGAAGTGAAAGAAAGGTCTGCAAATAGCATGTTTTGCAAGCCCTAGCAAAAATTACTAAGAACAGCCAAGTATTTGGACAAGTTCAGCTGGATCTCTCTAATTCACACTAATAATGGGGAGGCCTTGTGTGAAATATTGAATTTTGCAGATTAGTGTGTAAGTGGATAAACAATAAAAAGCAAAATATACTTTGTTAATTTATTTGGACAGTTTTAGTTCAATATTCATTATTTATGATAAAACCTTATAAGTGCTAGTGAATGTTTTGTAGTATATTTTGTAAAAACATGAGACCCCACTACAGCCTCAGTTACTAAATCTTTGCTGAGAAGTAGGGAGAGACAGCCAGTTTTCTGTACAGATAATAAAGTGCATGGATGATCAATATGTAGTTTCAAAGAGCATCTCTACAGTAATAAAATGTCATAATTGTCAACTTTATCTTTATTATTTTACTAAACAGCCTTCAAGGATAATTAATATTAGTTGAGATCTACAATACAAATGTGACACTAAAATAATACTTTATAAAACGTTCTAGATATTAAAATGTCAAATTCACAGGTTTGGAACTGCTATCTGAAAATCAGTTTAGATGTAGCTATAAAGTGCCAAATGTGTTCACATAGTGGCATTCTAATACATCTTATTAACTTTCTAAACAATCACCACAGAAAAATAAGGTAAATCTTAGCAACATGAACTACATTTTCCCAGCCTGTATGTTGATGTTCTATAAATGTTCTGAATTTTGTTCTATATCAGGACATATGAGCATGTATTAGCAGTGGAAAAGTAAATTAAACTTTTTTTTCCCACCCTCAGGCAATAATGTGTTCTACAGTTTGCAATTAAAAATAAATTAGGCACAAAATCTTAAACAGATTGTTTATAAACTTTCAATAAACCTCTTGAGTTATGCAACAACATGCAGTATGGTAGCAGGAATACTATGGCTGAAATTAGTTTTTGGCATATGTGGTAGAACTATGCCTTCAATCTACAATAATTTAATTTACAGCTTAGCTGATTGGATATAGCATTTTAACACCATTTTGGAGGTTTAAGAACTGCAAGTGCTATAATCCTCTGGGTATTTTGATCACTAGCACACAAGCATGTAACATACTTTGTGTTCAAGGGGAACCTTTATCCAGGATGCAAAGCTGGTGCTGAATTATAATCACCTTCAAAAAGATTGCAAGCCTGTGAGTATTAAGCTTTGCACTCACCAAGCTGAGCCAAAAAGATTTATGCAATCTACTCTGGGACCTGAGACTTATTCATACAGTTGATCTGATAAGAGCACTCTGAGACCTTGAAGTTTATTTTCAACAGAAGTTTTGCATTCAAAGATTCAACCATTAGACCTCTTAGTGCTGATCAAAAGTGCTTCGTTATGAGCCCAAACACAGACATTGTATAAGCAGATATTTCTAAAAATAAAAAGAAGAAAAGAAAGAAAAAAACCTTTTACCTCTTAAAATAAAAAAAAAAGATATCTTGAAGACCTAAAAACAACTTCTGATGTCTTAGATAACATTCAAGATTTTCTTTGGTTTTACTTGTCTGAAATGATTTGTCAGATACGTATACTTTTCAAGCCTAGGTTATTTTAATGACAGATAACATCTGTATTAAAAAGCATTAAATTATTTCTTCTGAACTTTTTGGTAACCAGTGAATCAGTGGGTTCTTTCTAGGATGCTATTGCCCCAACTAAATGCCAATCTATCATGCAAAGATTAAATGGAAGGAAACTTCACTGTTTACTGTTAACTATTTTGCCCCTAGGTAGCAGTTTTCTTTGAAAATCACACAAGATGTTATTCTGTGTGGAATTCATTTCAATGGATTTTTTAAATGTTATTTATTTATTTATTTTTGCAGCGGGGAGCCCTAGGCATCTGAACGTGGTCTCTCTCTCTCTCTCTCTCTCTCTCTCTCATCTTCCCAAGGTCATATTGCAGAGCTTGAAATTAAGCCTTTCAAGACAAATATAATTTTTCAATTATAATTGTTTACACCCTTTCCTTCCTTGACACACTGTTGCAAAAGCACCAGCAAGACCGGCATATTTTCCCCTTGGTTAATTGAAACAGTAGTTGAATCAATTTAAGTAGCCCATCCAGAAGCAAGGACTTTCCTCTTACAATTGAAATAAAATCAATATTAAAGCTCTGTATCAGAGAAGACAGTCAGATTCACACCACTACCCAGTTGAGCAAGGCAAGTTCCCCTGTCAGTGCATTTAGAAAAGGCTTGGATTAATGAGGAAACACAAAATGTCTTTTGAAAAGTATATTTCCTATTGCCAAGATATGGCATGTACTTTTTATGCTGAGCCAAAAGTTCAGGACACAGGGTAGTTTTAAGTGAAAATTTGAGGGTTTTCTTTATCTTTACATTTCAAGCAGCCATTTTTTCCTACAGCAGAAGCCTTTTCATCCCCTTCTCTTCTCTGCATTTGTGTTTCTCTTCATGAAGGTGAAAGAAGACATTCTGTGAGCCACACAGGCACAGCCCACTGGCACTGGAAACAATGAGGCAGGCAAGGAGGCTGAAGGTGCTGTAGGCTAGGAGAAGCATGTTGTGCAGCAGCAGCGGCAGCTTCCCCTACTCTGCAAGCACGGGGCGGTTGGCTCAACCCTTGGCCCGCCCACGCCACCCCTTCCCCCAAGCCCCCACCCTTAAGCTACCTCTTTTCCCCCCTCCCCCTTTACTCTGCATGCCGCCTTCTCGCTCCTCCCCACTCCCCCCTCCCTCCTGCCTGCGGCAATCAGCTGGCTTGCGATATTCAGGGGGCAGGAGGGAGGAATCGGCGCACAGGCTCCCCACTCCCTCCACTGCCTCATGCCCATGGCAATCAGCTCGCTTGCGGCGTTCGGGAGGCAGCGGAGGGAGGGGGAGCCTGTGCGCCGAGTCCTCGCTCCTCCCCCCTCCCCCCTCCCTCCTGAATGACGCAAGCCAGCTGATTGCTGCGGGCAGGAGGCGGGGGGAGAAGGGGGAAGGCGCTGATCCGCGGGGTCTGCTGGTGGGCGGAAGGTGCTGTGGGGGGCGTAGGGGAGCTGATAGGGGGGCTGCCAGCTGTAGACAAAGCAGATGAGCAAGCGACTTTAAATGGAACATGTTCTGTAACTGAGCAGGGACGTAGGATCGAAACAACGTAAAGCGAGAGGATGTTAAGTGGGGAGTTACTGTACTTGAAACCTAATGATTTATATTCAACATTAAAATTCTTCCTAAAAGGAGTTGACTCAGTATTATTGAAATATAGTAGCCAGGTCATCTTGCAAATAAATTTGGCAAACTGATATTTTTTATTTTATTTATGAATTATTACTGTTGAAACTAACTCTCATGTTTGTTTTTTGCTGGTATTCTGAAGTAACTGGCCTGTTTCCATGGTAATGTAGATGTACCATGAAGCACGTTCTGTGTTCTTTTGCATCAAGCCAAAATGACATTCAAATAGAATAACTCCTTAGCCTATTGTAGATTGATTACAATGGCAAGCTGATTATCACATTTGCCATTATAACTGATTGACATTTAGCTGGATCCACCCTACTTCCCACTTACTGATTCTTGGAGAGAAAAAATACTGACCTGAACTCCACAGCCATCCACTAGTGAATATAAAGGGAATGTCAAGCCTTCAGGCATATAAGCATTCAAAATGACTATCACCAATTCTTAAAAGAGCAGCTAAATTTCAATGATCAGTTGGTGACTACAATCACTGGTTTGCAATCACAACCTAGATCCTCTGCAGATATTAAAATTTATGTTTTTGGCCCTCTAATTATAGGTTTGTTGTACCTGTGAATTTGCTCTAGGCAATCCACCACATCTGAAAAACAAAGAATTTTTTTGCTGTTTGGAGTAAGAAAATTTTAAACTTCCCTACATCATTCTTTAGTCATATCTTCAGAGTTAAAAACAAAACTTCTTTAGTGTGTGTGTAGTGTGCAAATGCAAGTACATTCAAGGCCCATGTTTCCTTTAATTTCCTGAAGAAGTGTGGGCTTCATAAGCAGGAGGATCATGCATTTTCTATTGCTAAATCATTTTTTCCAAGTGATGAAATGTGCTTCTTGCTTAACATATCTTGTTTACATCAGTAACAGAATGTAACTTGATTAGTATATGCCAAGGGTGAATGATTCACTAAATCAGATAATACCTCCCTTTCTCTTAATCCACACCTGTTTCACTATCACATTAAAGAGGTCTGAACATGATTAAATTTAAACACCTACTTGGATGTTCAGTGAAAGGCATTTTTGGAATAGGTATACTCTTACTACTCAGAGGCATGAAGTAACTTCTTTAAATAGAGAGGCAAAGTGAATTAGAAAAGAATAATTCAGTTTCCTTATCCAGCTTTGCCTGAGACTGTGCACCTGAAAGCTTCAAATCCTAAATCTGAAACATCAAAATCACAGGGCCAAATCTTATGATTCATACTCTGTCAAAATTTGGCTTCAGTGGAATTTCTAACTGAGTAAGAACTGTGGAGTTTGCACCATTGAGTTTAGTATGGACAGATGTTTAGATGACTACTTCAACACATTCTTCTAAATGGAACTTTCCTCTTGGTGTCCAGTAGATTGTTGCCAGACTAGAAGAATGTATATTTAGAAAAAAAACCCACAGAATTTAAAACAAACTGCAACTTATTAAGCAATACCTTGTCTAGAAGCCTTTCAACTCTTCTTTAGATCTTTATGAAAAACAAATAAGACATCAGTATTCATAAAGGTGCAAGTTTAACTAAAGTAAAACTTATACCCTGCAAACATCCAGGGTATGTCAGTCTTTTTCTTTGCTGATGAAAAGAAAACATAAAATAGAAATCTCTGGATGGAGATGAAATCCAGAGGTAAGAGGGAAAGGTGAAGGACTACCTTAAGTGTATGCACTCACCTGCCCAGCAGAGATGACTGTGATCTCAAAAGACACTTTGATCAAAAGAAAATACAACCATGTCACTGTAAAGCCACATTTTCACTGTTCGTCTGATTGCTGCACTCTATATAATCATATATGCCTGTTTGTTCTTTGAGTATTACATATGTAATTTCTCAATTACTTTTAAACAATAAAGAATATTACCTTATTACAGAAACTGTACTGAGATTGTAAACAGAAATTCAAAAGGTAAATTGCCAAGCCTTCAAAGACAGCACTGAGTTGTAACGAAACGAACAATACTGGACTGGGGCTTGACATTTGAGGCTGTTTTAAGAAATCTAACAGCATGGGATGTTGTCATTCTTCCTGTCCCACTTGTAAGAATGACTTCCATAAAATATGGACTTTAGTAATGATAATGGTATCTCAATGAATGCAGGCCTGAATCCCTCATACAGCACACAGAAGCTGTTTCTGTGCATCACAGAAAATCAGTTTCAGACTGAGAATTACTCTTCAAAACTCCAAGCAAGACAGTAAACTTCTTCTTGCTGACTGGCTAAAAGGATACGATTTTCTCTAGTTAAAAGACAATAGTGAATGAATGATTAACCTGATCCTTTAATACTTAATGATTACTTTTATATTTAAAATAAGTATACCAATAGTGGAGAGATTAAGCAACTAATCCAGTCAATACTTTTGATAGGAAATAAGACTGATATAAAGCCAATGGGAAGGGAAAGTTTTCAAGATCTACCCAAGCAAAGTGAGTCATAAGGACTTAAATGGCCACAGAGATTCAGAACACAAGTCAAATAAATGTAAATAAGAAAAACAACAGTTACTGAAACAGAGAAAAATGTTTTATACATTTGTTTAATCCTGCTGGTGTTTCACCAAGCATCGTATGCTGTAGAACAAGAGTGCCATTATACTGTTGTATAAATGGACTTTGCAAGAAGAGACTCTGCAGTATCAAGAACATGGAGCTGTACAAAGTTACCAAGCAGGTTACATGCTACTAAACAGAAAGGCACCATGAAAGACAATAAAGAAAAAAATTACTCACTACTTCCCAAAAATATATCTGTAACAGCTGTTTGTTAAAAGATGAGGCAGGAATGCTAAACTAGTCTCTGTTTCACCTCCAAAGGTAGAAGTTCTGGCAGGCAGATTGAAAAGGCATGATCATACTCTGGAGTCTTAGGTCAAATCTGGAATTATTCTGGCAATTGCAGAGAAACGTTCACAGATCAGCTGCTGTGGACTGGGGGTAAAAAGCCATGATAAAGGGGAAAAAACAAAAAGCAAATACGTATGCCAGGGCACAGCCATATGAGGAAAAACATGGATTTGTACAGTGTACTGCATTTTCCAATTCTCTTGAGGCAAAAGTTCTCTGGGGAGTTGTGGAGAGTATGGTCCAATTTAGCTTGTGATTCAAGTAGTCAATTTAGAGCCTACACTTACGAGAGGATTTTATATATTGTCATTTTCTTAATAAGTGTTTCACTAAACGTTGGACTACAACATTTGGGAAATTTGAGTAGATGGTATTCTCTTAATAACTAGCAGGAAAACTATGTATATGACTGATGACAAACTTTGTCTTGTGGGAAAAAAACAGGATGTGCTCATGCAACTAAAGAGTGTCTCACAATGCATATGTTCAAGGGAGCCAAATTAAGTCTGCAGAGACAACCATAATTCTGGCATTTCCTAAATTTTTGAAGGTTTGACTTTGCAACCTTAATCATGTTCTTCTAATGAAGTTGTTTTGTGTGTAAAGTCAAACAATCTTGTTTCTGCCTTCTTGGATAGACAAATATAGAAGCACAATGAAAAATCCTCTAACGTTACTGTCAAGTAGAACTGTGTCATTTGTTTCTGAAGACAAAACTAAGTAATGGTTCTTCAGCTCGGCGATTCAAGTGATCACAGTCCAAAAGATATTTCCTTGTTCAGGATCTATGCAAATATAGCGTGAGCTTTTTCCTTCCATTCATATAGCTGGGCTCTCCATAGTCAATACTAAGAAGATCACCATTTAAGAACACAGATTTGCTTTGACAATGGAGCCATTTGCAATAAATGTGAGAAACAGCCCCCTGGTAATGAGCATCAAAATGCCTTCTGGATTAGAATACTAAACAGCTTTGAATGCTAACCATGTCTTGCTATATGTCCAGTATCCCAGAAGCCTCATTAAAAATTATACATCATTTGACTTTGGAATTTGGTTAGGTATCAGACTTCAAAATAAATTATGGTAAATCTGAAATTTTAGGAATTAATATTTCCAAATGGGTCAAAATAAACTGTTGTCAGTTATATAAATTTAAACTGGTAAAGGAATCTTTAAAAAAATGTAGGAATAAATATTGTGGAGGAACAATCTTTTAAAAGCAAATTACCCTCCAGTGTGGAATAAAATAATAAAAGAGTCGGAGGAATGGAACAAATATGAAATTTCTTGGCTAGGTAGAGTAGACTTGGCAAAGATGAATGTCCTCCCAGAGCTATTATTTTTGTTTCAGTGCATCCCTGTTGATATTGCTGACACAACATTATAAACAAGGAAGGATGCACTATTAAAATTCATATGGTAACGTAAAAGACAAAGGGTGAGTTCTGAAGTTCTGTATAAGCTTGGGTGGATTAGCTTTCCCTAATTTGGCTTATCATCATGCATCACATTTAAAAGTTGTGATCAGTTGGGTTAAAAATAGAACATCAAAACAGTGGGTAAACTTGAACATGACTGATGCCCAAATATAGCTGTTCATAGAAATTGTTGGGTTAAAAAGAAACTTAGGTAACCAAAAAACATTCATCCAGACCATCTCATCAGCTTTGGACATATTTTTTTTAAATTCCTGTCACTGAAGCCCTCTCACTTAGCAACTTCCATTAATAATGAGGAATTTATCCCTAGAAAATATCAAAGTGACAATTGTTGTAGATAAGATCTGAGATTACTCCATTAACAACACAGATGAAGAGACAGGAGAGAGATTTGGACAAATAAATTGATCTGGATGAGTGGGTCTCTCTATGGGAAAGGGCATATCTTCAATTTGCATAGCTCATAAAGTATATTTTTATATAAATTATTGTATTGATGGCATCTGACTCCAGTTAAAATTCATTATATTTTTGCTTACTAGGTAGGCGCTCTGTTTGACATGTTGCAAGGAAAGAGGAACATATTTTCACATGTGGTGAGTGTGTTCAGGAATTAGACAGTTTTGGGAGGAAATTACTAAAGATATTTATTTTATGACAGCATGCCGGCTTCCTAGAGAGCCACTGTCCTGCTTACTCAATGCTCCCATAATAGAGCTACATTTTAAACAGAATGACAAATTAATTTCTTTTTTATGGTTATCAGCTAGACTTTGTATTGTACATTGGAAAAATGTGATTCCTGTTTCTATGCAACTGTAGTATAGTAAAATATGGAATGTCTTTGCAATGGAAAAGCTTTCACACCAAGTATATGTGATGTGACCAATTGGTATCACACCAATGTGATGTGACTGTGCAAAAGGCTAATGCAATTCTAGGATGCATCAGGCAAGGTACGTCCAGTAGAGGTAGGAAAATGTTATTACCATTATACAAAGCACTGGTGAGATCTCATCTGGAATGCTGTGTGAAATTCTGGTCTCTCATGTTTAAGAAAAATGAATTCAAACTGGAATAGGTGCAGAGGTCTACTAGGATGATCAGAGGAATGGAGAACCTAGCTTAGGAGAGGAGACATAAGAACATAAGAATGGCCATACTGTGTCACAACAATGGTCTATCTAGCCCAGTATCCTGTCTTCTGACAGTGGCCAATGCCAGATGGTTCAGAGAGAATGAACAGAACAGGGCATGATCCATCCCATTATCCAGTCCCAGCATGTGGCAGTCTGAGGCTTAGGGACATCCAGAGCATGGGGTTGCATTCCTGACCATCCTGGCTAGCAGCCAGGAATACATCTAATTCATATTCATATTCATCTAACCTATCATCCATGAATTTATCTAATTCTTTTTTGAACTCTGTTATAGGGGTTGTCTTCACTACCAGGATAAGTCGAACTAAGTTATGCTATTTCAGCTGCAGTGAATAATGTAGCTGAAGTAGCGTAACTTAGGTCGACTTACCCCAGTGTCTTCACTGCGCTAAATAGACGGCAGAGTGCTCTCCGGTTGACTTATCTTACTTTTCTTGGAGAGTTGGAGTACTGAGGTTGACCAGAGAGCACTCCGCCATTGATTTAGCAGGTCTTCACTAGACCCGCTAAATCGACCCCTGCTGCATCGATTGCAACAGCATCAATCTCCCCATAGTGAAGACCAGCCCATGGTCTTCACAACATCTCCTGGCAACAAGTTCCGCAGGTTGACTTTGTGTTGTGTGAAGAAGTACTTCCTTTAGTTTGTTTTAAACCTGTTTCCTATTAATTTCATAGGGTGACCCCAGGTTTTTGTGTTATGTAAATACTTACTTTCTCCACTCCATTCATGATTTTATAGATCTATCTCATGTTCCCCCTTAGTTGTCTCTTTTCCAAGCTGAACAGTCCCAGTCTTTTTAATCTCTTCTCATATGGAAGCTGTTCCATATCCCTAATTGCTTTTGTTGCCCTTCTCTGTACCCTTTCCATTTCTAATATATCTTATCTTGGTGGACCAGAACTGCACACAGTATACAATGTGTGGACAAACCAGGGCTTTATATAGTGGCATTATGATATTTCCTGCATTGTGAATTATGATCTTTTCTAACCTTAAAGTCTATGAGACTACATACACAAGAGAAGTGCCAAAAAGGTATTAGGTATTTAGAAATTTGGTAACCCTTCTTAGGCTACGGAAAGGAGGAAGGCAGCAAGCTTGGATCTTTAGCCAGGTTCTTTGAATGTTAACATGAGCTTGAATAAGTAATAAGGAATGTACAATGTAGTACATTAATGCTAATAAAAAGTTTTTAAAAAGCAACACTTTTCTGATCCAAAAAATAGAAGCAGAACCAAAAGCATTGAGAGAAATCCTGCTCTACTGAAGTGATTTTTCTGATAATGTAAACTACATACCACATGCTGGTACAGATTCAGTACAAGTAGCATGATCAAGTGCCCGTGAAAACAGGACTCCTCCCTGTTTTAATGTCCCTGGTGATTTTACAAAAATCACCAACAAATGTCCCACAAAAATGTTTGAGATTTCAAAACATTTTCACATTTTATGCATTTGTTTAAATTTTTATTGGAAACATAATTAAAAATGGAATTTTTTGATAATCTTTTGAAGAAAATATTGAAAAAATAAAGAAAATGTTTGATACCTGAAACATTGTTATGGTACAGGAAAACCATTTCCTGTGAAGCTCAAGTTGATAGTCATTAATTACATGAGCCCATACTATTTTTTCCACAGGTCTCTGCCTCATACATTGAATGGTAGTTGTTCAATATTTCTTTTTATCCTCTTAATTTAAATGTGTGGCCACTGGTTTTACATTCTGCATACCATCCAAATCCTGCACTGAATACAAAAAAATATTAATTTTATATTCAGTGGCATTTCCATGCTGCTGTATTAGAATGCTTCACAAATATTTATGAATTTATCTTCATAACTCCGCTAAGAGATTAGGTCGTATTATAATTCCAATTTCACAGCTGGGGAATTGAGGCACACAGAAATTAAATTCAAAATTGTGATAGACGTGTCCATTAATTATGGAAGCTCAACTTGGGACAACTAGGATCTGATTTTTCAGAGTACTTAGCAAAGTGAATTTCTATAGCTCCAATAGACTTCAGTTGTAGCGGTGAGCATTGAGTACTTTTCTAAATCTGGTCCTAGTTTTCTCATATTGGGCACCCTAAAAATGGGGAATACACCATTAGTGGCTCTGACAGATGCAATGCTTTGGACACATGGGATAATCAAAGATTATTATATTAACTTTATCAATGTTACATATACACCTCTATCCCGATATAACATGAATTCAGATATAACGCAGTAAAACAGCACTCCGGGGGGGCAGGGCTGCATACTCCGGCGGATCAAAGCAAGTTCGATACAACGCGGTTTCACCTATAACACGGTAAGATTTTTTGGCTCCCGAGGACAGCATTATATTGGGGTAGAGGTGTATATCATTATGGGCTAGCTAGTAATTGTCTTCCTGGCTCAATGGATGAGCTAAACAATGTTTTGCATAGGAATAAAAGTCACTGGAGGTGGGGGGTGGGGAACGGGGGATAATAATTAATGCGAATCCCTAATGGAGGTAACAAGTCTGTGGAATTTTCACCCTCTAGAGAAATAGTGTACACTGTTTTGACCTGGTTCCTGTTAAGAGGTCTGTTGAACAAAGACAAAAAAACCTGTATAAACAGCCAGCCCTGATCTTCAGGGAGGGGGAGGTTCATTGAAGAATGGACATGAGATTGTGACCAAGAAACAGGTCCTTCAGAGAACCTGAAATACTTTAAAACCTACCAGTGTCTCTGTGTGGAAGACAGGTAACCATCTGGCAAACCAGGCATTCATATAAGCTGTTTATTGTTTTTTAAGAAACTTTCCCAAAAAAATTCAGCCTGAGGCAGACACCTTGCATGGAAAATTTCAGCCCAAAGAGAGTTCTCAAAATTATAAACAATTGAAAACAGGGTTTTAGATGGAAAGTAAGGTAACCTTAATTATAGGCAGTGCTACCTGTAATAAATAAATAAATAATCATAGCAGTACAGACAGTCTTCAGACTTACAACACAATTGGCTCCTTATAATTGTGTCGTAAGTGGGAGCATCGAAACTTGGAACCACAATCTACTCTATTGTGGGACCGAGTGTCGTAAACTCGAAACCTATTGTCATAAGTCAAATCAGGATGTCAATGTAGAAGCGTCGTAAGTGCCGTTCATCATAACTTGAAGGTCGTAAAGTCGAGGACTGCCTGTAATGCTAACATCCCCACTCTCAGGATCTCCCAAGGAGCCCTTCCTACTATAGGAGTCTTCAAAACAGTCTTCCTCTGCATGCAGAAAGGAAGAGGGTAGGAAAATATTCTTTGCTGAGGCAGAAAAAGTGGGCACCATTTTTCCCTTGTCCTTATCTGTTGCAAAAACTTTCCTCGATTCTGCACCATTTAAGACACTGGACTGTATGGAAGCAGGATCAGATCCTAAGCACAGATAACCATGGCAATCTGACATTGTCACATTATCATAGGTAAATTAGAGAAATGTGAATTTTACAGAACTACAAGCTGAAAGCATATTTGGATAAACCACAGACAGATTAATAATTAACTATTCAGTTTCAAGTTGAGAGGAAACATTTCATGGAGCTCCACAGGGGGCAGTTCTGCAACCAATACTATTCAATATTTATTCTTCATTAACAAGCTGGTGGATACTATGCTGATCAAGTAACAGACAATATACAACAGAGTGATCACAAATGCTTTGAAGAACAGAATTAAAATAAAGAATGATCTTGAGAAATGGACTGAAATCAACAGAATGTGATTCAATGGAAACAAAGTTAAACACTAGAGTAAACAGAACCATAAAGAAGTGTTTGGCCACTATAGTGGCTAATAAGCAACATTCTATGCCCAAAAATAATTACAACACCTGCAATTGAATAGGGTGAGAGATTTGGGTCTAACACTAAAACCATAAGCCCTAACTATGATATTCGTTTACAGTTTGCACATCTCTCAGCTTGCACAATAAAATATAGTCCGATGAAAAGAAGATATTTGGAAAACATTATGTTTTTATAAAGAAACACTAAGGGATAGAAAAAAGGAAAAGAATCAAATAACTTCATTACTCAGCTGGGACAAAATCAGAAACAATAGACTCACTGGATAACTAGGCTTCATATCAGGAAAATCTTTGTATCTATAAGAGCAGTTTGGCAATGGAACATTGGTTATAAAAGCATGGATACCGGAGAAATTTTCAACATTGGAGATATTTAAGGGATACTCTAAGAAAAAGGCAGGGGGAATGCAGGGAGATGATCTCTTCCACCCCTAATGATTCTATGATAGTGGTGTGCAACCTGCGGCCCGTGGGCTGCATGTGAACCATCAGGGTAATCCGCTGGCAGGCCATGAGACAGTTTGTTTACATTGATGTTCCTCAGGCATGGCTGCCTGCAGCTCCCAGTGGCCTTGGTTTGCCGTTCCCAGACACTGGGAGCTGCGGCTGGCTGGCCACTGGGAGCTGCGGGCGGCCATGCTTGTGGATGGTCAGTGTAAACAAACTGTCTTGTGGCCTGCCAGCGGATTACCCTGATGGGCTGCATGCGGCCCGTAGGTTGCCTACCATTGTTCTATGACTTTCTCTGGGAATATATGTAGATATTTAATATTTTTACTCCAGTCACTTTTGTTCACATCTGAACCTGAACTATACAAAGACAACAGACTCATATCATATTAACACATACAATTCAAGGTCCAATTTGCCAAAATGACTATATAAAGTTAGAGTACTAAACCCACAATTAGGCATCTGAAACTCCTGGGAGTTCAGCACCTTTGAAAAATCAAGATGCTTATTTAGGTGATTAAATATGAACTTTTCAGACTCATTTTGGTGACCCATTTAAAAAAAAAAATCTTAGGCCAAACCTTTTTTGTTGCAATTCTGTTCAGATTACATTACAATATAACTTTAATCCAGTCTTATTTTGATTTACTGCTACTGATAAAGTCAAGGGAAGTTTTATGAGTAAACATTATAGTTGAAATAGTATAATGGACAGACATCTGGCTAGCTTCAACTGCATAGACTTCTGCTGATGCTATACATTAGTCCCAGCAATGACAAATGTAGAAATTTTCTGTCATATTACTGGTTCCAGGTAAAGATGAGTCAAATTTTGAGGTGGTATTATATCTTTTGAATTTTACTTTCTGTTAAGTAACTGGTGTAATATTTGTTGTTATCGGGACATAGAAAGTCTATAGGTGGCCTAAGATATACATGGAGACTGATTCTGCTCAGAAGGAGAAGTACCACAATTTGATAACAGACTCATAGTGCGGTATTACACAGCCCTAGTATCAACTAAACACACACTTGCATAAAAACTGCTACATATATTTCATTAATACGCATAGCAAATATTTTTCTTCTTTTCCATTAAAATACATTGAAATGAATTATGTATAATCCACAAGTTCCCAAATATTTCTAAATATAGTCCCTTGGTGATTAAGAAATTAAAACTGAAAAGTATTATAATCTATATAGGGGGGAAAAGATTATATTACTATGAAAGAAGGCTCAGATGATTCATTGCATCCTAGTAATCTTGCTTCTTTTTACATCACTACATTATAAGCTTTTCCCTTCTATGTCAGGCTTCAGTTCCTGTAATGCATTGGGTAATAGACACCTCCAGCTGTTTCTTTTGCAACATGTTTTAATTTAAAATGAATAGAAAGCATTGCCCATATCATCTCTCTATACATTATACAGCAATATAGAGATAATTTTGCAGTCTTGATTCCAAGATTAAGGCTCTGCTGTTCTTTTCCCACACTCCCTGTGCTGTTCCATCTTGTTTAAACTTTGAGAAAGCAGAACCTTTCAACTGAAATATAGCTTTGGAATGATGTTTCTCCCTCCCCCCCTTCAATTATTCTTCATAGGAGTTTTTGTAACATTATCTTATAATGTTGAATTCCTATTCCTTCAGTTTCAGCCACAAAAATATCACCCCCACTGTAAGATTTATTTTTACTTTTGAAAAATGCAAATGTGATCATTAGCTTGGCACATAAAATAAACTGGGGGGAAAAAACACCACTGTCCTGCTGTTTGCCAGAATGTTTAAAAACTGCTAAGGCTTCCTTTCTTCTCTTGCTTCCATGTAATGAGAAAAGACAAGAGATTAGAAGCCTCAGACGTTTGGATTTTTTTCTCTTATTTGGAGGACAGATTGCATTTTTTGTATCCAAAACTGACAGGGTTAGAAAGCCTGTAAAATGGACCTCAGTATGTTTGAACAAAGTGACCAATCTAAAGCCCACAGGGAAGGTAGACTGTAAACTTGTGATTGATCTTGCTCAGACTGGGGGAGAGGTCTCTTGCTGCTTTCAGCATACTGCTGAAAATGCATAAACATAACTTTCCTTTGTTAGTGCTCATGCAATTACTTTACAGTCACAATTTTGTGTTTTCTTCCTAATTTCACAAGGAATTAGGATCAATTATTCTGCTTGTTATTGTTAAAGACACAGATCAAATTATCTTTGGGGCTTGCCTATAAATTTCTCTTGAAGTGAGAAACATATGCAATAAAGTATACCTTTTAAACAAAGACTGACAAGGAACCCTCAAACATTGCTTGAAACATTAACAATAGTCATCAAGAAAGTCAAAGAAAAGAGGCTCAGCAAATGTGTTCTTTTATCCTTCAGAAAAAACATGAAGATTCATTTCACGAAAAAGAGAAAACCATTTCCTTAGATTAAAATCTGTTGTTGCAGGGCCTGATCTTGGTCCAAGTGAAGACAAAAGGAGACTTTCATTCACTTTAAAATGTGCAGGATCAAGTCAACTAGTGCATGTGGCAGTGTTGAACACATGCTCACATGTTGAATTTTATCTTATTTATAATACTTTATCATTACATAAACAACGTACTATAGTGTATGCCCCACCCTACACTTTTTTTTTTAAATGTTTTTGAACCTGAACAACACCTATTATTTAAGACAAGACATTAAAAGTAAGTACGAGATTGTATTTCTGGTGCAAGCTTCACATACCTAGTCAAACTAGAATAAAACTCCCAGTATAAACAGCTTTTATAAATGTCATTGAAACTTCTTAGATAAATATAGTAATACTGTAGACTTCAGTGATTTCAAAAGGATCTAGTCATTCCAAGGCCATCTTCTCAATATGACATGATGCATGATATTTCTGAAGCTGTGGGGAAAAAAAGGCATTGCCTGAGGAAGTAAAACGGAGTCACTTTTCACACAGGTATGCTATTTCATGACTGTCAGGTGGAAACTCTTCAGGATTAATGCTTTATAATTCTCAAATGGCTGATGCTTTAGAACTTCAAAGTGCAGTAGAACGTTTCAAATTTTCTTCGGCCCATGAGGAAAAAACCTTTTCATTCAAAGTTGCTGTCAATTGGAAACTTGCATTTAACACGATACAACGACTACACATTTTATGAAGATTAAAATTATGCAGAGATGTCCTGGCAAAGCAAGTAGCCCACCACAGTTCTGAATATTACACAGAGTTATTCTTTGTAAAACTCTTTTAAACTATTTTTTATTTTAAAACAGGGCACTCAGATATAATGGTGTTTCCTTAGCCAGTAAAGACTAAACATATCCCTGAGTGAAAAGATAAGCAATCAGTAGGTTTTATGAAGAAAATGACATGAAAATCAATATGTGGTTCCTGGAGAAGAGACTTACTACACTTTTAATTTGAAGTCTAACAGTGGTAAGTCATGAATATAGAATTTGCCTGTGTAAAAATAATCTGTTTGCTATAAAACTGGAACCATCCCTAGTTATCTAATACTTCAAGAAACAGTGTATTAGCACCCTCACTGAATCCGTGTGAAGCTGGCCCCCTTTGGCAACTAAAAGAGCTCTTTGAACCATAGAACAGATGTAATGAAAATTGGTTCCATTAAATGCAGCTGACAAATTACAAACTGAAAAATTAATGCACCATACCGTGACTCTGGGGGCTAGAATGAATCAAGGTGTGGTTGCCAGATGCTAACACTTTTTTTTTATTTCAAAACAAAAACTATAGTGTCTTATAAACATGCACTAAAACAACAACTATAATTATACACAAATATTAAAATTAAGCCAGCAAGAACAAGAAAATCCAAAGGAATGGCCATTCCATCATTTTTAACCCAGACAGTATACAATGGAAGAATATTAATCTCAGAAGCATATATGATCATACATATTACTTACATACTTAGTCCCTGATCCTGCAGGCAGAACTCTGCACTCATGCAGAGGCCACTCATTTGACTAGGGCTCTGTGTAAACTCAGAGCTTTAGGGCTTGTGTACATGGGGATATATTCTGGAATTTTTGATGAGGTATTAACTATTTGGAAGTGGACTAAGCTAATTTGAAACACAGAACTCTTATTCTGGAAAATGTGTGTCTACATGTGCAATTAATTACTTTAAATTCAGAACCCACTTCATTCTGGATTAAATGTTCACGAGTGAGGGCTGAACATTGTGAGCTACTGATAGAATGGCAACCTTAATTTATGATCACAATACTTTTGTTTGGTGTAATCCTATCTATTTACTTTAACTGCAGCACACTCTTGCCAACAAAAGCAAGCATAAATTGACACAGAGGACAGACAAATCTGGGTAATATATGCACTCTTTTGCCATTATAACTGATCAGAAATAGAATTTCCATCCCATGGTAAACACAAATATTTCCACATTTTGTTTTCAATCCCATATTTTAACAAAAACATTGAAATATACAAACTTTTCCTAGAACCAAAAGCTCAGGAAAAAAGATTCAGAAATGTTAGGTTTTGACATTTTCACTCCAATTGAAAGATTTTGACATTTCTGTTTAATTTTGGGTCAACGTTTATCTACACCTCTGCCTGAGCTGCCATGATGCCTCATGAGAATTGTAGTTCTGGGTCCTTCATGTCCCTATACTCCCAGAAAGGCCCCGTTCCCTGGCTGGAACTCTCCTATGACATACTTTAGTCTCTCCCTCTGGCTGAGCCAATGGGAGAATGTTTCATTCAATTTTTTTTTTGACCAGCCCTAATTGCAATAAATTATGAGACTACCATTGCCTAATCAAACCTTCAAAAAAGTACACAAAGGGTCTAATTAGAGCACCACATCATAGTAATATATTTGTTGTAGAAAGAGTTATTTCTTTAGGTACACATAGTGCAAAGTCCGGTACAAGCTTTATTTATAGTAAGAATGAGCAGGTGCTTTAAACAAGTTGTGATAGACCCAGGTCAGTTAGGTACAGCAGAGTAGTAGAGGGCAGATATACCAGCCACTGGATGAGCAGTTTTGTGTTCCCTGGGCTGCTCCTGGCTAGGGTGGACACATGATTCCAATTAGCCTGCAAAGAGTCAGGTGAGGCCATTAAGCTAATGTGAACACCTGACTCTAATTAAGGCCCCTCTGATACTTTAAAAGGGCTCACTCCAGTCAGGCTGAGGAGCGCCAGGGAACCAGAGGAGAGGAAGTGTGGCTGAAGGGCTGGGTAATGAAGGCACTGAAAGGGAGCCCTAAGGTAAGGGTGAAGAAGGCATTGAGAGAGAGAGAAGCGGGAGAGCTGTGGGGAAGTGGCCCAGAGAACTGTAGCAGCTTTGGCGGTGCAAGGTCAGCTGTCAACAGCTGCTGCCACTAGGCTCCTGGGCCGGAACCTGGAGTAGAGGGCGGGCCCGGGTTCCCTCCAACCCGCCACTACAGAAACACCTCCTGGGAGGGGAAGACAGGCCCCTGTAAGGACAGGAGACTAAACTGTTCTGGAATAACCCAGAGACTGTGGGAGTTCTCTCACCAACCTTCTTGCTGGCTTATGATGAAAAAGGCTCAGTAGACAGTAACCCTGGCCCTAGATAGAGAAGGGTTATGTGGAGGGTCGCAGTGAGCCTCTGAGGCTAGCATAAACCACCTGGAAGCGCAGGACCCATGGGGCAAGGTGGGAGCTCTGCCACAACTGGTGTCAGGGTGGGATTGGGATTGTTCACAGCATGGAGGAACAAAGAGGTTTAAAAAAAAAAAAAAAAAGAGTGCGCACTGGGATTTTCAGTTTTTATTTGTACCACAATGGAGGAGGTGGTGAGAACACTGGTGCAAGCCACGGTGGCCCAGCAGGAGGCAACCCGGGCTCAGACGATGGCGCAACAGGGGTCCATGAGGCTACAGCAGGAAACCAACCAATTATTAATGGGCCAGGTGACCCAAGATTGAGCCCTCCTGCAGGAGGTAGTGGACCAGCTGAAGATCCTCACCACCCAGGCCCGGGGGTCCAATGGGATGCGAACCCTGAGGGCAACCGGTTGTCTGCCAAAGATGACGGAAGAGGATGACGTAGAGGCATATCTCCTCTCATTTGAAAGGACTGCTCAGAATGAGGCATGGCCCCAGGAGCAGTGGGCCAGCATTCTCGCCCATTTTTTGGCTGGAGAGGCCCAGAAGGTCTACTTTGATCTGCCCACCGAGGACACTGCTGACTATTCCTGGCTGAGGGCAGAGATCCTAGCATGATCAGGGGTGACGACAGCAGTATGGGCCCAGAGGTTCCAGGAGTGGAAATACCAGGAGAACAAACCTCTGAGGTCCCAACTATTCGACCTCATACACCTTGCTCGGAAGTGGTTATGGCCTGAGGCATGCAGCCCAGAGGAGGAGATTTTGGAGACTTTGGTCATGGACCATTACATGCGAGGACTGCTGCCAGATCTCTGCAAATGGGTATACCAGAACGATCCGTCCACCTATGACGAAATGACCACATTGGTGGAAAGATGGATGACACCCAATTCTCTACCTCAGAAGGAAACTCCTTCCTAGGGAACAAAAATACACAGTGGTAGAGAGAGAGTGCCTCGCTGTAAAATGGGCCATGGAAACGTTGTGTTACTACCTGCTGGGACGCAGATTTGTCCTTGTGACTGTCCATACCCCTCTTCAATGGATGCAATGGAACAAGGAAAAGAACACAAGGGTAACGAGGTGGTTCTTATCACTCCAACCTTTCCAGTTCCGCATACAGCACAGAGCGGGGAGTCGCTATGGCAACGTGGATGGCTTATCACGTGTACACTGTCTGGCGTCCCAAGATGCCCAATCCCTTGGTGTTGAGCAGGGGGGAGGGATATGTGATAGACCCAGGCCGGTTGGGTACAGCAGAGTACTCGAAGGCAGATATACTGGCCACTGGATAAGCAGTTTTCTGTGCCCTGACTGACCAGAGCAGGGGCTGATCCAGGCTAGGGTGGACACATGACTCCAATTAGCCTGCAAAGAGTCAGCTGAAGCCAGGACCGGCTCCAGGCACCAGCTTGTCAAGCAGGTGCTTGGGGCGGCCGCTCCGGAGAGGGGCGGCAGGTCCAGGTATTCGGCGGCAATTCGGCAGACGGTCCCTCACTCTTCCTTGGAGCGAAGGACCTCTCGCCGAATTGCCGCTGCAGATCACGATCGCGGCTTTTTTTTTTTTGGCTGCTTGGGGCAGCCAAAACCCTGGAGCCGGCCCTGGGTGAAGCCATTAAGCTAATGAGAACACCAGACTCCAATTAAGGTCCCTCTGATACTATAAAAGGGCTCAATCCGGTCAGGCCAAGGAGAACCAGGGAGCCAGAGGAGAAGAAGTGTGGCTGAAGGGCTGGGTAATCAAGACACCCTCAAGCCACTGAAAGGGAGCCCTAAGGTAAGAGTGAAGAAGGCATTAAGAGAGAGAAGCGGGAGTGCTGTGGGGAAGTGGCCCAGGGAAGTGTAGCAACTCTGGTGGTGAAAGGTCGGCTGCCAACAGCTGCAGCTATTAGGGTCCCTGGGCCAGAACCCAGAGTAGAGGGCGGGCCCGGGTTCCCCCCAACCCGCCACTACAGAAACACATCCTGGGAGGGGAAGACAGGCCCCTGTCAGGCCAGGAGACTAAACTGTTCTGAAATAAGCCTGTAGGGACAACAGAGACTGTGGGAGTTCTCTCACCAACCTCCTTTCTGGCTTATGATGAAAAGGGCTCAGTAGACTTTAACCCTGTCCCTAGAGAGAGAAGGGCTATGTGGAGGGTCGCAGTGAACCTGTGAAGCTAGCATAAACCTCCTGGAAGCGTGGGACGCACGGGGAGAAGGTCGGAGTTCTGCCACAAAGTATATTTTATCTTTATCCATTTTCTCTTTTTTGTGTAAAAAGAAAAGAAATTGGATTTTGTTAACATTTTTATGCCATGTCCTCAGTTGTTGCTGCTGCAAAGCACCTAAAGACACAATTGTTTTATGTTCCTAGTCACACTTTTTTCTTGGAGACCTACGTGTAAGGCTGCCCTCATTAAGTTTTATAAAGGAAGAGAATACATCCTGTATATCACAGGTAATTGGGGGTGACTACAGAAAAAACAACAATACACTGGGTATGCATATCATACATACATAGCAGTGGTCCTCAATCTATAGTCTGCAGAGCTGTTTCTTATCACAATGGGGAAGCAAAAGCCGTGGCATTTCCTACTGGTTGTAACCCAGTCCAAGACTCCTGTGGATTTCCAGAGGCTTTTTTGACCAACTTAACTTCAAATATTTTTTAAAATGACACCTTGCTGCAGCTTGCACATCTTCTTTTTGTCTTTCTTTTTCAGATACTGCTTTGGTATATATACAACCATAATCAAATGTGAAAATGTCATCAAAATTAGAGGGAAAGCAAAAGCACAGATGGAACAAAACTGCAAAGTCACCTGGGAAGACTATCTGCAGCCTTCCCTGTTCTAATGACAGTGGTGGATTTAAATTAAATTGGGGCTAGATGCATTCTAACCAAAAGCCTTTCCCGCACCCCCAATACAAGGAAATAGTGTGACAATAGGGGGGCTACCAGTTTGTATAAGTATGCAACAGTGAGGTTGTGTTCCTACTCCCCTGGTTCCCTCATCCCAAGCTGAAAACCTTTTCTTTTCCTCCATCTCCTCTTCCACAGCCACACCCCAGTGCCCTGACTGCCCTCCCTCTTCCTCAATGGAGCTATGCCTCTTCAAAGCAGCTGAAGATCTGGCTCAAAACTTCTGAAGACGTGTCAAGTAAGTCACTGTCCATTTTACATCAACTTAAATTCTCCTCCCTTGAAATAGAGATTTACGTCTTACCCATAGTACAATCTGAAATAAAGTTTTGTTGTTCATTAGTTTGTGTCTCTTCAGATACCGATATAAAGCATATTGCATCTCCTGTGTTTATTGAGAACAAATGGATCATCTTGGTCAGGAATGTGACAGAGGAAGCACATTTTGTAAAAATCATCTAATTTGTTTTCTTTTGTCCCTTTCACAGGTGTTATTAACCCCTTTGCTTACAGTAGTTCTAACATGAATTTATTACTCAAAATTAATATTCGCTTTTTCAGGTTACCTGATTTCATAAGAACCAAGGCAGAGACATGGAGTAAAGATTAATTAATTAAACCTGTCCGTAACTACTTGAGTAATATGTTGACTCTGGAGCAGTGCAAAAAAAAGTTAGGCCAGCTTGTGATCAGTCCTGCACGGGAAAGTAAAAGGGAGTAAGCGGTAGAGAGTTCCCTCCATATTCTCTTGTACTGGCTACCCGTACTCTCCTCTCCCAAAGTGAATGACAATCTGCTTCCCAGGCTGCTCCTGAGATAGCACATAAGTGTGTGCCCCACACCCGAGGCTCCTGGCAAAGGCAGTCTTGGGCCCTTATGAATCTATCTAACTTGTCATTGTTAATCACTGAACAAAAAGCATAGAAACAGGGCTGTGATTTGTAAATAAAATTATAAATATTGTCTTGGAGAACATGGCTGAAAAAAAATCATTTCTACTGCACAGTATTATAGGTTGTATTAACTAATGAGAGCAAACTAATGAAAGCCAGGTTGCATTCACTGAAACATAATGGCTTGTAATTCAGTCTCAACAGGGCTGATAAAAGGGGGTGTGATTTAAGTGAAATTTTCCTGTAAGTGCTCCCAAGAGTTTGTTACATAGAAGAAAGAACTATATTAAAATTTTCTTAATTAATAAATGTAGTGAGTGTTCAAAAGTGCCCAAGGCCAGGAAAAGCTGCAGTGTTTGCTGAAAAACCTAAGCTGTCTTGAGTCTTTCTCAACATTTACTGGTGGCCCAATGGAGGTCGCATCCCATCCTATCATGGCAACTGTCACACAAAACTAGTTTCAGTTTGTACTAGTTAACACAGACATGAAAAACAGTGAATCAAATCTTTTACTGAACTCACTGTTTACAGATGACATTATCAGGCAATTCTTGTACTACTTGTCTCATGTGGCAGTAGAGGAAAGTTCAAAACTGAGTTTTCTTACCCTCTGTCGCTAGCCAAAAATCAGAGCTTAAAAACTCTAACACACTGGTACTACTCCTTTTTGGAGTTGCCATCAGAATTAACTTAATTCTGGCAATCGTCAAAAGTTTAGACAGAAAAAAAATGTAAGAGGCCAACTATATATTTGTCTGGCTTGCCAGCAGCTTCTAAGATAATTTATTGTTCCATCATTTGCCCATTTTAAAAGTGCTTACGACACAGTGACAAAGCTTTGTGATCACTGGCTAAAACTGTTAACTTCTGTCAACAGGGTCCTTCAACACTCTCAGAAAAACAATAATATCCAGGGACTGAGGGACTCAGGGCCCCTGGAAAACCACTGCAGAAAATGACCCAAGTGAATCATTGAGAACATCTGAGAAAATTTAAAGTACTGCCCTCTGGAAAAACAAATCTACACCAACTAGCAGGTTTATTCATGTGTTTGAGTGGGTGCAGATTAGGGGTTTGGTGCCAGCAGCACCTGAAAAAGAATATAAATTAGTACACTAGAAAACATGCCCAACTGCACCAGGGAGAGCTGTAGATATAGAGACAGAAAAAATCCTCCAAGAAAATAGCCATTAGATTTACCAACAGCAATTTTCTTCTGTGATTTGAAAGCACATTAGACATTTTCAACTATGCTTCTGTTATTACTTTGTTCAGAGTAAGAATAATACAGCTGTACTGATAAAATACTCCAAGAAGTTTGAGGACAAAAATAAGCAACAAACAAAGTAGATGTACTTATACAGTTGCTTTTGTATCATATTATATAAAACATCCACTCCCCCCATGCAAAAAACAAAACAAAAAAACCACGCAAGTAAATGCAGAATATTGCAATATCCTCCCTAACAGACTACATAATAGGAGCCTCCTCACTAGCAGACTATTAGAAGATCAGGAATGTATGTCCAATTATTCTGAAGTCTCTTCTTTCCTCAGCTCACATGCATTACTTCCATTAACGTTTTAAAGAGCTACATGAACAAGCATCAAAGGGAAAACTCAATAGAACTTCATGACTATTTTCATAGGATCATTATTTCCTTTTTACATTAAATAATGTTCGGCATTTACTATAATATACTCCAAAGATGTCACATAGAAACCATACAGTCTGACTTGAATATTTTTTTTACCTATGAAATTTAATCAAATCTGTAATTCCGCTGTTTTCATTTTCAGCTAACCCTCTGAACTTACTGCAGAGTGATAAGCTACTGAGCAGAAAAGGTATAACATACCAACAGAGACAGTCTTCTTTAATAATATGTAGCTGCTAGGTGTTGTATAAGACAATTAAAAATCATTCAAAGTCATTCAAACAAACAGATGGATGACCATTGGAGAGGTAGTACAAAAACTGAATCTTCCATTCCCACAGTCAAGTCACAGTCCAAATCAGAAACGAAGAACTTAATTGTGATTATAGGACATGTTTTTATTATTATTGTTTTTCTGTGCATCATTTGACACCACCAATGTTAAGAAATTAATTATAGAAGTAGGGCTGTTCATTTCTTCTATGTTGAATTGTAAGCACTGATATAATAGTTATAATAATCATTCAGTCTCTTTTGCCCTCAGAATATATCATTAGTAGTTCTACCCACCATGTCAAATTACCTGGTTGGGGAAAAACAAAATGTATGTTTGCAGTATTTTTTTTAATAAATAGTTAACCTTTATGGCCAGGCTAATTAATTTCACATTTTCTTGTTTCAGGTTTAAAAGATTTAAGTTTAATACAAGCAGTGATTGTAATGTAAATGGCTTCCATTAACTTCTGGACTTTCCTACAGGCTTCTTCTGTGAAAGAACAAATTGGAAATGCTTTTTTTTGGGGGGGGGCAGGGGAAAGTGTAAATTGTGAAATCAACAAAAAATATATATAATCAACTACAATTATCAGAACATCTTCCTGTAATCAAGTATGGATATAATTTGTATATGATGGGGCCTATACACAGGAACCAAAACCCTCTGTGCTTTGGAGAAATTCAGATTCAGATCCAAACATAAGACCAAGTCCTGAGCAGCAGCATATATCCAAGTCTAAATATCAGTTTGTTCTGCAGGCAATAGGGAAGAAATCTTTACCCTCAAGCCATGGATCAGCTACAAATATGCCTCCTTTGTGCTCCCAATGCTCCCCCTTTATTGGGAGGGGAAATGGAAGAATCTGCATAGTAGGGGATGCTCTGGTTCCCCCTCAGCCATTCCCATGGCTTTGCCACTAGTCAAACCCTGGGCATTGGTTCTCAAAGAATCTGGTTCTGCTGCCATAGAGATGGGGGAAGGGTTTGCTCCTTAGTAACTGGGACTCCTCTCTGTCTTTTACATTTCTTTCTTTTCTGACCCTAAATGCAACAGAACTAGTTTAGTGAGGGGGAAAAAATTGCATAACAAGGACTTAAAACTGTAAAGAAATAAACAAAAACAAAAAACCCCTTAAAAATTGGAGAAGGATGACCAGTGTGATGCTGTTTCTATACTCCTAATGATACTTCTGTATTAAATTTGCTTAGGAACATAAGAGCAGCCTTACTGAACAGAACACTGGTCCAACAATTCCAGTTGTGATTCTGCTTCTAGCAGTGACCTATAACCAATACTTTGCTGGAAGATTAAAAGCCCCTAAACTATCGTGACTACTGTGCAACACTATACCGTGAGGGCATGGGGAATTCCTTCTTAATCTCTGATTGCAATTACTTTATGTCCTGTAGCAAGAAGACTTATATTCCTTGTAACCTAACTGGTAGAAAAGCAAAAGCTATCTCTAGTCTTGTATACATGTAAACATTATTTCCCCCCCCAAAATTATTGCCATTTTCCTCCATAGTATCCTACAGCAAAGATCCAACTGGTCTACTACTGTATGTACAGCATTAAACAAGCATTTTCCTCACCTGTTTTATATATCAGTTGCTTTTTAATATTATCAGTAGCTTCTTCATTCTTGCACTACAAGTCAGGGTGGGCAGAAGTTCTCTATTAGGTTTACTATAACACTTAGTATTTTAACTCTCACTCTGCTATCACTTTCTCCTTTCCAAACTGAAAAATCATAGTCTTTTTAATCTCTCTATGTAACTCCCCAGGTTTTTCTCAGTGATCAATGAATTTTGTGTTGACTGAGCATGGTACAAGCTGTGAGAGAGGTTAGCTCCCCGAGTATGCCTCAGACATAATCATACTCGGGGAGCTAACCTTTCCCACACTTCGCGCTGCCATGACTACACTTCTATTTTTAGCATGACAGCTGGATCAGAGCTAGCACTGGTATTTTCTCCTCAAGCTCGAATTTACATTTTCCAGTGCTAGAGTAGACATATCCATAGACTATAATACTGTTACATGACCTTGCAGTCTCCTCTTTGTAGGTTGGCATAAGCAGGCAGAGTCACTGCAATGACAATACTGGCAAGAGCTCAGTAACAACACAGCATGTATTTATCACTGTAAGACGGTCCCTTCCTGCTACTGGTGCTGCTGAGTTCTCCTCCCCTGGGCAAAAAGCACCACTTCCCTCAACCTGCCTCTCAGTGTTACTCCAGTGGCACCAATTCAGATATTTTGAGGGGGGGACCCTGCTCCCCAACCTTTCTACCCCACAACGAGCTGGGGTAACCAACTGTCCCAATTTTATAGGGATAGTCCTGATATCTGGGGTTTTGTCTTATATAGACACCTATTACCCCCCACCCCCATCCTGATTTTTCACACTTGCTGTCTGGTCACCCTTCAACCAGCCCTACTCCACCACCCCACCACGACTCCCATGAGGGAAGCTGTAATTGAGTCCAGACCAGTCACTCCTGCCCCAGCGGTGGCAGTAAAGGCTCCCCCTCCATCTCTCTTCAGCTCCTTGCTGGGCCAGGCTGCCGAGGGCTCATTTCACTACTGCCAGCTCTTGGATATTGCTGCCAGTGGCAAAAAACAGCCTCTCCACAGTCGGCTCTGTGAGCCCCAGGATGGGACCATGAACAACCTCACCACCTCCCTGTGCAACCTAAATGGCACCCTGGCCCCGACTCTCCCACCCTGCTCCTTTCCCCTCCTTGCTGGTTCAAGGTTTCCCACAGCACCAAGAAAACCTGCCATGGGTTCCAGCAGGAGGCCTCAGCAGGCAGCGTGGGACTGTGGTGCCATCCCCTGCCTCACTCCTCATTCCCTGCTGGCTCAGGGCTTCCGACTGGTCCTTGACACCAAGAGGAGCTGCAGCTTCTGACAGGTTGAGGACCTGGGTGCTGGCCACACTCCCAGCCATGTGAGAGGTGCAATAAGTACCCTTGCATGTGTGCTGGGGGATGTTCATGCCCCCAACCTCACCCTCGCCTCATCTCATTGTCGTCTTTGATTACTTTCTGGGTCAGAGGTCCGCACCCTCTGTGGATGTGCCCTACACACAGATCCAGCCAGCAAAGTAACTCTGTGACAGTGCATAACTTTCAATCACTTGGATTTTAAGTCTTGGAGGCTCTTTCTCAAGTAATGGAAGAGTCACATAACCATAAGGAAAGTCTCACCTCATGAGAAACAGAAGTAAATATTAATGAATGCAACTGATATACAGGGATACAACAGACTCACTTACATGCACACATGGCCACTACAGATACAACTAACTTTTTTAATGCATGAGGGATGGCAGAGTACTAGATGACAAGACAAACTGTACTGACCACAAGGGGCAAGCCAGCAATTTACCAAAATTTCCATTATTGTGTGTGACAAATATTGACTCTCGTTAGCATGAAGAAATTACAGAGTTCCAGATGTCCTAGGAATGTGTGGTTAAATTCAGCAGTCAGAATCCAACCAAAATAATTTATTGTGGCAGAGCTCTAAATTAATGAATAAGAAAAAAAAAAGTTCCTAAGAAAACACATGTACTCTGAGTAATTTCCATTAAAATCTGAATTTTATAATGCAAAGACCCTATTTAAGCAAGATTATTAAATCCAGTTGTAATGGGGTGGTCACCCGCTCCTGCCCTGAAGGGCTTGAAATCAGCCCTGGGAGAGGGCTGAGACTGCAAGAGGGCTGCTGCTAGGAAAGCAGCAAGCCTCTGCTGATTGGGGAAACTGCCACAGCTGTGGCCACGCCCCAATCAGGCCACAGCTGGCCCTATAAAAGGCCAGTGAGCCAGGAGCTGGCAGAGACACACTCTCTCTCGCCTTTGTAGAGGGAGGGGCCTGGCTGCTGGGGAGCGTATCAAGGTACCTGAGGTGGAGCAGGGATGGGGAAGGCCAGAGGCGCTGGGGAGCTCCGGCCTGGAAACCCCCCAGGCTGCCAGCCTAGTCTAAGTCCAAATAGGTACTGGGGTTGCAGGGGGCAGCCCAAAGGTAGGCAGAGGCAGCAGGTCCAAACCCCCCTTGCCTATGATGAGTGGCTTTTACACTGCAGTCTGCCCCAATGAGTGGGGGCTAGATGGTGACTGGCAGTAGCCCATGACTGAGGAAAGGTGGGGATAGAGGGTCGGGGGTTCCCCTGGGTGGGGAGACCCTGAGACTGTGGGTATATTGCCAGGGGGCAGCATCCCAAAGACGAGGGGCACCGGGTCCTGGGAGGGACACGGGGGCCTGCGGCAGCAGGACACCGGCCTGCAGAGGGCACCCAGGGCTGAAAAAGAGCTAATTCCCTGAGACGACCAGCAGGAGGCACCGCAGGGGTGAGTCCCACACCTTTACACCAGTTTATACTCCTGCAGTCTTAGGGCTTGTCTACATGGTGCCAGCAAAGTGCATTAGAGGAGTGTGATTTATAAAGCATTCTAACATGTTGTGTGTTAACTGCACTGCGTAGACCCTGCTGGTGCGTTCTAAAAGGTACCTAGTTCACATTAACATAGTCCTGTTTTATGGGAAGTTAGAGCACAGCCCTTCAGTGTATTTTACAAATCACTCCCCTCAATATGCGTGTGCTACTCTCTGTAGACAACCCCTTATATTACCTTCTTTGACAGGCAGCAAAGTTTTTGTTTTCCTCAAAAAAACCCCAAAACTTCAAAAAGCAAAATGCATTAAAAAAAAAAAGCAAAACACAATGACAGGGAAAGACTGCAGTCTACAGCCAGTGTCATTCTTTTGATCCCAAAAGGCAAACAATGTTTACTTGGTTGGTCTAATAGACAGAATCACTAACTATGCACACGTGCACACAGGGAAAAAGAGGAAGTCAGTCACACAGAACATAACAATCCACTGGGACCATGGGTCACATCTAGTAGTGTGACAAAAGAAATCATTCTGATCAGGTTGTTGTGAAGTGAAATAGCTCTTGTCCTAGTGGACTCTAGTCACTTCTACATGACAATGGCCAAGTTACTAATTTAATAAAAAATAAAATAGGATTCTCAGTCAGTTCTCAGTGTTGTTTTCCCCCAAACTGACTGATCTTACCGTTGTATCTTCTCCACCAATGGCCACACATTGCAGTGGCCTTAACTAATTAACAGAATCATCCTCCATTGGCTGTACTTGATGTTTGGGAATTTTGTACATTACTCCTAATACTGGAATGATAACCAGTAGAATTGTGTGGAAATGGAGTAAGTCTTGATTCTCTTCTGCATTGTGTTTTGTCATTTTATTGCCTTGCAAAATGGGTATAAAATGCTATCCAATTCAGAATTCCCCACTCCCTTAAACCAGTGACAACATTTTACACCTACTTTGTATGAATCTTAATAGCTAAACTAGATGCAAGGCAGAGAAGAATCAGCCCTGATACAAAATATACATAGACTATTCTAATAATAATGAAAATAAAATATACACAAAATGAACAACACAAAAACCTTATTATGGGGCAGGAAAAGGGGGACTCTACTATAGAAAAAAGCCTACATTTAGACTACCTCATGGAATGTTTTCATATTAATGTATTCATAAACTATGGTGATGTGTATAAATGCATAGATGGATTAAATGAAATAGAAATAAAACCACAATTCTTTTAGTGAAACTTTCTGAGAAAAATGTAATAGTGTTGCTTCAGTCTCCCCATATTGGCCATGCAGTAGACAAACACAAACTAGTTTCCACATTCTACTTTTATAGATGGCAGAGTTTCAACACTGAAAAACTATGTATATGCCTATTAATAGGTGTGGCAACCTGCATGCAACTTGGAGGGAGGAGCATAGGGTGCAGGAGGGATAGAGTTTGGAGGAAGTCAGTCTGTTTGCACATGGCTTGAATGCTAGTTACTGTTGCCCCATCTCTGTAAATAGTTTTCTTAACAAAAAGCCCGTTTACAAGCATGCAACTGCCTCATGTTAGTACTCAGCACATGGCATATGAGCAATACCCACAGCCAGGAGGAGAGTGTGATTAACAGGAAAACAAAACAGCACCTAGAAACAGAGCAAACAGGCAATGTGATGGGACTCAGACCATTTGGAATGCTGGATTCTCAGACAAAAAAAAAACCAAAACAAACGTGCACAAGCATGGAAGCACTGGAAGTAAGAATGGAGTCTGTTTACAGAGCTGACAATGAGGGCTAAAGAGAAGAAAATGAAGGTAATCCTTTTTTCTATCTCATTGAGGAAAAAGGATGAGAGGTGAGAGAGACACTGCTGCCAGGAACAATTCTTGAAACACTGCAACAGCTGATAAAAGTGTTTTATGATCTCAGACAGAATGAGACTGTAGAGAGATACTGATTTTTCATCTGAAACCAAGAAATAGAAAAGGGATACTTACAGTATAGAGCTGAGAACAATGACATCCACATGTAACTACGTTGACATTAAGGATTCCATAATTAGAGACAAGATCATTTGTGGGACATGTGACACCAGCTTACAGGACAGATTGTAGAGAGAAACAGATCTAACAATAGAGAAATGTCTCCAAATAGCAAAGGCAGCTGAACTTTCCAGCTAAAGGATCAAAAACAGTGACAACCACTACACAGGGTCAAGCCAGGAAGCAGGACAGAGACCAATGGACTGAAAATGCATCATAAGTCAGTGTACATACATGAAAGCAACAGGAAAGGTTGAAAGAAAAATACCCAGCCTATGGGCAATGATGCAAGGGGTATGGGAAACAAAGTCACCGTACGTGCCAATACTGAAGCTACCCCAGGAAGACAAAAGCAGCAGTACGTGTAGTGATTGAGCATGTTGAGACTCCCAGTGAAGAGGAGGATCTCTGCAGTGTGACTTTAGCAGATCTCAGTCCACATGCACTGCAGAATGATGCCAGCCATTCAACAGCAATATTTGCAACTATGCTATCAAATCAATGAACAATTTGATTCCAGCTGGATTGTGGAGCCAGCTGCAATGTAATCTCAACAGTGCTAATAAGCAGCAATGTTAGACTGCAGAAATGTGGCCACACGCTGCTGATGAACAACAAAGCCATTCTGAGGCCAGTGGGGAATGGGAGACTGTTGACAAGAAACCCACAAAACAAGCGATGTTCTCACTTGGAGTTTATAGTAGTCGTACAGGAGTATCAATTTCTGGGCAGCGAGGTGGTGCAAACCATTGATCTGATCACAGTAGAACACCAGAATATCCTCAATATGAAAAAGGAGGGAGACCCAGCACTGTGAACCCTGTCCAGCATTCTAACATCATATAAAGGTCACATTTCAAGGAGATGGCCACCTAGAGAGCAAGCTGAAGTTAGAAATAGACCCTAATGTGCAGACTGAGAGACCACCAAAACAGAGTTCTGTTAGCTCTGGTGGAGCCATTGAAGAAGGCACGGGCAAAGAAAAAGCTTTATTCTACACACTGAAACTAGCAGTCTAGTAGTGGTGAGAAAACCTTCAGCTAAATTGAGTATCTGCACTGATCCAAAATCACTTAACAGAGCATGACAATAAGTCACTACCTATCACCAATAATTGAGGACATATTAACTGTGACACAGAAGCTACTTGGCAAAGGCTCCCCTGTTCTTTGCAAGCAACTCTCATCTCAGACCTAACAAACTCACAATACCAAGCACATACCTTGAACGATATTTATCCATAAAGAGCAACATGTAAGATATCTACAGAAAGCTCATAACTTGTCAAGAATCATAATCTTTAAGAGATGTACATATGGGTAATATTTAAGGAATAATGTATTTATATTGAAAGTATGCTTTATGCACTTGAGGTAAAAGTGAGTTACCAAGGGATGTCTCAATGATGGCCCATTCAAGCAGGAGAGAGCTGTCACACTGCCTTGGATAGCCAATGATGAAATACAAGGCTTATTTGTCTAGCCTTGCTCCATCCCAGGACTTTCAAAACCATCAGAAACAACTGCAAACAATCAAAGCCTCTTGGAGGTTAAAAAGGAACATTAAAACAGACCGAGAATCTCCCTATGAATAAAGACAAAAGACTGTGTCAGTGTAATATAGAGTGGGAAGATGCACTCTGGATTGATTTACTGAGAAGATATCTTGTTGAGTGGGTGTGTTTTCCATGAAAGATTGGAACCTGGTTCCTAGAAAGCCAACCAACAGACTATTTGTGGGAGGACCTAGTTTATTAGATAGGAAAGATAACCATTAATAAGTGTGGACCGTAGTTTGTGTTTTATTGTTTTGTATTGCAACTGCTTCCATCACTTTCTCTTGTTTCTAGTGGAATCTCTTTTCTTTCTTAAATAAACCTTCTTTTGCTTCATCACAAGTGTTGTGTGTTATATAAGAGGGATGGTTCAAGATGAAACTGGTAAACTGGGGGGCAGAAGACCTGGGATTTCTGTAAGTAGCTAGTGTCAGGGGCTAGATATCACAGGGGAATGCTTCAAGAGACTCGGGGACTGGGGTGTTCCTCTTATTGACCTTCAAGGCAAAGACAAGGCTAGGCTAGCCCAGAGGAGTTTGCTTGAGTGGATGGAAGGTTGGCAGCATTTGGAAGCTAACATAGGCAAGAGTCCTTCTCGCTAGAGGACAGGGGTAACAAGATGGTTCACAGGCCTGGGTACCCAGAGAACCATCACACTAACTGATTTATCCATGGAAAAAGTGTTCACTGTTTGTGATGTCAAGAATGGGTTCTGACATATTGAGCTAAACAAGCCATCCAGGCACCTGACAACCTTTGCTACACCCTTTGCAAATACTGCTGGGTACAAATGCCTATGGCAGGGGTGGGGAAACTACAGCCCAGGGGCCACATCCAGCCCTTTAGACATTTTAATCTGACCCTGAGCTCCCGCTGGGCTTGCCCCGCTCCGGCGCTCCAGCCAGGGAGCAGGGTTGGGGGCTTGCCCTGCTCTATGCGTGCCGTGGCTCTGTGTGGCTCCCGGAAGTAGCAGCATGTCCCCCCTCCGGGCTCCTACATGTAGGGGCAGCCAGGGGCTCCACATGCTGCCCCTGCCCCAAGCACTGCCCCTGCTGCTCCCATTGGCTGGGAACCGAGGCCAATGGGAGCTGCAGGGACACAGCCTGCGGACGGGGGAGCATGCAGAGCCGCCTGGCTGCACCTCTGTATAGGAGCCAGAGGGGGGACATGCTGCTGCTTTCAGGAGCTCCTTGAGGTAAGTGCCACCCAGAGCCTGTACCCCTGACTGCCTCCCATGCCCCAATCTCCTGCCCCAGCTCTGATCCCCCTCTCGCCCTCCGAACTCCTTGGTCCCAGCCTGGACCCCCCTCCCACACCCCAAACTCCTCATTTCTGGCCCCACCCCAGATCCCACACCCCCAGCTGGATCCCTCACCCCCTCCCACATACCAACCCCCAATTTCGTGATCATTCATGGCCCACCATACAATTTCTATATCCAGTTGTGGCCCTTGGGCCAAAAGGTTTGGCTGCCCCTGGCCTATGGGCATCAGCCTGGCCCTAGAGGTGTTCCAGTGTAAACTCAGCCAGGCACTAGAGGGGCTACTAGGCATCATGATTGTAGCTGATCACATTCTTGCTGAAGGAAAAGGAGTTGTCAAGGGAGAGGGGATCCAGGACTATGATATCAAACTGCAGCAACTCCTGAAGAGCTGCCAGGAGTGGACTATTAGACTGAATGCAGACAAGATGAAGCTGATAAGAACTGAGATCCTCTACACTGGATATGTGTTGACATGTGAGCGACTCTGGCCAAAACTGAGAGCCATTAAAGAAATGCCTAGACCAATATATGGGAAGGGAGTCCATCGATTTATATGGGTGGCCAGCTATCCTTCCAGATTCTGTGCACCCCTGTCAGAAGCCTGTGAACCCTTGAGATAGTTAACTCATAATGAAGCAGTGTGGGAATGGTCATAGAGCCAGGAACAGGCCTTTGAAAAATTAAAGAAAATCATAAGCGAGGCACCAGTCCTAATGTACTACAAACGTGCGAAGCAGCTAGAGGTATGGTGTGATGCCTCAGGAGGAGGCCTAGCATGCCAAGCCATAAGCCCACAACATTTGCTAGAAGAGCTGTAACAGACACAGGAAGAGGATATGCTCAGATAGAAAAGGAACTACACTGGCTGTGTTTTTTGGAATGGGAGAGTTTCATTAGTTTACTTTTGGGCATGCAGTCTGATCACCAGCCATTACAAAGCACCATGAAAAAAAGTCACTGTTAAGTGCACCCACATGACTAGAGTGCATTTTATTGAGATTGCAGTGCTATATGATGTACAGATATCTATGATAAGATACTACCCAGGCAAGTCATTACTGGTGGCAGATACACTGAGCAGGACATACCTTCCAGAGTACAGCACAGATGGCTCTATGGAACAGAAGACAGACTCTATCAACATGCTACAACACCTTCACAACTCTGATGGAGGTTCCAGGCAATGCAACAGAGTACCAGACAGGATGGAGCACTACAGGCAGTTACATGGTTCATTCTCCATGGATGGATGGATCACAAGGAGCAAGTGCCACAGGAACTTACCATCAAATACCACGTGAAGGACGACCTGTATGAGCATCTCAGGACCAAGCAGTAATCCCATACGATTTAAGAACTGACATCATGAGACAGATACATGCATCACACCTGGGGATAGAGGCATGCCTAAGTCAAACCAAGGAGTGTATCTACTCGCCAGACACAAATGCCCAAATGAGAGTGTACATTGAATAGTGTGATGCGTATAAAGAGTATAATGATCAACAACAGAAGGAGATTCTATAACCTCATGAAATCCCAATCCAACCCTGGGAAATGGTCAGAGAAGACCTGTTCACTTTTACTGACAGGAATGACACTGACACAGTAGATTACTACTCTAGTTTCTGGGAGGTGGACTATCTGGAGGACACTCAGGCAAGAACTGTGATCTGGACACCAAAGACACATTTTGCAAAGTATGGCATAACTGACATACTCTGCTCAGACAATTGGCCACAGTATACTGCAGCAGAATCCAACTGTTTCAGAATTAGAGCACAACACTTCTTCCCCTGGGAACCCACAAAGCAATGGGAAGGCTAAGTTGGCAGTAAAGATAGCCAAGAAACTGATGGTAAAACAGACAGGAAGGTATTCCTACCTGGCAACACTGGACCATTGCAATACTTCCTCCCAGTAGCCCGTTACAGGGACAGATGGGCCAGAGAACCAAGACTCTGCTTCCCACAAGGGAAGTCCCATGGAGGAATGACAGAAAAGATACAGAAGCAATTAAGAGAAAGCCAAGGTATACAGGCAGCTACTACAAAGGAGTCAAGGTCCTACGGCCATTACGAACAGATGAGCAGGTCTGGGTTCAACCATCAAGTAGCCACACAAAGCAATGCCAAAACGCAACAGTCCAAGCTGCAGGACTAGTGAGGTAGCTAAATATTCAGGACAGCAGTGAAAAAAAAACTGACGACAATTGTGGAGTAGTGGCAGACAGCAGGAATACCCAGACAGATAGGCCAACACCAGGACCAGGAGAATGTATAAATAGCTTCAGCTATCACTGGCCTGATGTAGGAGAGTCAAAAGAAATGAGGTATATCAGATACAGAGGACCAACAGGATGCCTATCTAAAGACTGAAGGCAGCAACAGGATGGAAGCAAGTCCCCCACAGACAGCAATAACACAAATAAGAAGTGGGAGACTGGTTCAAAGACCAGCATATTTGAAGGACTACGAGGCATAACAGGCCACAATGGACTGGTGGTAAAGACCACATCCCTACAGGGAGCTATGTACTTGTAACCTCCGGACCCAGCAAGTAAGTAAATGCTTGCACAAAAGTTACAACAATTGTTAAAAGGAAAGAAGTAGCAACCTGCATGATACCTGGAGGGAAGAGCACACGTTACAGGAGGGAAGAGTTTGGAAGAGGCACCAGGATGCCAGTCTGTGTGCACATGATTTGAATGTTAGCTGCAGTTCATAGACTCATAGACTCATAGACTTTAAGGTCAGAAGGGACCATTATGATCATCTAGTCTGACCTCCCGCATGATGCAGGCCACAAAAGCTGACCCACCCACTCCTGGAATAATTCTCTCCCTTGACTCAGCTGTTGAAGTCCCCAAATCATGATTTAAAGACTTCAAGTCGCAGAGAATCCTCCAGCAAGCGACCCCTACCCCATGCTGCAGAGGAAGGCGAAAAACCTCCAGGACCTCTGCCAATCTACCCTGGAGGAAAATTCCTTCCCGACCCCAAATATGGCGATCAGCAGAACCCCGAGCATGCGGGCAAGATTCTCCAGCCAGACCCTCCGGAAAGTGTTCTCTCTAGTAACTTTTAATATCCCATCATTGACCATTGTTACTAATTACCAGCGATGGTAATTGGTATCCTGTCTGGGTATTCCTACAGTTGCAGCGTCTCTGTAAGTAGTTCTCTTATTAAGGAGCCAGTTTAATTTTAGAAACATGGAGTCCCCTCATGTTATTACACACCATGCAGTTCAAGAAACAGCGGATATGCTTCTGAACTTTTGGAGGTTGGTTCACTTAAGCATTCAAATATATAGGTTCTTGTCAAAACTATTCAGCTATATTAAGGCTGCATCACTGAGCAAATTCTCCAGCTCACAAGGTGTCCTTCAAGTTGCCCATTCCTCCACAAATCCTCATATATCCTATCTTGTGTTATCTTCTTCCGGGGTAGAACTACTGGTCTATCCAATGACTTTGCTGGTTGGCAATATGAGTCAAATCCTGGCCAGGCTTGGACAGCACAATAAGGGGAAAACACAGGCATCTCCCTGTAAGTCCTCTGCAAGAATCCTGCTGGCAAAGACACAGGATTCTTCATGATGAGCCAACGGGGTGGTTGATGGAATGCATTTTGCTACTCTCTGCACAGGATACACAAGCTAGTGCATTTTTTGGCCATCTCTCCTAGTACTCTTTTGAAAAGATTCTGCTTTGCTGCTTGTGTGATGTGAGGAGAGTGGGAAAAGGCTAATTCTGTAACAGATTTGACTCACTGTCTGCACCCATCCTAAACATTGCGGGTTTTTAGTTTCTTCAACCAAGAGCAGCTTAGCAGCTTTGCCCCACATTGTGCTTTTTTTTAAAATCCATCTTGTGACTGGAATGTGCTGATTGTTTCTGATGGCTATAACAACCATGAGGAGGCCTGTTATGGGAGGGCAAAGCACTTCAGGAACCAATCAAAATTACGAATAAACAAACATGACTGTATAACTATTTGCAATGGGAAACAAACAAATAGCTACCTCTGAAAGTGGGAAATGGTGTACTTGAGAATCTGAGTTAAAATTAGACTGACTGAACTAATTTAGGAATTATTTTAGGAAGAACATTTTACATATTTCTGCTTATCTAACACAAATAGGAGAGCTGATTTCTTGGACGATGTTGAAGATCTAAATGCTAAATGATACTGACAATTTTATTCTGCTTCAGGAGGATAATCCATTTCTCTGTTTTGGATAGAATTGAAATTCCTACATGCACACTTCCTCTGAAAGAAAGAACACATTGTACCTAAAATTTTGTAAGGTTCTTCCTATATTTTATTATGGGAACCCTGAGGACTCAAAGCATCTTCACAAAGAAATGTATATCATGAAAAAGGAGTTCAAGACATGCCTTGTTGCCTTAGCTGAAAATATCTCTGATTGATCGTATGTAGATCTTGAGGCAGACTGGGTCACTTGGGCTAAGACCATTGCTTGAATCCTCACTTATCCTGAGGGTTCAACTGATTAGTGAAAAAGGAATTGTCATGTGTCAGAGAGAGAGAGAATCAGGTTCATTGCACCTTAAGTTAAATTCTGGGTCAAATACAGAACAGTCTGGGTAGAATAGTTACAAATTCCACTCAACCATACTATTTAAAAAATTCTGACAAGATTCCAAAAAGTGTAGCGTACAACCAATAGACACCTTTTCAGTGGTAAGGTCTGAAAGGGTTATTTGAAAACTGTCTAATAAAAAGTAATTTTTAAATGTCTCAAGGCCAGTAATAGGCAGTATGCAATCTTTTATAGTTTTATAATCTTTGTGACATGGTGCCCTACAGCAAGCACAGAATGGGTCCTATTTCAGTTGTTTTAATAGACCAGAATGAATCAGAATAAAGTTGGTCTCAGCATGTTAAAACAGCATGAAATACATTCCCTTGCAAATTGTTTACAGAAAAATGTGTTTATGGAAATGTATCACTGATTAAAATTACTAAAGGTAAAAGATCCTCTCTGAGTCTTGTTAATTGTATTTCTTCCCAGAGTGCATCAGGAAGGATGACATTCAAAACTCACACTATGTCAACAAATGAATAAAGATTGAGAAAAAATATTTGGGGGAAGTTTGAAATTATAGGATTTAAAAAGCTGATGGGTCGTTTAGTGGATAGAGCTCCACTCTACTACTCATAGAATTTAGGCTTGAGAAAAACCACAGATTTCTTACTCCTTTCACACAGAATCTACTGTGATTTTATCTTAAGAACCATCTTGTTTAGTAACAGAATTTTTTACTCAGATAGACTGATATAATGATCATGCCTGATACAAGAAATGGAGAGTTGGGAAGGATAAAATGGACAAAATAATGGTTACAGTGAAGTGACAGAGACAAAGACACTCCCGTCCCCAAGCATGCTCCTACTTAGATTAGTTAAAATCCTACAGTTACTGTCCTGCTATTGCAGTTACAAGCTATTTTTAGATTTGGTAGAAAACCATGACAAACAAAACTGGCTTCTTTATCTCAGTCATGCTGGAAAAAAGACAAGAGGCAATGAATGGTATTTAATTAGACCGCAAATTTATCTTAACATATCTAGAAATACTTGGCAATAATTCTACAGTGCAGATCATCATTTCTTCTTTAATTGTTTCCACCTATATTTGGGGCTGCCGTCAGCCCTTCCCCTCCCCTACCTGGTCCCAGCCCATTGCTGGGACCCCACTGCCCTACCCTTATATGATGCTTGGGGACTGGAAAAAGGAATGGATGTTGGATCCCCGCTCTACGATATGTTAGGAGTCCCAACCCCCTCTTCCTCAGCTTCCTTAAGGGCTACTTCCTCCTAAATCCCTTTCCAAAACCATTTTTAAGAGAAGCGTATCCCCTCTGTAATGAATACTTGCACGGATATATGCCACATTTGTTACTTACTAAGTTCCGATGTTTTGACCTAGCATCTTTTGCTATTTCACCTGGTCTGGCCACCTCCTGCTCTGTCCAAGTACATTTTCCCCCTTCTGCCATCCAACTGCAGCAGGGGCCCCATAAAGGGGCAATAACTCCCTTTCTTCCAGACAAGGACACCGCACAGTCAGTTGCAGTGAGCAAATTCTACAAATTAAATGTTTTTATAAAAGGTGAAATAATCTTTGGTGTACTTTCAAGAAAGAAGACCTAACCAGTCCTCAATTGGATTATTAATTTAATTTTACATAGTTAGTCAAAAGTTCAAAGACTTGTATTGGAATGGCTTGGGAGATGCAATTATTATTTTTTTTTAAATCAGGAGGCTCCAGTGTTCTGACTTGTGACCGTAATCATTAAAATTAACCATTAGTCTTACGGGGGGGAAAAAGGCAGCAGCAAATATTCCAATAACCTTATTACAAAAAGAAATACCATATGCAGGGTCTGATATAATATTTCTCGTTTGTAAATAAGTGTTTCACCCCTAACTCCCCATACACCAATAACCATTTGCCCCATTATGTTGGTGAATGTAATATATAATTATTATTGTATTTTTTTAAATGTATAATAGTTTTTCCTTTTTATTTACAGTACAATTCCTAGTATAGTATATAATCACTTCAGAGCGGTTTTTGAAGTTCTCTGAACACTTTACTTGACTTTTTTTTTAAAAAATGCTGCTTCAAATTCTTCATCTTGATCCTTATTATATTGTGAGCATCATATATGGAGAACAAGAATGTGTCTAGGGAGCATGTGCAATATGATCTTTAAAGGGCACAGCAGCTCTTCTGCTTTCATGTTAAAAAAATAGAAATGCTGCCACTCAGAATTCCTGAAAGGCTTAAAAACACGTAAACAGGATAGAGCAAAACATGCACAAAAGGTAAAATATGCCATGGGAGTTCAAAGGAGATACATTACTGCAGGTTGAAACTAATTTATCTGGCTTTCATTCTTAGTACTAAGACATTTACAAGTAAATTACTAAATATAAAAGATTAAAAGTTCGCTGAATCAGAAGAACCCCAGCTTTTGGTATGATTAAGTTTTAATTGTATTTCTCCTTAGGGATCACTAGTAGCTAATAAGCTCATGAAAATAGGTCTTTAAATAGCAGGAGTAGTAAAAGTCACTCCATGCACTATATTTTGATATGCTTGGTTGCCTAAGACATCCTAGTGTCTGGAGTTTCAAGTGTTCAGTTTTCATCAATGAAATATCTAAATAATACTCAAAATTTCCTTATTTTTTGAAATGACAGCTAGCTGGCATAGCTTCATCTTATCAGATGAATATGTCTTTTGTAAATCTCAGTTATGATGCTCGTATGTCTTTCTTCTTAACTCTGTTGAGGTTTCTTTATTAGAAATACCCATTTACAAGTCACAAGTTCTGTGCACTTCCCAGGTTTAATGATAAGCATCTTAGTTTTTCTAACACTATTAAATCTTTGCTCCTGTGCTTTTAAGCTTTCAAAAGCAGCTCTCATGGAAAAATAACATTCATTCATTACCTTTTCCAGTGGATATTAATATTGTAATTATTTTTGAAACGGTGCGCTCCTAATTTATATGTGCAAATCCCCCATGTCCCTATGTCACCGGAGGTGTGAGTGTGTCTGTGAGAGATCTTACCTCTTTCTCTCTTTGTATCTCTACACTGCAATAAAACACCCGCAGCTGGCCCGTGTCAGATGACTCAGGCTACTGGGCAATAAAATTTGCCAAGTATACATTCAGGTTTTAGTCCAAATGTCTGCAGAGCAATTTTATAGCCCCACAGCCCAAGTCTGATTCAACTGACATGGGACAGCTGTAAGTGTTTTATTGCAGCGTAGATATACCCTATATGTTTAGTTGGACTTCAGGAAGAATGGACTAATCCCTGGAACGGAGATGGGGGTAGGGAGAGCCCAAGAGATGCCCACCCACCATCTCAACAAGCTAGGAGTGATGTTGCTGGTCAGACCAGAGAAGGAGATGCACCACTCCTGAGGGAGATGGGGAGGGAGTGCAACACATGCCTGAAAATGTCATATCTGGGCTTCGCCTACTCCTCAGGTTCATTGCATCCAATTAGTCAGCCAGGGTGGTAGGAGGGAGAGCTGACTGGTCCCTGCGCTCTCCCCTCCCAACAGTATAAACATGTCTTCTGGGCCACAGAAGCCACTTGCTGGACCCAGCTGAACACCTGGTATGTGAGATAAGGCAGGCATACACTGCCCCTAATGCAGTGTTAAGTTCATAAAGTTTTGGTCTGCTGCAAAAAGTCCATCCCAGCATGTCTCTTTCATTCACCTGTTTGCCCTGACCAATACCTGATGAGCACACACAGGTAAAGTGGATGTGAGTGCACATGGACACTTAAGGCACTTACCTGGCCACATGTGAATGCCAATATTTGATCTGCATGTACATATCAGGTATTTGTGTGCAGCATAAATTAGGCATGCACAAATGTATGCAGAACACTGTATGCATGCAATTTAAAATCTGTCAATATTTTTAATATAAATATATAAATATATAACAATATTCAAATGTACATAGCTATATACATATACAGAGAGACTAGGTAGATGTGTCTGTAAGAGAGACATTTCCTAAATCTCCAAAATGTTAAGTTAGAAGACTAAAGTACCATTATATTTAATTAATCAAGTGATTTTAGAATTTTACACCCCCCCCCATAGCAATTAGGTTTACACTGACAGTAAATTGATACTGGCATATCACAATATCACACCTGAGAAGCAAAGGAATGATTTATGGAACATCAAGGCCACAACTTTATTAAACACAAAGGAAAAAAAAAAAAACCAATGGCCCTTGTACATCTCCCACACAGAGAATTAACTAAATCCCACAGACTTGCTGGGACACTAAGCCTTATAACAGGTGTGACAATTATGTATTGAACAACTTGAGGGATTTAGTTCTCCAATCAACTTGGAACTGTTGATGAGAAAATGAACTGTTAATTAACAAATATTAAGACCCTGACCTGCCAAGTAAAATTAAACTCAAGGGATGTAACATGTTTGCCCTGGAGAAACTAAATTATTAGAACTAGAGTTGGTCAAAACTGTTTAACATTTTTGCTTAACATTTTAGTAATTTTGCCCCTTGAAAATTTCATAGAAAAACTATCATTGCATCCATCTACAGCAATTTTGTCTTGAGCTGAGAAAAGCAAGAGAGGGATAGAGCAACACCCAGAGAATCACATACATATATAGTAAATTTGATACCTTACTTTGTGCACATAAGAATGGAAGCAGCCAGACACACACACAATCCTACTCTAACTCCAGAAGTTGCACAGAGATCTGTACCAGGCCCTGCACTGACCATACAAGGATATGTTGGACTTTAAACTGGAATTACAATCCTTCAAGACTACCCAGTGTTCTTTCCTAATAGAGAAGGTTCAGTGGAGCCTGCTAACATGATGTCCTCATCCTGGAATAAACTGTAGAACCTTTCCACAAATATAGTAAATTCCCAGGAATACTCATTGCTCTTGTGTCTTCATATCAGCTAGGCACCTTTCCTTGTCATTTTCTTGGCAAAGAGGCTCTGTTGGAGCTGGGCTACTAGGGACTCCCCACTGGGTGAGACAGCCTCTAGAAACCCCCTGTTGGACGGAGATGTGCAGAAAAGGTATTACTGCCTGAAGACAATGTGTACCTCACAGTCCTGATCTACATACACTCCATCCTCTCCCTTTACGCCACCTATAAATCCCTTTCCTGCACAGATCCCATGAAAAGGCATCCACTCAGTCTGAAGAAGGGGGGAGATGCCGCCACTAAGGTGACAGAGTTCCCCTTCTTGGTGAGAGTGGCCCCTCTGCATCCAGATCTGAGGAGTGCAATCTAGGCCCTGGTTTGCACTACCTGAGACTCAATGAATAAGAACTAAAATATTGCAATAAAGTTTGTGTGACAGATATGGCAATTTCCTACAATATTCTTGGAAGACCTTGTTGTATAAAGTTTATGTATTGTTGTGGTCCAGGATTGTAGGTAACCACTCTAGCGGGAGACGGGAGTTCAAAAAACTATACTAAAAATGTGCCAGACAAGCATGGGCTTTTGGGACAATAAGTATTAAGTGGATTTCCTGGGGAATCTCTAAGGAGAGGCTCATGCAAATTCCCAACTCCATTATGCAAAACCCAGCCTTTTGAACCTACATCCTAAAGACAGGTCATTGTCTTCTGTTCATGTTGCAGAAGGCCAAAATCAAAGGCCTGAGATGTATAAAAATGGCTGATCTGTCCTTGTAACCAGAGGGAAAACCTGCTTATAGGTTTTGACAGACTAAAATCTACCAGAGGTCTAGATGGGGATTGGGGTACCCTCAGGTAAGCTTTTTAGGATGCATGTAGGTTCTATTCTTATGTTAATATGTTTTCTCTGTGATGCTTTTACCTTAAGAATAAATGCACTTGCTTAGAAGTTGCTATTTGGTAACTCGGCTATTGCTATTTGGTAACTGTGGGCAACACACTGGTCATAGCCCTGAGAGAGAGACAGTAAAGTGCAGAATGGCTAGTGATACAATAGTATAAGGCAGGGAGCTGTGCAGTCTTAAAACATTCCAGAAGGGAGTGAGACACAGGTCTCAGCACAGGAGAAGTGATGTCTGGTCACTCTTGAGGGACCATAGAGGGAGAAATACGGGGGCAGTTACTCTGGAACTATGATAAGTTGTTCTCAGAGTATTTCCAGGAAGATGGAAACAAATTACTAGAAATCTGTTGAGAAAGCCTGTTCTTTTGAGATTTCCTCCTAATTTTGCAAATCCAACAGTTATAGATAAGCATCTGAAATGAAATTCTGGCACTACTCAAGCCAGTGGACTTTTATGTCTCATGTCAATGAGGCCAGGATTTCACCCCTAGTCTTTTGAATGCACTGCCAAATTGAAGCAAATCACTGACTCTTGAGATTCAACCATCATCTTGGTTATTCACTTTAGTCTGAGTCTGATGCTGGTCAGTATCTACTCACTGCTCAAGCAATTGACATAGTTGAATCAATATGATTTATATTTACCAAGATAACTTAGTGTTATCTTAACTCAGTGTTAAACGTGTGTGCCATTTGCTCTTTACTTAGAAACCCCAATTTTCCACTTCCTTGCCACTCTGCATGACATATTGCCTGGAGCACCATGGCAAAGCAGTGGAAGCACTATTTAGAAACTTGTAAAAGAGGATAAGGATGATTTCTTCAAGTTCCAGCAGTGATTATAATTTCAGGCAAACCTATCCTTCTCTCAGAAAATAAATAACTTTGAAGATGGAAAATGTGTAAACTTGTAGAAAAATTTACTCACTGTAGACTATAATGCCTTTTTAAAAAATCCTATTTTTTTTCCTGCCCTTGGCTTTGGTGATTAGTAACTAGCTGACAAATTCCATTTAATATATCTCAGATTACCATAAATATAAAACATTGTTTCCTCCTAAGTGAGCGCAGATGTTTGATAACTAGAAGAGTGTTGGTTTACAATCCAAACACTATACTTCACTGTATTCTTTTCCCTGGGCACTTCTGAATATCATAAGATTATATAATACTGTATAACCCATTCCAGTCTATTGTACTTTTCAGCTACATTCGGACACGACAGAAGAAAAGTAAATGGCTTTATATTTGACTATATCAAGTCAGGTATCTGGCCCAGTGATATTTAAGCAGCATATTAAGAGGCATGCTTTCTGTTTTCCAGAGGAGACTCAAGTTAATACATAAAAACACAATATCTTTAGGCTTGCTTCCAAAATGCTTGACATTGAATTGCCAGGGGTGAAAAGAGAGAGTGCCTTAAAAGATATGAAGAAAAGTTTAATAGATTTTAATACAAATGGATACTGGAAAAAAAACATGCCCTTGGCTAGAAACTGTAAGACTGTGTGCATTCCCACTAGAAGGCAAAACTGAAAATTCAAGGATTTATTTTTAATCATACTCAGCAAGCAAAAATAAAACGGACACACACACACACACTTTTTGCTATTAAAACCCCCCTGCTATGACAAAAGCAATAATAAAAGAAAATGTACATGTAATTTAGCTTCAACGAAATACCACAAGACAACAAAGGCTGGAAACTGACACTATATTAATTCACAAGGTAAGTATGATATAAAAAAGCTAAAAATGAACTTCCCCATAATGCACTGCAAATTATGTCACTAATACTTATCTTGGGGCAATGCCTTTCCAGCTATGAGAGCCAATTCAGTCCTCATGTTAGCTCAGATCTAGGTCTCACCACAGCAGGGAATGCCAATTGTGCCAAACTGTGCTGAATTAATTGTGGCTATTTGGCTGCCTCTCCTGCTACTCACTAAGGTAGAAATGAAAGTAGTAAAATCACAGATATTTTCCCCTTTACATGCAATGCCACCTGTATGCTCCCTGAACTCTGGAAAACACTGACCATAAGGACACGTATGTGACTAGAATAGAAAAAAAAAAGTTGGCCTTTATCTGTTACCAGCCGATACACTGATGCTCACTTTTGGGCAACAATAAGCATCTGGCTCAAAAGATAAGCAAGTTTTGACTTCTATTTCCTCACAGAAAAAATCTCCTATTCTTTCAACATATAAAAGAGTACAGTTTGGAAACAGTCACACTACACACATCACTAAGTTCAAGTTTCAGCCAGACAACAGCATTACCAACCTGTTGAAAACTCTTTGATTTTAACTTGACTGTCTCAATATGATCTCATGTTGCCTTTTATCTGAATGTTTATGTCTGCAAGTGACAACAGCAAAAACTCCACTATCTTCTTTGAAGGAAATATCTTTAATCAAAACAGGAACAGGAGAATACATCTGAATACATTTCAGTTCCACTTTTTTCAGGTTACCTCAAAATTCAGTTCTTTTGAGTGGCTTTATCTTCTCTGAACAAGAAAGCATTATGTTTTTGGAGGATGTGTTTAAACCAATCCAATTCTTCTGAAAATTCCAGGATAGTGCACTGAGCAGCCCAGCAAATATTGCCCACTTTGTGATTGTGTAAGTGCCATGAGACAAGGAATTAACACAAATGAACTAGAAAACAAAGCATCAAAGGAATAGTGAGCAAAGCAGGAAAACAAAAGTTGGAGGCTACTGGAAGGATTCGTGGCTAAAGAAAAAAGAAGAGGAACATATAAAATGAAAAAAAAAACCCAATGGGTGAGAGTATGCATGGAAGAATTGAAGGGTTATTGTAAAAAAACAGAGAAAATTACAGAGCAAAGTAGCATATCTTCCTTTCTGCTTCCTTGGGTCTAAACTCTCAGATCCCAGCCATGTGACACAGGAATGATGAATTCCATTTCTGCACCCTATTTCCCTTGTATCCTATGGAAATTCCTCCCTGGAAGGGGATGATGCAGGCTGATCGTACTTAAAAAATATACATGTTCAATCTGTCTACTCACTGAAAACTTATAGTGATGGATATTTGCTGCTGCTGGGAAAGATGTGATCAGTTTATGTGGGGCAAAATATACAGCAGCTTTTTAATTTGCAGTAGGTGAGCACTGTCAAATTGAGCACTAGAGCAGATGAGTTTTTCATACTACTGAGGCAACTAGACTACTGTACATATAGTGTAACCTTGGTAGACTTCTAGCTCAAAGTAAACAGAAAAAGGGGTCAGAACGTAAGGATCTCTGTTAAGCACTGGTAAATCAAACAGTAACAGAACAGATCATATGGATCTTATTTCCTTTATGGAAGGTTCTGAAATTAAACACCTCATTTGCTGCATAATTTATTCTCCCACAAAACATCAAATGCATCTGTACCAGGAGCACATATAATTTTATCCATCTATTTGCCTTCGGTGACTGCAGCATCCCAAAAATGTGGAAAAGAAAAGGGATTAGAAGTGTTTGCTGAAAGCTCAGCATGCTGAATACTATTTATTCAATTCAATTATTAACTTGCAAATTCTATTTTGTTAGCTATGCTGAAGAGCTAAGGTCAACATTATCAAATTTGAAGTTATGACACCTATATTCATATTTAGGCAAGTAAATAAACGGCATGATTGTCGGAATTGCAGAGAACCCACAAGTCCTAATGAATACAGTGAGAGCTATAGCTGCTTCATTAAGTGCCTAAATACAAATGAATGTAGTAGGCGTCTAGAGACGCATGTTAAAAATTTGGAGTACAATTTTTAGACGGGGTAGGTTTTGTGAAATAATATATGCAAATATCTATCACCTATGATTAACCCAGGGCTGCCCAGAGGGGGGGGCAAGTGGGGCAATTTGCCCTAGGCCCCGGGCCCCACAGGGGCCCTGCGAGCCCTGGCCTGGTGGCGGTCCGGGTCTTCGGCAGCATTTCAGCGGCGGGGGGCCCTTCAGAGCTGCCGAAGACGCAGAGCAACTGAAGGGCCCCTTGCTGCCAAAATGCCGCCCAAGACTCAGACTGCCACCGGGTGAGTACAAGCACCGCAGCTCCCCCACTTTGCCCCAGGCCCCCTGAATCCTCTGGGCGGCCCTGGATTAACCTCCATCCCCAGTTAAATCGAAGTGTACTCACAACCAATCTCCCCAGGCCCTCCCTGGGCAGCCTCCTGCCTGCCCACAATACCACCCCCCATAGACTATGCCTTCCTCAACTGTTTGTGAAGTTGAAGATTCTCTAGTGACAAGGCTTCACCTCACTCCTCCTCAAGAGGTAGAGGGCTGAAGGGTAATCTATTCTGCAGTTTGTTAACACTGTAGTCTGAGAAGACAACAGGTGTGGAATTAGGGATGTTGTCTGGGCTGGTTCCGGGTACAGTTAAGTGTATTACCATACAGAATCATATAGGTAGCACAGGCTACCCCTATTTTTTGGTTCTGATATTGTACTATGCGCAGCTATTTATTTTATATAAAAATGAGAACAAAGACCTTTTTAAATTAGTTCCTACTTCCTGAGTAACTCTGAATACATGGATTTGATACAAGATTTTGTATTTAAATATATTTTCTTTTCTCTGGTATGGGAGGAAATTTGTTTTCATGTTCTTTATTGTTTACTTGTAAATGTTGTTGAGATATTTTTAAGAGTTAATTATTTGAGAAATATTTAGTATTTGTTCTAGGAAAACAGACTAAATCTGTTTTTCATAAACTCTTGTGCAAAAATTATACTCATTTCATTCCAGGCCAGTTCATGAACCCAGAACATTTTTCTTTTCTATTAAATGACCATTTGGGTATTGCAAACATGACCATTGAACTTTAAATCCTTTTTTTGGAACACTGATTTTTGCTTGAGGAAAAAATGTAGAAGAATAGGTTTATGTTCAGCAACAAGTCCCTTTTAGAGTGGATACCGGAACCTTTTACCACCACAACACAGTCATACTGATGAGCAAACACAAACAAAATTTCTTGTGTTATTCATGAAATTGGACAATTTTTGTAAATTTAAAAAAAGATGCAAGAAGCCTGATAATTAAGCTTTTTGAATTTTGTTTTGAACTCTTCATACACTAATAATTCGTACCTATGTTGTAAAGCTTATTTATAAGGAACTGACATTGGAGTAGATTACAATGGAGGCAGAGAAATAAGTCTTTCTTTCTTTGAATATTAAGGGAATATGATTTTTCAAAATATATTATAGTAGCTGGGTTTTATGATCATCATGTTATAAGTGCCCACATGCACTATAAAGGTGCATAGAATACATGTCCCTGTTCCGAAGATCTTATGGTCTTATGTTTCGATCCTGCAAAAGTATGTACATGTGAACTTTGTCCTAATGCAAAATCCCATCAAACAGAAAAGGAATTTTGTAAGGGTCACCCAGTATAGATCCCTTGCAGGATTGAGGCCTAAATAACAGACGGAGAAAAAAACAAGGATATAACATAGAGGGCCGCCGAGAGCAGGTTCGGGCCCCAGTGAAAAAAATTTTGGGAGCCCCCCAGCAAAGGTGGACTGGCTAAACAGGGCCGATGAGAGGGGGGGAAGCCGGGGAAGCTGGGCCTGGAATTTTTTCGGGCCCCCCCAGCCAGGGCAGACCGGCTAAACAGGGCCGACGGGGGCGGGGGGGAGGGGGTAAGCCCCTTCCAGACTACCGGGCCCCGGTAATTTGTACCGGCTTCCCCCACCCCTCGTCGGTCCTGATACCATACACCAGAAGGGAAGGACATAGGTTACTGAAATAAGATTATGTCATTACTCAAGTTTTGGGATATGTATGTCTCAGTGATTAAAGTGGCTTTTGTTGTTGTATTTTATATGTGTAAATACACCGCTACCTCGATATAACGTGACCCGATATAACACGAATTCGGATATAACGCGGTAAAGCAGTGCTCCGGGGGGGCGGGGCTGGGCACTCCGGTGGGTCAAAGCAAGTTCAATATAACGCGGTTTCACCTATAACGCGGTAAGACTTTTTGGCTCCTGAGGACAGCGTTATATCGAGGTAGAGGTGTACATTCATTTTTTTGTAGGCTATTCTGCAGAAGTTAGTTTTTAGGAGTGAATTGAATAAGGCAAGGGCTACACACTTTGTTGGAAAATTCCTTTCCAAAGCTCTGGGCAGTAATAGTTACAAGTGGGAGCAACCTTACACCTCTAAATAGTCCCAATGAGAGGGCTCATGGTTTGTAATCTAGTATTTGTGAATGAGATGTTCACAAAACTATATTATTTCTTCAAAAGATATTGATTGAATATTTCAAATTGTGTTTGAAGGGAAATATTTTAAAACTCAGCTCTGTAGGTAATTTATATTTTATCTAACAACATGTTTAGAATTAACCTATTTTCTTTCTCTAATTTAATGCTAAAATACGAACTGTTAAAGGATGGAAAAACAGTCCTTGAAGAGTAACTATTTTGCTTTGGGTATTTTTCTAATATTGCCAGTGTAGGCATCTGTCATCTGAGCTTCCCCTTGCTACCCCACAAACAGCATGAACTTAATTCAGGAGGGAACACCTCAGCTGTCAAGTAATGTAGAAGCTATTTACCATCACCCAGAAAATGAATAGATGTATGCACAACTCTTTACATCCTATTTGAGTGAAAGAACAGTAATGTCAGAAGTTTAAATATTAAAGTAGTTGTTACTGGTTTGCATGTGAACAATAAGAACCAGTGTTTTACAGTCTTTGAATAAAAAAATAGTACCATGGTTAAGGACAAAAACAAACACAAAACAAAAATAGTTTTCCTCCTCTTTGTACTGAGTCAAAGATTAACACAAATATGAACTTTGGGGGAACCTGAAAGGCACAACTAAATCTAATAAAACTCTAATAATGGGGGATTTCAACTACTCATATATGAACTGGTCAAATGCCACAACAGTACAAGTTTAGAGAATCAGCTTCCCAGCATCTTAAATTAAGCCTTCTTGGAACTGCTAGTTCTAGGGGTACAATAAAGGTGATTTTATTCTTAACTTCATTCCAAGTAACACACAAGAGTTGGTTCAAGAGGTGCCTATATTTGAGTCATTAAGTAACAATCACCCCAATGTAATTAACTTCCTTACTCAGGGGAAGAACTGGACAAAACCTAGCACTGTAACACTAAACTTTAGAAAGATAGTCTTAAATGAGTCTATAGGACCCTAAAGTCAAAAGTAAGGAAATTTAAATTCTAAGAATCAGCATGGAGGCCACTTAAGCATATATTGTACCAGAGTTACAGAAAGTATGTATGCCTCTAAACAACACAAGCAACAGAAAGACAAGAGAAAAACAGCACACTAAAATGGCAAGGTTCAAGAGGTTATTTAAGTGAAACAGTTATCCTTCACAAAATGGAAATCCAAACCTAATGAAGCCAATAAAAAGAACCATAAACCTAGTGCAGGTAAACTGTAAGATGAGAATTAGGAGTGCTAAAAAAGATCTTGAAGAATAAATAGCCAAAGACATAAAAATGAACAACAAGTAATTATTTATCTTTGTAAGAAACAGAAATCCTTTAAAAGAATTGGTGGTTTTATTGGAGTAGCAGTTTGTAAAGGGACTAATTAAGGAGGATCATGACATTGCAGAGAAGTTGAATTAAATCTTTGCATCACCTCACCAGAGAGGGTTTTGGGGACCTACTCTCTTCAAGTAGTAAAGATGAGATATTTTCAGAGATTGTGGTGTGAAAAGTGGAAGTGCTGGAACAACTTGCTACATTAAATAGCAATACATCACCAAGATAGAGCTAGATAATGAAAGAAATTAAGAATTAAATGATTGATTTGCTAACAAAAATGTGCACTCAAAACCAGCAACTCAAATGGAGAATAGAAATTGTAGTGCCTATCTTTAAAAAAAAGAAGCAAGCTCTAACTTACAGTAGCTGCTCTAACTAGTGCCAGGGCTGGAACAGTACCCAATCAGGCAGCTCCCTGATGTTCCCCTGTTCTCCACATGCAAAGCTGATTTCAGATGCAAGGGAGAATTGAGATGTAGGAATTTTGTTTCTCTCTCAAAAGATGACAAAATCCTTGTGATTAATGACATAAATCAACCACTATCAGGGATCAGGAGGAAATTTCCTCTGTGGACAGTTTATTCCTTAATTATCGACTTTGGAGTTACTTGCCGTTTCTCCTAAAGTATCTGATACTGGCCTGTGTCAGAGATCGAATACTCTGACTATATGAGCCACTGGGCTGATTCAGTATAGCAATTGCTACGTTTCAGATCTAAAAATATATTAACAAATATATCAGAAAAAAAATTAATTAATGAGATGTCCTGGCTTCTTTTGGGGATTGTTAGTGGGGAGGAAAATGTTGGGCTAGAACACAATTGCAACACCCTCCTCTTACAGAAAGTGTCACAGGGTTTTTAGTATCCATATACTAACAAAAGGTACAAGACTTCATCTTTTACAATCCTAACTGAATGCACTGTTTCCAATCAACTGTGTGGAACTTTGCTATAACTTGGAAGGATGGAGGTCAAAGTTCAGGCACATATTAATGACAACATTTGGGGAAACATTTACTCTTGCTGTATGTTCTTTGGATAAAGAGATGACATCAGTTTCTACTGCAGTTACTTTTGGCATCCTTTATTAGCCATAAATTTAAAAATATATTACACAAAAAAGTTTTAGTACCAACTGTACATCACCCCCTCAAAGAAAGAATCAGTAGAATGAAATGCAATATTTTAGATAACTTATCAATGTTGTCTTCAGCAGAACTATGCCCATGTTTAATGTTTATTTAATTACCTTTTTAAAAATTGCTTTCCAGCTATCTGATTGTGTTTCTGGCTTCCTCAGGTTTCCTAGATCAGGTGAGTAATGTCAGCACCATACCATAATAGCACTTACCAAATGACAGTTATGGGTTCCCTCATGTGGCGGGGCGAGTGCCACACCCCCATGTGAAAGGGAGCTAGAGTAGGCCAGAGCAGCTGCGCAGGCCAGCAGCCAATCAGGAAAGGGCTTACTGGGGGCCAATCAGGGCCAAGATTAGAGCCAGCCAATGAGGGCTAGGCTGGGCCCTATATAAAGGCTGCCCAGGAAGGGAGCAGGGAGTCTCTCCCAGACCTTCAGAGGAGGAGGTCTGTCTCCTGAGAGAGGAGACCAGCACCTGGGACAGTGCAGTGCTGGGCAGGCTCGGGGGAGCAGAAGGGAACTCTAGCCCGCTACCTGCCAGGCTGCAGGCCCTAAGAGAAGGGCCTAGCTGGTGCAAAGGGGCCGAAGGGGGAGCGGCCCAGGGAGAGAGATGCAGGAGGAGGGCAGGAAGGCTGCCGCCAAAGGGTCCCTAGGCCGGGATCCAGTGTAGAGGGCGGGCCTGGGTCCCCCCCTTCACCCTTGCACAAACACCTAGCCAGGTGACGTGGTGATAGCGGACTGCACCAGACCCCTAACAGAAGGGGTTAGACTTTGGGGTGTGGTTGACCACTGTGGCTGGGATGCAGAGAAGGACTGTTGCTAACCACCCCTCCTCCCCCGGAAGGGGATTTGGATAAACTAAGGGGCACTGCTGGAGGGCAGTGGTCCGGAAGAGGATGCCACGAGCTGGTGAGCGAGACAGGCTCAGACGCCAACCAAGGGCGAGACAACGGGCGGGACACCACCAGGAGAGGGCGCTCCACTGGACTCAGCTAATTCCCGGAGATGACCAGCAGGCAGCACTGGGTGGTGAGTCCCAACTCTGTCACACCTCACAAAGATGATATCGGTTTTTTTAATGGCACTATGTATGTCTGGAGACTTTTGGAAGTAACATTTCACTTTTTTAGTACTGCATCTAAGAACAAATTTCCCACAACAAATTACCTTTGTTGAAAATTGATCTTACCATAGAAGACAAACTAAAACAGAGCTGCCATTCTGTAGCCAGTGCTATACTAATATATTAAAATGGAAAAAAATAATACTAGTACTATACTACTAATAGTTTGTGTGTGTATATATATATACATATATGTGCTTTTCATCTATGGATATCATAGTATCAGAGCTGGTTTTATTTGTGAGACTGATTAGTTGCCTATGAACATATTTGTGTATGAACAATAGTGTGCACAATTCATTATTTGCTTCAATTATTCTTCTATTTTTAAAAAAAGTTTCCATCATCCAACAAAGTAACAGAAAAAAAAATACCATGTGTCTTAGGTAACCAGCATAAACCACAAAAAACAAGCAGGCTAAGTGAATGGTTGACAAATACCCCAGAGGCTGAAATTGTTCAATATTTAGCAGATACTAACATATTATAGGTCATATTTTTATTCTGACCTGGTCCATTTGTGCTGCTTTGGCAGTTCAAAAGGGCTTTTAAATCAATTTAACAGCACAGCTAAGATTCCCTGTGTAAGGGAATCCATGAGTAGCACAGAACTGAAGAATCCTACTCTTCTGCCATCACCCTCAAGCTTGGGAGTCATGGCTTGACTATCATCATGCACAAGTGATTTCTGGCACCGAGGAACCATAGCTAGCCAACATAGTTTAGAGCAGCACTGAAGTTGTTGTAAACAATGTTGAGGAAAACATTGACAGAGAAGCACCCTCAAGTTTAGGGAGTGACAGATGGTTCTTTGCACACTCCCCCTCATCAGCACAGGCTGCACCTAGAACACATTGGGCACAGTTTAGAATCTGGCCAATTAATATTTTCAGACACCAACATCCATTGTAAATATGTTGCAAACAGAAGAAAGGGTTACACTTGTCTTATAGGTCATTTGTAATGAATAACTTGGCTTACTCTGGTGAGTATTATTCCCATTTTACAGATGCTAAAGCTAAAAGCACAGTGGGATTAAGTGATTTCCCCAAGGTTACACACCAAGTTAGTGGTAGGAAAAAGAATAGAACTTACAACTCCTGTCTCCCATTCCTGTGCCCAAGCAACCAGAACAAATGTTCAGCAAATGCTCTGGGAAAGAAAAGGATACCACAACGCAGTCAGAGTTGAATGGCCATCTTAAAATAAACTGAATAAGCTAAATGCCACACAGAGGAAATTACTACTGAAGAAAATGGCAAATAAAACCATTCAATGCATTGCAGAGATTGCTTTAAGAGCAATAGGGTTATAATTTAAAACCAACAACTTGGTATGCAAGGGGATTAACTATAAACATGTAGTTCTTATCTCAAAATGTATCTGCTAAGTAACATTTTAAAGGGATTTAAACTGTATAAAAGATAAATTCAGAACCCTTCTTCAGCTACAACAGTGTTTTGTAGAAGAAGTTACTAGGGCAAAATAGAGAGCAAGAAATGCACAGAAATTTATAACTAATATTATACAGTACATGAAATGTCTCTGGTGAACTATATTGTGCTATATGAAATTGTACCTGCACCTGTCTGAAAAAACTAATGTTTTTGGTGTAATGAATACTAATATCTTCTGAAGGTAATTGTCCTATTACATTTGGGTTTAATAGACATTCAGGTTTATTAATATTATGTGATGCAAAGTTTTTAGCTAGGTGATTCACTTTTCTTCACAGTGAGACACGTCAGGTTATATTCTTTATTGACTATCTGAATTATAATAATGGGAATATCATTGAATTTTTGGTGCTCCTGTTGGGTAAAATATTCTTCTGCTGCAGGGTTGAGCTTCTACAATAAAATGCTTATGGCTGCTGACCCTCATTTAACAGAGTTCGATTTGGTACATATATATTCTTTCCCACAGTACATGCAATTACTGAAGCAAAAAACTGTTTGGTTCTTCAGTCAATGTTTGTTTTCAATTTGTAGCAGGCATATTAGAGTCATGGTTACCAGCCACTGGTAAGCATACCAGTATTAGTAACTTAAGGCTTTTACGAATGCTAAGTGGAAAGCTCTGTTCAACCATAAATATGGAGTTATTAGTGCTCCTTCATATTCCTATTCTAGATATCTCCTCCTCCTTTAAGTGTCTGATCCTGAGAGGAGCTGAGTGTCCTCAATTCTCAAAGTCAGGGAACCCAGCCTCTTGCATCAGGTCATTATTGTATACCTCTAGGCTCCAGTGAACTGAGATTGTATGTGATTTCTCAATTAGATGTGTATTCTCTAACCCAAAATGGAACTTGAAATGCTCCAAACCTGCCAGAAAAGGAGAAAGCGCCTTGTGGATTAGAATATGTACAATTAGATCTTAGACGAAGATGTTGTTTGAAGGCCCTGATCGGGGCGGTGTGTAGTTGCACCATCCCCTTATGTTCTTATCCCAGAAACCATTTTTAAAAAAGGAACCGGAGCTGGTTGGGAATTTTCTGATTAATCAAGACTTTTATTGGAAAATGCTGATTTGTCAAAATCAGAATATTTCACGGAAACATCTTGGATTCAACTAATTTCTGAAGAAATGCAGATTCTGATGGAACTCTGCCTGGTTTCCTGCCAGCTTGCCTGGTTTGCTGCTGGGGAGCCTGGGTTAGCCTGCCATGTGGACTGCCCTGAGGCCTGAGATCCAACGGCTTCCAGGGTGCTTCCAGGTCTCTCCAGAGCAGCCCTGCATGTGGACTGCCTCAAAGTCAGGAACCCAGGGCTTCCAGGGTGCCTGCTGTGGGACCTGGATCTGAGCCCGCTGGAGAAGGTAGGCTTGGAGTAGCTTACCAAGCCCTAAAGAGGGGACAATGTTAGGAGTCTATCCCTTGGCATGGAACCCAGGTGGGGAAGGCCCTGAAAGCACAAGGGTCTAGACCCCAAGCCCTGATGTAAGGAGGAAGCCCTTGCTGGCATCTGAAGACTGCCCCAGTACTGGACTTTTTGTGTGTGTGTGCATACCCCAGAAGGGGTGGACTGGGATGCTTGACCCACCTGGAGGGCTAAGGAGCAAAATCAGAGAGACCACCACAGAGTGTAGTTATAGGGGGAAAAAAAGGGAGGGGGGGATGTCCAGCAGGAAGACCACCTGCCACATCCTGCCTGACAACTGGAGGCAATGGTAGTGAGTGTTCACTATCACAGGAATGCACAAGGTAAGTGAAATATTAACTTTAAAAACCAAGTAGGAAAAGGAATTTTCAGGTCTCTCAAATCCCAATCTAGTGCCCTAATAATTGGAAAAGGCTTCCTCTCCAAGGGGGGAAATAAATTCTCTTTTCAATTCATCTCAAATTACACCTACAGGTAAGTGTGATTTAACAAAGAAGAAATGCAGGATTTGATATAAAAGTTTTTAAAAAGTTAAACTTTAGAGCCTTTAAAAAAATTGCAGTGTTATTCAAGTGTACTTAAGAGTTGGTCTCTTCCTTAAACAGCTCATTAAATTTTAAATAAACATTTGTAAATGTCAGTTTATGACCAAACACTAGAACAGACAACAACTGAATGTGTGTTTGTGTGCGTCACCTCTTCCTCCACCCCTTGCACTCTGACACTTTAGAGATTCAAACGTGTTCCTTGCTGTCTAAAAGTAGCAGCAATACCCAGCTGAGGCAAGAGAAAGATCCTACTGACTTGGATAGGGGGAGACTGTGCTTAGGTTGTCTCCACATGTAGTTGCTCTTTAATCTCACAGTAGGCACGTGATCTCCTACATACTGTAACTCAGGATGAAGAAGAGAAAGATATGATGAGAGTCCACTGTGGTATTAGAAAGCAAGGCAGGATGGAGGGAAGAGGGAATGTTTGTCAAATAGCAAATATTGTAATATCTGTAAGACTTAGGCCTGGTCTACACTACGACTTTAATTCGGATTTAGCTGCATTAATCCGAATTAATCCTTAACCTGTCCACACAACGGAGCCAGTTACTTCGAATTAAAGGGCACTTAAAATCGATTTCTGTACTCCACCCCGACGAGCGGAGTAGCACCAAAATCGATTTTGTTAATTCGAATTAGGGGTAGTGTGGCCACACACCACCGAATTAATGTGGTTAAAATTAATGGGGTAGTGTGGCCGCACACCACCAAATTAATGTGGTTAAAAACCGAATTAATGTGCTTAGTGTGGCCGCGCACAATCGAATTTATACAATCTGTTTCCCAAATTCGAATTATCTAAATTCGAATTAATCTCATAGTGTAGACGTACCCTTAATATCTAGAACAGCATGGAAAGATTAATGTATTTTTGCTTAAGGTCCTATTCCCAAAAGAATTAATCGTAGATCCAACTGTGAAAAGATGCACCATTTATTGTTGTAATTTACAAGTGGTATTGCTATTTTTATTCATATGTATGAAGCATAACTTTCTAAAGGTGGAAACATATATGAAAACTGTGTATTATTTAATATATTGCATTACATGAGATGCACTGATTTTTACTTAACAACTGAAACAAGCGAATGTGCTCCATGTGCTTGCTCCACATTTGCTCCCTGAAAAGGCATTTTCCAAATCTGTATCATGGGTTGGGATCCATCATCCTGTTAGGAAATCTAGTGCATCAGGCATACAGAACTATGCTCTTGTTACTTCTGTGGAGGTTAGATGCACTTGGGTAGGCCTGCACGTATTTTTAAAAAGAAAAAAATCAAGGGTGGAAGGAAAAGTTTTATAAAGGGCTGCAAAGTGGATAAGCAGCAGAGAAGGTGGAGAAAAAGGAAGTGTGTGCAAAAAAGGATGACAGGATTCATCCTGAGTTACAAGATGCAGAATGAAAAAAGCCTCTCATACTCAGAGTTCTGATCCTTTCACTTTCCCCCAGTTAAGCTATTCAAGTATCAGACTTAAATTCTCTACCAGAGTCACTGCAGACTGATTAATCTGCTGATTATAACCACAGCTGCAGACCAAAATGTCAGAGATAAACAATTTGAGTTTTTAGTGCTTGGCCTAACTTTAAGCAGTTTTGATCTCCATCAGTGGCTTTCACATCTGCACAAGTTCTGAAGGAAAACTTTAAAAAAAGATCTTTGTTAAATGATTAGATAAAATGGAGAGCCTCAATTTTATGTTAAAATACTATATTGGCCACATCTGGAAAGTTTCCAGTTTTACTTTTGATAATGTGACCTCAGTGTTTGCAGTATCTAAGAAAGCTGACATTTCAAAATATGATCACTTGTGCCAATAATGGACTACAATGCATTTTAATGCTATTTGATATGTGACTATGCTGCTACAAAGAGAGTATAAGGTACGTGTAAATCCCCACTCACAGTGAATACGACTAGCATGAGGCCTCTTTACTAGGTGCAGGGGACATGTCAGGAGGGCTGCTCCCAGGTAGAAGGAGGTATGGCTGTGGCATCCTGGCATAACTGTCAGGGTAATTACGCACTGGAATAAATTGCCTAGGGAGGCTGTGGAATCTCCATCATTGGAGATTTTTAAGAGCAGGTTGGACAAACACCTGTCAAGGATGGTCTAGATAATACTTAATCCTGCCATGAGTGCAGGGGACTGGACTAGATAGCACTGGAAGGCATCTCGAGATGTTATGATTCTATCCCTAAACTGCAGCTATTCACCTCTGAGGCAAAGCTCACAGGGGCTATAGCAGCAGGGGCCACAATTGAGGGCAGCCTTAAGAATTGCTCTAGCCTGCACCAGATGTCAAGCCAGGTGTAGCAGGGTGGTTACCTGCTCCTGCTCTGAGGGGTTTGGAACAGCCTTAGGAGAAGGCTGTTGCAGGGAGAAGCAGCTACTGGGCTGATTGGGGGAAGTAGATACAGCTGGGCCATGCCCCAATCAGAGCCCAGCTGGCCCTATAAAGAGGCTGGGAGCTAGAAGCTCAGCAGTCTCTCTCTGCACTGAGAGGGGGGGGGGGGGGGAAAAGAAAGGGCCTGACTGCAGGGAGCTTGAGACAGGGTACCTGAGTGGAGCAGGGCTTTACTTCTCTGCCCCAGTGTCCCCATCTGTGAAATTTGAACTCTAGTACTTCCTGAGCTTGCTAGAGTATTCTGATGATGATTTATTTATTTATTTTATTTATTTATGTAGTAAAGTGCATTGAAGATGAATTTACTAAGCGCTGTTTATTATTACAACGCTCATTAATGAAACTGCCCTAAAACTACAAAGGGACTTAGGCCCCTAACTACCACTTAAGGCACCACTGTGATCCTAAAAACCTGTGCCCAGCTGCCATCTAACAATGGAGGTGCCTAAGTGTCTGCTGATTGGTCATGTACAAAACCACCTAAATCCTGATGCACCTGAGCTGCTCAGTGAGCATCCTTCTCAAACTAAGCATTCACCTCACCTGCAGGGCCAGCTCTGGTAGCCCAGTGATTAGGACAACCACATGGGATGTGGGAGAACTATTTTCAAATCCCCACTCTGTTTGATTTGGAGCAGGGACTAAAACCCACATCTTCCACATCAGCAGCCTAACCTCTACGCTACTAGGTATTCTAGGGGTGAGACTCTCTCAATCTCTCCTGCTGAAGCTGTTCCACTTTGTATACATAATTCATTAGTCATTGGGGGGAGATAGCTGCTAACTAATTCTATAACTGGATGGTTAGGGTATGCCCTGGGAAGCAGGAGATCAAGTTCAAGTCCCTGCTTCAATGAATAGTCATAGATTTTTTCCACTGGGAATCTCATGCTGGTTTAAAACCACTTTGTGCTGTGTAAGCTGCATACAGTGGCCTTAGCAAACCAGAGAATCTTGCCAATGGCATGCATGAAGACAAAGCAGCCAAGCCAACCCATCGGCAGCACAGGCATTTGACAATTGAAGACATTCCTGTAATTGCTTGTGGAAACTTAAGACCCACCTGCTGCTAAAAGAATATTTTTACACAGCTTAGCATATGGGTCTCATGACTGAGGAGAAGGTGCAGGAAAGAAATGTGACTGGATAATTGGCTCTCCAACACAGTTTTAATATTCTATTTAAAACAATATATTTTTAAATAATTCCCTTTTAAGCAGCAAAATAAGATCATAATCTGAGTATGTGAAAAAGATAATACTGATTTGTTTAAAATGAAATAAAGTGTCATGTAATTTAATTGAGCAAAAAGGATTTATTTTATTACGCTCATTATGTCTGTTAGGTAAATAGATCAAAGCACTGTTAATCTATTTCTCCACTAAATTTTGTTAACACTTAACTGCATATTTTCTTTGAGTTCAGACTTTTGTATATTGGTTTTGTTAAACATGTAACGGCACATGGGTATCTGCAATAAGTTCCCTGGCTGTGCATCCTACTAGTAAATGCCATTAAGAATATGGTTTACCACTGGAAAAATTATTGAAGATGACTCTACAAAAGCTACTAGAATAGCTTGATTTAGCCAAAACAATTTAAAAACTTTTAAATTAGTATGTGTGTAGTGTAGAGTAATGGAAAAATCCTACAGGTTAGTGGTACCCAAAATATGGGAGTCACATATAGCACACCAGTGCTTCTAAGGCAGCCCTGGCACTGTACTTTACATTGCAACAGAAATTTCACAGTGCGGAAGCAATGTTTATAATATGCTTTCATTTGTTCCTGGGGTGGGCAGGGGCTAACAGGCAGAGGCAAAAGCTAGGCCCAGCACAAACTGAAAATAATGGAGGGTTTTGCACCAACACGAAATACAGGGAAGCAAGGAAAGAATCAGCAGCCTTGAGCCAGTGCAGAGTGTCAGCAAGAGGCAGAAGCAGTTCTAGGACAGCTGAAGCTGAGCCTCACTGTGCAATGATGATGGGACCCACCTGCTGTATGCCATTTTACAGTAATTCTACAGCCATTTTAACACAATAGTGCATTTATCAATGTCAAGTGAAACACAACAAAAATATCCTTTTTAAATTGCATATATTAGCATATGAGTTTAAATGTGTTTTTTCAAAAGAATTAGAGAGACAGCCGTAGTGACCCTATACTTAGATTACATAGTCCTTTCCATTCAGAAATTTTTCTGAAACTTGCTTAAAGCAGAAACTGGAAATATGGCAGGGTGATAGTCCTAGGATCAGGGAGATGCCTTTTGCTGTCCCCATTGCTTGTTAATCTCCTATTTGTGGAATGCACATAGAGACCATCATTCAAAGAAGAAATGGAGGTTCTTTGATATGTGTAGTTGCTATCTGTATTCCACTGCCCACCCTCCATCCCCTTTGCTGTGGATTGTTTGGACTGTGGTAATAAGGAAAACTGGAGAGGAGTCAGCCTGTACCACCCGTTATGCCCTCAGTTTGGAGCATAAGGAGAGCTACAGCGCATGTGTGGGTCAACAGACACTGCTTATGAAATATTTTGGACTCAGGTGCATAGTCTGATTGGGGCCTCATTGCCTTCTCCATCAGATTTTTTTTTAAGTCTCAGTTCTCAACCTTCACAAGTTCTGAAGGGAAAAGAGCAGCAGATGCTGCACTTGGCAGAGATGTGAGCCTCACGCAGTCCGAGGCAGCACTGATGTTTATCACTCACAGAAAAGGAGCAAGGGCAGGAAACAGTTTTTGAATTCTCGGACCCTGGCTATAATTACAGACTTCTCAGGGGGGAAATGTCCCTGGGTAGTGAAGAAAAGCAGGGAAAACATTATGTAACTATACCATGCTAGACTATATTACAAAAACTACTAAAACTAACTATATACAATATCTTTACTGCAATGACGCAGTAGAAAGGAGTGGAGGTACCAAAGATACTGACTCAGAGCCAGGGGCGGCTCCAAGCACCAGCACAGCAAGTGCGTGCCTGGGGCGGCAAGCCACAGGTGGCAGCCTGCTGGTGGCTGTGGGGGTGGCAGTCAGGCGGCATGCCTGCAGGAGGTCTGCCAGTCCTGCAGTTTCGGCGGCGGGTACGCCGAAGCCGCGGGACCGGCAGACCTCTCGCAGGCATGCCGCCGAATCCGCGTTACCAGTGGACCTCCCGCAGGCGAGCCACCGAAAGCTGCCTGACTGCTGTGCTTGGGGCGGCAAAATACATAGAGGTGCCCCTGCTCAGAGCATGTGGCAGTAAGAAGGAACTGGAGCGCCATCGGCCTACCCTTTTTGCCCTCAGTTGGGAGCAAGAGCAGAGCTACGTCACATGTGCAGGCCAATGGATGATGCTTGTAAAAAGAATTCCAGAGTCAGGTACATGCATATCCACATGTGGAATACACATAGGCACTATCACTTTAAGAATTGTTTTTTTTTCTAGTTTAAAAAAGTTTCTTTAACATATGAAAATGCATGTGTCACCCTGTTGCAGTTAAAGAGAGACTGCAGTTAAAAACAATAAGCCTGATTCTTCTCTCACATGGGTTAGAACAGGGGTCGGCAACCTTTCAGAAGTGGTGTGCTGAGTCTTCATTTATTCACTCTGATTTAAGATTTTGCGTGCCAGTAATACATTTTACCATTTTTAGAGGGTCTCTTTCTATAAGTCTATAATATATAACTAAACTATTGTTATGTAAAGTAAATAAGGTTTTTAAAATGTTTAAGAGGGATAGCTCAGTGGTTTGAGCATTGGCCTGCTAAACCCAGGGTTGTGAGTTCAATCCTTGAGGGGGCCACTCAGCGATCTGGGGCAAAATCAGTACTTGGTCCTGCTAGTGAAGGCAGGGGGCTGGACTCGATGACCTTTCAAGGTCCCTTCCAGTTCTAGGAGATAGGATATCTCCATTAATTTATTTAATTTATTCAAAATTAAATTAAAATGCAGAACCCTCCGGACCGGTGTCCAGGACCTGGGCAGTGTGAGTGCCACTGAAAATCAGCTCACGTGCTGCCTTGGGCACATGTGCCATAGGTTGCCTACCCCGGGTTAGAATAAGGACAAAGTCATTGGGTGAAATCCTCACACAACTCTGGCCTCTTTACATTGTATAAAAGAATTAGAGCAACATAAATGGGGCCATAGAAGAGCCTGGTTCCTGCCAAAGAGGATTCCCCCAGAACAAACTCTGGAGACAGCTATAAGGTGCATGGTCTGATTGGGGCCTCATTGCCTCACCTCCTGCGAGCACCTCTGGATGACTACATGTGTCTGCACTCTCTCTCTTTCTCTTTGTGATGATTCTTCAGTGACTTAGCCCTCCAGCCAAGTCACACACAGTTGGTCTGTGTGATCAAAGCAAAGCAAAACCCCTTCTGGTGTAAAAGTCCAACAGTGGTGTCTCAGTGCCCTCTGTAATGTCCCCCACCATTTGTCCCTGCTCCGGGATAGAGCAGTGCACCAGGGCTCCCTCCCTGGTGACAAAGTCTTCTCCCTCTTAGCGTTTTTCTGGCCACGTCTCTCCATCAGGGCTGCTGCAGTTAAATCCCCTCCCTCTGGGGTGCCTCAATGTCCAGACCACTTCTCCCAGTGGTTAATGAGGGTTGGGAGGGATCCAAGCCTGCCCACTACTCCGAGTCACAGCCCAGGGACCCTGCAGATAGCAGCTGTCCGCTGTGTCCCGTTATCTAAGTCATGCTGCTGCTTTAATTCCTTGGGCCACTTCCCTGTGGTCCTGCGCCATCTTCACCCTTACCTCAGGGCCTTTTCCTGGTGGAGTCCCCGTAACCAGCTCAGGGCTCCTTCTTACTCATCCCTGGCTTTTGGCTAATTCAATGTCCTGCAGCTCCCTCAGTCAACCACACACCATCCAGCTCTAGCAAGGAACTGGTCTCACTCTGGCCCTGCAGCTCTTCTTATACTAGCTTATTGGGCCCAGACGGGTGGCTTCCCACACAGCTGCTCTAGGTCTCTACTGTCCATATACATGATGTGCATACTTAAAAATATGTATTTCAACTTACTGTTAAAAACATTGTGGATCTTAGTAGTATACTCTCTTTAATAGTATAGGAAATTCCTGCTCACACTGGAAATATCTGGCCTACCAACAAGTATGTATGGATGCATATCTGTAAGTTATATTTTGCTTTCTGACCTGCATATTAAGGATAATTTCGACATCATCTTAGTGTATGTTCCAGCATAGAGGGCTAAGGTGCCATGAGTTTTAATTTTTTTAAAACAGACTATTCACAAACTTTAGCTCATTAGCGATAATATGGTTACTGGCCTAGGGTAAAATTGTTGAAGTACCCATGTCCCATTTTCAGAAGTGATTTAGGCATTCAGGATCCCAACCTCCATTGATTTTCACTTTTGAAAATTGGACTTGTGTGTCTATGTCACATAGGTTCTTTTGAAACTGTTACCTGAGGTTTTTAAATTCCACCATAGATTTACACAGCCTCAAAACACAGGTTGGTCCAAACTGTGATGCTCTAATACTTTCTTAGAGATTTACCTACTGGTAAAATCATTCTCAGACTGTGGGTAGTCTGAAAGGACAAGGCCTTTGTTCCATTGCAGAATGTCATTATTGCGTTAGGGTTGAATTGGCTAAGCCCTCTGCCAGCTCCAACCAACCCCCAAAGCTCACCTTTTTCTAACCTATTTGCTGGAGTGCGGAAGTAAGAGTAGTGGTGTCTTCAGAGGGAAACCAATCACCTGTTCCTCCCTCCCAGTTCTTCAGGGGTAGGAAGCTGGTTGAGTTTTGTCATCCAGTTCCTTCAGTGGGCCAGCCTGACAGGATTGTGGAGATGAAACTACATCCCAGCACCTTCTTTGATAGCAGGCATCCTTCCTGTTTCCAGTGGAAATGGAAAGGTTCCTCTGGTTCCTACTTCTGTAATTGCACTGACTGATAACACTCTGGGGCTGAGATAGTGCACTGCATTCTGGGGGTATCAGGAAATAGTTTACATAACAGTTTTAGTGTGATTTCCCAATAGCCTAGTGCACTAGGAGACCTCCCAGATTCAGTGGCAAATTAGACCAGAAGAACTTGTCCTGTCTTGCCTTTGCTAATTATATGGGGATGGGAAGTTCACTTGCCCTGCCATAAAATCCTGGATATGGCGGATGTTCGGGAAGGACTTACCAGTTAATCTTCCATGAAGAATGGGGCAAAAAAATCAGCCACTTTCCAGAGCTAGGAAGGGCTAGTGGACCAACTCAACACTACCTGAAAAATCTAAAGGGAGGGAGGTAGAAACCCATTGCCTTATCTCCTCCATCCAACGAAGCATGGGTTTTTGAGGAAGGAGGATTCTATAAGGAGAAATTTGAGTAGAATGTGGGTCCTGTTTGAGAGCCCTGGCATTCAGGTACATTTTTCCTTGTTCTCTCATCTCAAAGCAGAGACAGAGAAAGGGGGGCAGGGCTGGTTTTGTCACAAAACTATGTTCAACTCAATATATTTTTGCTTTGAGTTTTAGGCTTAACTTGCAACTCAAAGGACCAGATCCTCAGCTGTTGTAAACTGAACACAGTAATTCCATTACTCCAGTTCATACCAGATGATTATCTGGCCCAAAGCATGCAAAGCCACATAAGCCATAACTATAAGATTTCATAATCCCCATGAGAACCAAAATGACTCAGTTTCACATAATTATGTAACCTTAACTGTCTTCCTCCAATACCCCACTGGATGCGCCGGCCATTGGGGGTTTATCCACATAGGTAGAAAATACTAACTAAAGTAGGAAGACATTTTATGCTGGAAAGGACAGGTGTCCTCTCCCATCTTGGCTACTGAAGTAGATGGAGAACCTTAAAAAGCCATGTGAAAAGCATTATTGCTTACCATTCGTGTGTTGTTTTGTTTAGTCCGTATCTATAATGTGATACTTTTAAATTACAGTAATGCAAAAAAAACCCCAAAAACCATGAACAAAGAACATCCAAACAAAAAATACCCCACCCCAGCCTCCCTCCTGCCCTCCAGCAGAAACCAAGATTTATCGTTTTTGCCACATTAGGCACATTTGTGTAATATAATATTATTTGTGTTTTTCATACAAGATGCCAAAGGATTTCTCTTCATAGTATAGACAACCATTTTGGTATTTAAAAAACAGAAAGCAACAGTGCTATTGAGGCTTAGAAAGTGCCTCCAAGTGCCATACTTTATATGGATTTTTAATAACCCTTTGATATTATGGTTCCATAATATGGAAATCCACATTGCTAATATTGCACAAATTCACAGCTAATAGCATTACAGTTCCAAAGGAGCAATTTTAGTATGTGAATGTGTATAAAGATTAATACACAAAACCCTGATAAATCTCAACTGGCCCATTAATGTGATAGTGGGCTCAAAGGAGTCTGAACTCCCTTAGCATGTGAATGACACATTTCCTTCCCCTTCCACTCCTCTTCCCTTTTATTTTATTTTATATTTATAAAATGCCATAAAAAAGGAAATTAAACCATGCAAAAATGTTAAAAAAAACATCCAGGGGACTAATCAAAAGGCATAAGCCACATTTTTCTTATTATACTACAAGCAATTTCAAACAGTGCTAAGGATTTGACAAACATAAAATCAAGGAGATATAGAATTAAGGCTCACATTTCTTCTTCAACCCATCCCACAGTGCTTAGAGCTTCTGAAGGGCTGACAAACATTTTGTGATCTTACATATCATACTTTATGTGCCCTGCAACATACAGGCAACACAGGTAGGTTAAAGCATGGACTTTCAGACTTACTTCTAAATTGTGGTCCTTGTTTTTGTTGGTTTAAGTCAAATTCTTAGTGTTGTTTGAATTAAATCTTTTGTAGTTTAATAAGAAAAAATAAAAACAAATAATTCTCCTTGTTATGTAAGGTTTGCTTTACAATATCAATACATGATGGCAACTTCTGGTCTTGCTGTCATACCCTGTCGTTTAGACAATATTGCAGAAAAGCAATTTTCTGCCTCAAAAGCATTTTATTTTTTAAAAAGTTTGTCTCTGCACAATTTTCAGGTCTACTAGAGCTGCACAACTGTATACAGATGAGAGAGACCCAAAATAGGGCAATTTATTTGATTCATCCTCTTCAAAACATTTAGCTGAGATTGCATATCCAACAGAGAAAGCTCAACAAGAAAATTCAGAAATGACCTGCAGTGACACACACCCTCTTTTTTTTTTTTAATTTGCATTAAACATCACTCCAGATTCTTCAGATAATCTAGATCTATCTTTTGTTTAATGTAACCTTTGACACACAAATTTCCCAGGATATTAACAGCAAATTTCTATTTTAAAGCAGAAACCCCCAAGAACCAGGCGGTTAAATACCCAATTATGGAGTTTTTCAGAGGAAGATTAGCTTCATTTTAAGTTGTGCATTCATTTGAATCAAGTTTCTTTCTTGTTACAGAGTAAAGGACAACTTGGATGGGAAAATACATTCTCCCAATGTTCAGTTCCTGATAATTCAGCATTTATCACTGCCTGAAGCTAGTGTGACCTTGGTATCCTCAGTTCTGCACTAACACAGTAAGGGCATTCCACAACGGAGCAAAAGCCTTGTCCTCTAGGACTGCCTAGAGCCTGAAAATGCTTTTACTGTAGGTGAATCCCTAGGAAACTATTGGAGCTTCAGGATTTGGACCTCACTGTTTTGAGGCTGCATTAATTAAGGGTGGAATTAAAAAACCTGGGGTAACTGTTTTAAAAAGCACGTAAGTGACTTAGGAACCAAGATCCTTTTCAAAAGTAAAAGTCCGTGGAACTTATGCTCTTACATGACTAAGTCATTTCTGGAAATGCGTATAAATAGGCCATCTGACTCCTGAGTGCCCCTGCAGGCTACTCCCAACCCTTCTTAGCTAGAGTCTTAGGCTAGGTCTACACTACGGGGGGGGGCGGGGGCGGGAGGTCGAATAGCATAGCTGAAGTTGCGTATTTTAGGTCGACTTACCTGGCTGTGAGGACAGCGGCGAGTCGACCACTGCCGCTCCCCCGTCGACTCCACTTCTGCCTCTCACTGCGGTGGAGTTCTGGAGTCGACGGCAGAGCGATTGGGGATCGATTTTATCGCGTCTACACTAGCTACACTGCAGCTTCCCACTGCTCTTCACAGAGGAATCACTTGATCCAAACCAGGTGTGCCTCCTTCATAAACAAAGCTGGCTAGCCCTAGCCCCTCCATTTCTTAAGAGATCAGCCACTTAAGTTGTAACAATGCAACTTAGACACTTCTGAAAAATGTATCCCAGGCCAGTAACATTTTTATTCCTCACGAGCTAAAGTTTCAGAACTGTTTATTGTTTTTAAAAAATTAAAACTTGTGGTACATTTGACTTCTACCTTCACATGAAACATACACTAAGATGGTCAAAATCACCATTAATCTACAGGCTATAAAGAAAAACATAACATACCGATGCACATCTATCCATGCTTTTTATTGGTAGGTCAGGTATTACAATTTGAGCTGGAATTTCCTATTCTAATAATGAGTACAATTACTAAGGGCTTGTCTACACTTTAAACACCATAGTGGTACAGCTATGCTGATGTAGCACTTCAACGTAGACACTATGAATGCCAATGGGAGGAGTTCTCCCATCAGCATAAGTAATCCATCTCCTTAAGAGGAAGTAGATAGGTTGACAAAAGAATTCTTCCATCAACCTAATACTGTCTTAGGGGACTTAGGTTGGCTAAACAGCACCACTCAGGAAAATCCAATGTAGTTAAACTGATCTAATTTTCTAGTGTAGGCCAGGCCTACGATCAGGAATACATTTTTCAACAGTTAGAGAAAAGAAATTTTTTTTTAACTATGCCCAACATGTGTATTTCAAAGGGGGGTGTGTGTGCAGGCACAGCACACATTTAACTCCATTCTAAAGCTAGTGAAATGCAAAAATGGAAACTATTTTTCTACTTTAAACCTGGGCATTGCTGCACCAGTCTGCTAGCACAAAGATACTGCCTAAGTCTACTGAATTTACAATGGAGGATTTCCCCCTTACAGTGGGAATCCCTTGGTGGCCTAGATGCTGCCATAGCAACTCCTGTGCCACTATTTTCCAGGCTCCTGATGCTGAATGGGTGTTCAGTGTCATGCTGTGTCTGGCTGATCCTCATCTGCTGGAATGGCCCTTTGAGCTGTGAAGAGCCAAACATAAATTGGAAGCTGCTGAGCATAGGCATGGTTCCTAGAAACCACAGGATGAGGGAAGTGTGAAGGATGTAGGGCTGTCAAGTGATTTAAAAAATTATTCATGATTAATTGCACTGTTAAACAATAATAGAATACCATTTATTTAAATATTTTGGATGTTTTCAAATATATTGATTTCAATTCAAACATAGAAGACAAAGTGTACAGTGCTCATTTTTGATTACAAGTATTTGCACTGAAAAAAAATATATTTTTACTGTAGTGCAATCTCTTTATCATGAAAGTTGAACTTACAAATGTAGAATTATGTACAAAAAAACTGCATTGTTTTATTTTTGAATGTAAAATTTTAGAGCCAGCAAGTCCACTCAGTCCTACTTCAGCCAATCGCTCAGACAAACAAGCATGTTGTTTAAGAACACTTTCACTACAGATTTGACAAAACACAAAGAAGGTACCAATGTGAGATTTCTAAAGATAGCTACAGCACTCAACCCAAGATCTAAGAATCTGAAGTGCCTTCCAAAATCTGATCAGGACGGGGTGTGGAGCATGCTTTCAGAAGTCTTAAAAGAGCAACACTCCGATGTGGAAACTACAGAACCTGAACCACCAAAAAAGAAAATCAGCCTTCTGCTGGTGGCATCTGACTCAGATGATGAAAATCAACATGTGTCGGTCTGCTCTGCTTTGGATCGCTATCGAGCAGAACCCATCATCAGCATGGACTCATCTTCTGGAATGATGTTGAAGCGTGAAGGGACATATGAATCTTTAGCGCATCTGGTACATAAATATCTTGTAACGCTGGCTACAGCAGTGCCATGTGAAAGCCTGTTCTCACTTTCAGGTGAGATTGTAAACAAGAAGCGGGCAGCATTAGCTCCCGCAAATGTAAACAAACTTGTTTGGCTGAACAAGAAGTAGGACTCAGTGGACTTGTAGGCTCTAAAGTTTTACATTGTTTTATTTTTGAATTCTGTTATTTTTTGTACATAATTCTACATTTAAAGTTTAACTTTCATGATAAAGAGATTGCACTACAGTACTTGTAGTAAGTGAATTGGAAAATACAATTTCTTTTATTTTTGTTATAAATATATATAAATAAATGTTATAATAAAAATATAAAGTGAGCACTGCGCACTTTGTATTTTGTGTTGTAACTGAAAATATATTTGAAAATGTGGAAAACATCCAAAATATTTATATAAATAGTATTCTATTACTGTTTAACAGCATGATTCATCGACTAATTTTTTTATTACTTGACAGCCCTAATTACAGATTATAAATTCCTACAGTTTGGGCTAGAAAATCTTAAGAGAACAAGTGTGAATGGCAGACATAGAATATGAATGAGAAGACCAACCATAAGACCTAAAAGCTGGACAGGAAAGAGGAGAAAACTAAATTGTTTTTAAAACTGTTTTTATCTCCAGTGACTGAATTGGACTTCATGAATATTTAATTATACAAGGAACTAACTAATGTAACTCTCCATATGTCCTGTTAGCTACAGCAAACCTTCAGTTCAGCTGTTGCCTGCCATCAGTCAGTCACAGACCACTGACAGTTTAAGAATACAACTGCAGACTGATGCCTGATTTTTTTTTTTTTTTTAAGTAATGCTGTAGCTGTGTCAATCAAAGCTTAATAGGAATAAAAAGCAAGCAAACTGGTGAAATCCATCTAGCTTTAAATCTTTTTCTTCTCATAAATTGTATTCAGTTCACCCTTACATTTGCATAATTTTGGTGTTTACTGTTATATAATACACATTATTTTGGGATAACATCATTCATGGCAAAATATCATGGAAACATTTCACAGCAGAGCTGATTACAGTTGTGAAAGTTTTGATATTAATGTAATTACGTTTATTTAACAATAGGTGATGTCCAGATAATCAAGGTTCTAGAACTCCTTTTTTTTCCTTTACAGGCCACCATAATTATTATTGCAGCCTTAGGGCTATTGTAGGGGAGACTGTAGAACTGGTGAGGGCTACATGGGGAGACTAGCTGGTAGATTTGCATATCCAACACTTCCACTTTTTCCTCATGGGGCTTGCCTCCACTACACCATAAAAATTCTAGTGTGTACATACAGGCTGTCAGACTCCTGTCCCTGCCCACATGCAATGGAACTGCACTGTATAATTAGAGGAGGGCAGATTTAATCACACTGAAGGGAGTGCATGGAGTTTGAACTATTATGGTGATGAAGGCTTCAAGCACAATCACTGCTATTTTAAAGATATATGTGGTGGTGGGGAAATGGTGTTGTTGGTTTTTTTTTGTAAATAAACACCTCTCCTAGACCAGCCTAATTGAGGATGCAGCAGCCACAATGATAAAAACTACTGATAAAACAAAATACCAAGATTTGGAACAGCAGAAGACACTCTAGAACTTGTCAGAACCACTCCATTGTGACTTAAGGGTGAATGGATCTTCTGTAGCTTTCTCCAAGATAGGTTGCTACCTGTTCTGTAATTTGTAGGACAGTGCCACTTCAGGTCTGCCTTGGATCTTGCAAAACTAACAAGACCCAAATAAGGAGTTGCAAATTTACTTTGGTCCTCAATTACTCACCACACAAAATGATTAAGGTGCATGGTTTTGTCAATATGCAATGACAAAGCATCTTTTTGACACACACACTACAAAGGCAGATGCCTTAGAAATGTTTATATATAGGCTGAAAAAAACTGCCCACCTGAACTGCCTTGAAGTTCAGAATATTTGAAATCCATGTGTGAAATTTGCAGTTTGAGTTCATTCCTAAACCCCATAGAAGGAGAAAACATCCTCAACACATACTGATGAAATTTCATGATGTTAAGAAATGAATATCATCCGATTGCATTATGATGTTATAATTTGATTATTTATTCTTGAAGACAAATTCAGAAGTCTAGTATGCAAATCCCCAAAAGACACCACAAAGCTTACATTCTGCTTGTGAGAATGTTTCATAGTTAAAGAAAAACATCACTGATATATCTGATAATTCTCTCACCCTATGTACACATGCATATAAGTAAGTTTTGCATTAGACTGCTTTGCTTTAGACTAAACACTTAAAGCAGAACTACCATTGACGTTTCTGAATCTTTCTCTCTTATTTAAAACTGTCTGAGAAAGAAATATTCCTGAATTGTGAAATTCAAATCTGATTGTTGGAATGGACCTTTCACCTTTGTGACTTTGCCTCCCACTCACCTGCCCTTGGGAGAATATAAGAACAGCCATGTTGAGTCAGACCAATGGTCTATCTAGCCCAGTATCCTGTATTCTGACAGTGGCCGATGCCAGGTGTTTCAGAGGGGATGAATAGAACAGGTAATCATCAAGTGATCCATCCCCTGTCGGCCATTTCTAGCTTCTGGCAAACAGAGGCTAGGGAAACCTATCCCTAAACAATTAAAATTAAACTAACATATTATGTGATTAGAACAGCAAAAATGGAAAGCAAATTAAAACGGGGAAAAAATTCTTCCACACTAACCATGAAACAGACATTTTAGGTAGTACAGTATAAAATATTTTATTTAAATACTACCCAGAAACTGTAGCAAAACTACAAAAGTATACACAAGCTTATTTTGATCTGGATGCTTCAGACAGCTACTTATCTTCTTAAAGCACTAAAACAGTAACATCTTTTTTTTTTTTTTTTTTTTAAATGCTGGTGTTTGAAAGCTTTCAATGTAACTGCATAGAGTACAATATGTTTCATTGTAGAAAGATTTGAATAAAACTCATTTTACAGCTTCCTGTGTAATTAGACAAAGCAACTTATCAAAGTACTCTCCAAACAAGAGACTTATTTTTATGATTTCCATAGCTGCATCTCATTTTTCTAAGACTGTGTCTAATAGAGACAAGCCAATACATTGAAATGATTAATTTATTTAATGGTTTTCACTTTTGAATGTTCTTGAATTAGCTAAGAACCAACTGTGAAATTTGTGAATGTATTTGTTATTCAAAATTATTCATGATTTCTTCTGTGAAGTTTTCTTGCTCTGAATATTATTCACAAATAATTCATGGTGAATATCCTGCATTCTCTATTGGTTAGCTATGTAATTTACTAGGTATTGTTTCAGTTCCCTTATTGGATGACCTACATAATTAACCCATGTGAATTTTTTAATCCAATACATAATTTGTAATTCACTTTCAGAGAATGTTCCAGGTTGGAAACTTGAAAATATTCTTTTCAGGTGTGTACACTGGATAAGCTCAAATGTTTTCACAGAATGAGCCTAAAAAAAGTCCTGAAAACAATTAATCAAAATTTTCTTTCTAATGTAAACAAATATTTGTGCAAAAATTTCCCTACTATTCAGTAGGCTCAGTTTCTAATAGGCAGGGGCGGCTCTAGGCACCAGCAAAGCAAGCAGGTGCTTGGGGCAGCCCATTTGCAGGGGCGGCAGCCGGCAGGGAGCCAGCATGGGAGCAGAGAACCAACAGGGGGCCCTGGGAGCTGTAGTTCCTTGGTTAGCTCCCTGCCTATAGAGCCAGCCCTGGATCAGGGAAAGAACTACATTTCCCGGCATTCCTCTGGCCGCTATCAACAGGAAAGGGAGGGGGAGGGAGTATGGTAGCTGAAACCTCATGCTGCAGCTTGCTGTGAATGGAGAGCTCACTGCTAGAATGGGGTGGCACTGTGAATGGGGAACAAGTATGCCCAAGGAGTAGAAGGCTTTGCCCCAGATATCCCCTTCAGAAGACATCCTCAGCCTGGATTAGGGATACTGGTGTGACCTCACCTTGAGCCCCCAAAGAAAGAATTGGGTGGACTAAAGGGACAGTGCCCCTCTCTATCTGAAGCCTAGCAAAGGAGGTATGTGGATCCCACTAGAATTTAAAATGAAAAGTAAGGGAGGGGAGGCTCTGGACCTGGGCAGCTTTAGATACAGTACCAGGCATGTAGGAGGATTTCCACTTCTGAGCCATGGAAGCAGAAATTGACTTTTCCTTTCCAGATTTAGCTAATATTCAGAAAGGGAATCTAGCACCTGCCTTCCAGATTTGAACACCTCAAAATTCAGGAGTGCTAAAGCTCAATTTGGGCAGCTGTTACTTCATTTCTCCCAAATCAAATATACTGATCCACTGTAACTTGCTGTAGAAAAAGTAGGATAAAATTGAGCAAGAGATGCTTCCCAGTGGTTATTAGGACTGGAATTGCTATTTTCAACAGCCATTGCAATTTTGTTTTTTTAAGTTTTATTTGTTTAAAAGGAAGACAGTGATATTGCATTGGCAAATTCCCCATAGAAACAAAGAGTGGAACAAAAGAATAATAAAGGCACCTCAACTTTTCCTCATTTATGGAGGACAGTCTTATAATATGCATCCAGATATCCTCCAATCACACAAGCTGAAAATTGTTCCACTTTACTAGAGTTCTGTAACCATATGGGAACCAATCCTGTCTGTGTTCTGTGCACATCTAAAATTCCTGCTGAATGACCCGCCCTGGGAGCGAGTTACCAGTGACCCAGGGCTGGGGTGGAAGGAGGGTGCAGTTGGCAGGGGAGAGCCCAGGGCTGGGGCGGCAGGGGGTGCGGGTGGAGAGCCCAGGGCTGGGGTGGCAGGGGGTGTGTGGGTGGGGGGCACTGGTGGGGGGGGGATGAGGGGAGCCCAGAGTTGGGGCAGCAGGGGGTGCGAGTGGGGGGGGAGAGCCCAGGGCTGGGGCGGCAGAGGGCTGCGGGGGGTAGACCAGGGCTGGGGTGGGGGGCAGCCAAACATTTTTTTGCTTGGGGCGGCAAAAAACCTAGAGCCGGCCCTGCTAATAGGACCACATGGATCGCAATGATTTCCTGCACTTTTTTTGTACTTATTATATTTACTGATTGTATTTGGTATGTTTCTTGCATTACTCGTCCTATTTTCACTACCATTTAACAGTTTTCACAATTATTTATTCCAAAATGAAATAGCATTATACATTAATTTCCAGCAGATTCACATCAATTCAGAAAACACAAGAGAAACAAAATTAACTCCCAAAGAAAACCATTTAAATAAAAAGGAAAACTTAGAATTCTTGTCTAGCAAAATCCCTAACCTTGATGGAGAGCAACAATGTTTAGTACTGAAGATGGTTTATGTTACTGGAAGCTAATTTAGTGTGCACCATCAATCAATATTTGTACCAAACTGCATGGAAGTATCCTCATTAAGATTAATCCTCCATGTGTAGTTTGAAGCCATTGGCTTCAAAGGGTAAACTTGTCTTTAAAGCTTTCTGTGTAGAACTGCCACTAGATTTCACAAATCTTTTGAAGAATAGTCTGGGACTTTAAAAAAAAAAAAAAAGATAACCAGTGAAAGGTTAACACCATTCTGCTGCAATAAGTTGAGACCAGCAATTGGCTCCCTATCCTTGCTAACTTGTTCCACATTCAGACAGGAAGTTTTGTTTGTTTGTTTTGTTACTTTTTTTTAAAAGGTCCATGAACTCTCTAGAATGCCTATGATACTGGTGCCAAATTAGTTATACAAACAAAACTTTAAATGTGTGAAAATGCAAAGGAAACAGTGAGCAACTGATCACAGAACCATCTGCCAGATCAGACTGAAATACGTGACTGAGATAAACAAACTGAAAATGGAAAACAAAATAAGGAAAATCATCACTGTGCGAAGTCGCTCCTTTCTCTTGACAGCTGGATGTTGCCACAGGTCATTTTCTATTCATCCTATAGGTAAAATAACTCCGATTTTTGGGAGCTGCTTGTGCCTATTCGGTTTGAAAAGCACCTAGCATATTGTCATAGAGCTGGACAAAACTGTTTCAGCAAACAGTTTATTTGACAAAAAATGCAGTTTTGGTTGACCCCAAACTATTCATGAATTTGTGTCAAGGTCACCAAATGGTTTCAACCAAAGAGAAAAACATCAAAATGTTTCAGATTGTTGAAAAACAAAAATGTTTCGTTTCAATTTCTGGCATTTTGACAAATGCAATGGACGACTAGATTCACAAAACAGCCTGGGGAGAGGGGAAAAAGTGGGATTATAACCTCTAACCCAGAGGTTAGCAAACTCACCCAGTTCAACTCCCCCTCTGCCTTATGAGGAGATGGGATTTAAACAAGGGTTTCCGTCTCTTAAGTGAGTGCCCTATCAAGTGGGCTATGGTATATTATGGTATAAGACTTTCTCAATCTTTCCTATTGAAGCTGTTCTACTTTTTATAAACAATTAAATAGAGAGAGTTATGTCCCCTCCCCACCCCAAAGAAAAGCAAACAGGTCAAAATGAAACATTTCATTTCAACAAAAAGTTTTTAAAAAAATCATTTTTGGATCAAACAAAAAACAAGTCTTTTTAAATTTTTCAGAATTTGCACTGAATGAAAAAATCCATTGTTCATCTAACTCTAATTATAAGTACTGCCAGAAATGAACCAACAAACAAATAATACTTTAATCCACTCTGTTCACATACCAGTTTCTACAAAGCTGCTCTGTGACCTATTTTAGGCATTTTATCAAAACAGACCATAGATTCGTGAAGGTATTAGCTCAACTAGCAGAAAAAGCAGTCCCAACAGATCCTATGATCAACCTATTATCTATTATTAGCCTATTAGTCTTGCTCTGGAAAAAGCTTTCATAATTTAAATTTCATAATTTCATAATGAAAAACAATGAGCCGTGATTCATCTACCCATTCAAGGGACCTAGTGGTAATAGGTATAGATGCCCAATAAATGGACAAATAAAGAGAGACTGAGGGTCCACAGCTGTGTCAAATGGTTGATGAAGCATCTGCTAAAGTTTCAATTTTTTAATTTTATTTTAAAGAAAGCAACAAACTATGCAAAGAGTTAATAATATGGCTGAATTGTAAATTGCACAGTACAGTCATTACCAAAGCTATACCATTCACTTTTGTTTACATCCTTCACGAAAACAAGCAAACTATCTGAGCTGATTGCCTGAATATCTCACAACTCTATCATTGCAGAATCACTTTTTTTTTAAAATAAAAAAATGTACAACTCCAGAAAAATCAAAGAATTGATTTTTTTAAAGTGGAAGAGCAGTGATTTCCCAAATCAGTTTGTGTTACCATTTCCAAGTTCTGACCTGATTGATCTTACATATCCCTGGTTAATGTGATTTCATTTTCTCCTCCTGCTGACTGCCAAATGTCTGGCCATTGACCACCCATCTCTGTACCAACCGCTAGACATTCAGACACATTGTGGCATCAAATACACCCAAGCAGCACATTTATTTTATTTGGGGTTGCAGGAGAGTTAGTGATGGTGGAATTTATCCCTATAAGGACCCAAATCACATAGGTACATGCTTAAGAGCTTTCCCAAATAGGGACACTTTTGGTTAATGAATCATGCTGTGTCATCCCTCATATTATACAGAACTCAGAAGAAGCATAATGTGATACAGCATCACAAAATATTACTAGATGCATAGCTATAGAAAATGCATTCATTCAATTCTATACTTATTTATTCTTTCACTTATTTATCATTGTAAAAATGATCCTCAATCAGAATGTAGGGTCTCCTCTGCTTATTTCCTTAGCCAGTCCAAACAAAGTCATGGGCAGACACAGAACCAAGGTTAGGACTAAATTACCCAAATGCCCATCAATATTACTGCAATGACCGTCACCACCAGTCAACAATTGCTCCTCTGTTGGAATGGCTTTTCACTGTTGGTTGATGCTGCAATAATTTTCATATAGTTACGTCTTTTGCGGCTGGTATAGTCCATTTATAAAATGGCATACTTCAAGGATAGGTATAGCCATTAAAATGTCAATCTGTGCTCACAGATACCATATAGCAATGAATGAGGTAGCACTGTTAATAGGAGTTAATCCAGATAATACTGAATGGTAACGATGCACAAATGTTTACTGTTTTGTGACAACCACTGTAGATTAAATAATTAAAATACTTAAGTTATTTATAGCCTGGGAACACCCCTGCATTTAACACTACTCATACTTTAAAAAAAAAAAAAACAGGTTAACTTTTATCTAATAAATCATTTAAAATATTTGTGCTATAATATAGAAATTACCTGTACTCCTGAGTGACTTTCACTCTCCACACATCTGATTTCAACATGAAATATCTCCTTAGACACACTGGGCATGATTCTGCGCTGTGCCTCTTAGAGGTGCAGCACAGAACTCTCAGCCAGGGGTGGGAGCTAAAGTGGATTTAGTGGCCTCTTGCACAATTTAAACAGCCCTGAGGGGCACTTTAAGTTACAGTAGCCTTCATGGCCTGCCCAGAATCTCTGCAGCAGTGATTGCTGCTATCCCACCACTTACATGCCCCTTACACCAAAACTGATGAGGGGTGGTTCAGCTGTCTTCCTTAGCTCCTATATTGGGGATATTCTTTCCCTGCCAGATTTGGGACTTTAAAGGCCATTTTATACTATTCCAGGCTTTTTATGTAGCATTCAGGAACTGGAGCAGGGGTGAGAATGTCACCTACTGGGCAGGAAGGAGTTTAAATAAGAAAAAAATATTATCACATGTTGATTACCTCTTACTAGCTACAGCTCAGTACATGCTTTTCAGTGTATAGAAAAAATATAGTTAAATAGACTATGATTAAAACAGCAAACATATCTTGCATATTGTTTGTGTGGACACTTTCCCTAATGTTTATCCTAGAAAGAAATGCAGGTCACCACATTTTTTTTTTTTTTTTTGAAACAAGTTCCTTTTCCTCAAGGAACTGCTTTTCCCTTGTGGTCACTCACCAATATTTACAAGGCAAGGTCACTTTGAATGCCACCAGCAGATGAAAAAACAGGAGATGGGACTCTTTTAGTCTTCACTGAGCTGACTGTTTCTGCCAAAGTGATAGCCGACATTGACATTACACTAGAGACAGGTTGTCGTAGTCTCACAGCCCTCGCTCTGCTGTGGAAAAACAAAACAAAAATAGAGGAGAAAAACACATGTATATATTTTTCATATAAAGGTAATGCAAAAATATTAAAAAACAGACCTTTTGAATATAAATGACGCTTTAAATCTTGGCTTTGAAAACAGTTACCTGAAACTTACTTTAAAAATTAAGATTTAAAAAGTCTCCTACAAAACTGAATAACCTCTTGTAAAATTGACCTATCACTTTGAGGGCTTAGTAAGAAGGAAACAGCCATAAACATCCTATGTACCCAGCTAGTGATCAAAGATAGACAGAAGAGTGACAATTTTACTAAAAACAGGGAAAAGCTGAGATTTGTAGCCTATTATATATATATACATATAGGGCAAGCACAACCATATTTTATAGCTACATGTGGCCTACGGAGAAGCATAAGAAGGGAAGATGGAAAATATTAATGAGGCATTTTTATTTATTTATTTATTGCATTTTTCTATCATCTATGTGAATTATTACCTATATGCCTGATATGTCCTAAAAGAAAAAACTGTGATGAATAAATAAACAGCTCTAGAAATCTTCAATAGGGTGCTTTACCTTGCAGGGAATATTATCATTGGCTTTTGATACAATTTCTGCTGCAGGGAAAGACTTTCAAAGCTCAGAATGCTGAAGTATTGCCAGGCGCTCAAAGACCCCCTGCTATGCGCGTCAAACTAAGAAATCTCTCTGAACTTGTCGAATTAAAAGTCATCTCTCTCTCTCTCTGCAACCCCTGCATGAGCTGGGAAGCTCTGTCCTCATTTTTTAAGGCCTTCCATGGTAAACAAATGGAGCCGGGAGCATCTTTATTCTTTTCAGTCACATAATTAAAATTCTTTTAAAAAATATAATTGAAGGCAATGAATTTCAAAAGGAGGTTCTAGTTAACAATGCGACTAAAACAGTTTGAGCAGACCACATTACTTTACCATTCAATTGCGTTTCAAAGGTAAAAGCAAAACAGCTTGTTAAGATCCTGGGTAAGTGTCTTTTTTTTTTTTTTTTTATTGTACATCAAGAGGATGCTCCAAACTTAAACATCTCAGCAGGATTTATGCTTTCTGGAATGTCATAAGACTTAATTACTGAAACTGCAAAGAGGAGTAAACTATTAAAATATGAACAAAGCTACATGAGATCCCTGGTTGCTGCAAATCATTATTTATCTATCCCACACCTAAATTAAAGAACTTTAATTTATGTTTGTGTTTTCTTGGCAATGCTCTTTCATTCATCCACAATGTTGTGTGCAGTCACGACCTTGCAAACAATTTCATATCTAATAGTGCACACAATGTTAATTTACTTTGAGTGTTATTGTAATGATTGGCTGTAATAAATTATTATATGAATTTATCACACACCTCCACTCCCCTCAAAAAAAAAAAAAAAGAGCAACTGCTGGTTTAAAATGAGTGGAAAAATGAATGGGGAAAAACCCATGTTGGACTTAAATCCCAGGAATTATAGGGCATGACTGCATGCCTAAAAGGGACTAGAAGGACTAAATTGTGTTACAGAAATTCTTCTCTAGGGTGATTGTCTGGAGACCTCAAAAGCTGTAATTCTTCAGCTGTCTCTTCCAGATTCAGGATTTAAATTGGCACCACTGACTACAAATAGCCATACAGAATTTATTTTGGAGGATTTTCTCTAGGCATACTTGAGATTGAGATGTTTTAAAGGAAGACATTTTGAGCTCATCTGTAGTATTAACCTCTGGTAGGGGGTGTACAGAGGTGCAGCACCCACCCAATGCTCCTGGCGATATTGGACCTTAGGTAGTCACTGCCTCCAGCATCCTTGTGGTAGAACAGCTGCTTGCATTCTTGGAGGAGATGCTGCATGTGTTCTTCAGGAATCAGTCCCACTCAGCTGGCTGGTGTGGAGTTGGGAATGGGACCCTCTGGGAAAGCTAAAGCCACTGTAGCAGCTACCCAGCAGTACTCCTTGCCTACTCACTACACTAAGAGACAAACAGGGGAAGGCCCTATGCCCTCCTGCACATCAACAGGGCAGAGAAAATCTGAGTTCCTAAGCTATGAGCCTTCATTTTTTAGTAACACTAGGTGATTTGTGACAGCATGTTCAAGTTCTGTATTTATGAATGTTTGTAATAACAGCAAAACCACAAATACATAAACGGGTGAAGAGAGAAAATCATTAGCCAGAAGAAAAAATCCCTTTCTACCATATGTTCAATGAGCACACTAATTAAACCATATTATTACTACAGCCAGCCAGCCTTTTACTCAATTGTCCTTTGCAGAATGCAAAGGACACTTGGCAAAAGGAACCATGTCAAGGGGACTAGTCTGTATCTGATGCATCTCTTAAATAAAAATAATGTGGCCCAAAATGTATATTACATACTAGAGGTAATAAGAATTTGCCATATGAGTGAAGGCTCTAATTTCACTTGTTTCACTGGGCCTTCACTGAAAAGTTCAGAGAAGTGGGTTGCTTAGAAAAAGACTTGAATTAAATATGATTTATATCCATGAACAATGATCAAAGACTATTTGGCCTGCCCAATTTTCTTCTGTATATTCTGTGACAGTAAGTTTGATAATAATGAACGTGCATGTTATTTAAAAAACATTTCCTTGCCAAGATATTATCTGTACCAGTGTTGCTGAAAAGGGAGAGGTGTGCTTGACAGGGATAATTCCCTGGGCCCATATGCCTTTACAGGTTTTGAACTTCCCCTGAAAGCACTGATTATTTCAGGAGTAGACTAGAGGATGCCCAAACCAACATAGACAGCACTTCTAAAACCAGGTTTATAAGAGAATAAAAAAATATATCAAACCAAACACTTTTCCTTCCTCTGGTCCTCCAGTGCATCTTTCTATATTTGTCTTCTAGGATATTTTGTACAGTACCAGCCGCACTTGGTGTAAATAGATGTTTACAAAGCACTTAGAAATGTAGCTGGATGAAGAGCTGATTTTTTTAGCTTGCTGGCAGTTTCAAAAATGATTTTGGTCCAACCCAAACCAAATCCAAAAATCCTGAAAAATTTCATTGAATCAAAAAATTAAAATAAAAATCTGTCTTGGGTCAAATGAAACAACATTTACCCAAATGATTTAGTTTTCAACCATTTTTAAAGGGTTAGAATACAACGTGTCAGGAGCAGGAGGAGGTAGTGGTACCAATATTATAACTTTTAGCTCAGTTAGAGTACTTGCCCCGGAAGTGAGAGACCCAGGTTCAATTCCCCTTTTGCATGATAAGAGGCATTTGAACTTGCATCTCCTACTTCCCAAGACAGTACCCTAACCACTAGGCTATAAGCTATTCTGAGGTGGATCTCTTCATCTCTCCACTGAACTTTGTATAAAATATGTGACTAATCACTGGGAGAATGAGAATTAAGTGGCTAGGGCACTAACCTGTGAGAGACAAATTCAAATCCATGCTCCTTCACTGGCTGTTTTGTGGATCTAGCTTTTTTTTTTCCTGGCTGAAACTATTTGGCAAATTTGTGTTAAATTTGTGAATAGTTTGGGGGTTGGGGGAAAACTGCATTTCCTGGCAAATCCACTATTCGCCTGAAAAACTTTGCTCAGCTCTGCTCAAGAGGGAGGTTGGTTGGAGTGAAGGCATACCATTTCTATTACCTGTATGAGATCTCAGTTCACACAGAGTTGCAAAAGGCTTTTGGAATCATCTAGTTTACACCTGGCATATTCAGAACTTTAAAACAGGCATAAGTATGGTCATTCTCATACCAATATTATATATGTTCATTTGCATAGTCATTTCTATGTTAGCAACACAACACCTCTCCTGATAAGGAAAAGTCCTCTTTACCAAAGCAAAGCACATTTTAAAGAACTCCTTTGAAAAAATGGTCGAGGACAGAGTGAGGGAAAGGAGACAGAGCAGGGGAAGTAATGGGAAATGGAGCAGGAGGGTAAGGAAGAGGGGGGAAAAGACCACAAAGGAATGGAAAAGTAAAGTGTGAGGAGAAAGGGAGATGAAGGTGGAGTAAAAAGAAATAAGTGAAAGGGTGGGGAGAAAGGAGTATCACAGAGTGAGGAGGATGTAAGGGAGTCGAGATATCCCCCCTGTGTGTTGGGCTAAAATTTTGTTGCTCTATTTGACCAGCACTTTTTTCCAGTTTGGTTTAAAAAAAAAAAAAAAAAAGCCAGTGAATAAGAGTCTTTATTTTTTTGTAACTTCTGTGAACACTTTCCAGTATCTACAGCTGAGTCAATCCACATTAATCCCTCTGGTTACTTGAAGTGCTACGGCAAAATTTTCAGCCTCAGCCTTTAAAGGTTTTTGCTTTTGTTTCCACTTGTAAATTTATAAAAGCTATGACACCAATCTTGTGCATTCTTTCACATCTTACTGAAGTGGAAAAAAGTGCTTTTGACCACTATCATCACTTGGGAGGTTAAAATATGGATTATTTCAGAGGGCAACTTCCTTTAAGACACTTGCTCTTTAAAAGCCTCTGCACTCTTACACTCCAAGAAACTGACATATGATGCCAGTAGCAAATAAAGGTTCTTGGAATAGAAGTCCTCAAAATAAAGTTATCTTTGGTCCACCAATTCAAAGCACTGTTGTCTGAGTCAAGGATCCTAAAGGAGTTGTTCTGATGATCCAGATAAATTACCTTTGTTTCAGGAGCTGTGGCTGGAGAGGGAATAAGTGAATAGATGTCCAAAACACCAATTCAAAGCAGGGGGCACGACAATTTGCATTTTCACACAAATGCTAGCTAAACCAAATTAGCTGTTCTGAATCTTTTCCAAAAGAAGCAAGCAGTGCTCTCCTTTGTATTGTGGTTAACACTGTTGCAAGGCAAAAGCATATCAGAAATGATCAAATGATGCTTCCCTGAATTCCCAGTGACCAGAATGTTATTCCACACAATGTCTGTTCTGTGTCTTGATGAAACTATGCCCTTTTTGCTAAACTCAGATTATTTTTTGTGATCATAGCAAAAACCCAGCCTAGCCATTGCATCTAGACCAGAGGAAATAGAAGGAACTGAAAGAAATTTGCTACAGGCAGATGAAACTAGACCTCTCTAGGGGTCAGCTAAAGCTGTGTCAACACTTCTGGTCTATCACCATCAATATTGACTTCAGGGTTCCATTTTGAAGTAGTTTTAAGTAGAATAACTTTCTAAGCCATTTCAAATCCAGTATTGTATTGCATGAGCACAGTTAGTATGATTTCTCCCCAAAATTACAAACTCTCTGGAGCACTTCAATATTGCTCTTAACAAGTATCTTGACTGGAAAATGAGCAAATCACTCCAGTGTACACAGATATAGTCAGGGAAATACTTCCATCTGGCTTTGGTTGCACAGAACCTAATTTACTACAGGACCAGCTGGAAGAAAGATCCAAGGTTCTGGCCTCCCACAGGACCTGTTCAGAGGCAACATGTAACTGTTGATAGTGGGGGGGGAGGGGGGCAATTTAAAGGTTCGGCCACCCCCCAAACAGTTTGAGTCATACCTCCTCCTTTACCTTTAGTCTCCCTTCCTAGAAAGCACTGGCCCCTCCCTGAAGTGCCCAACTGTTGCTGCTGCCTCTCCCCATGGAGCGCAGCTTGCAGCTCGCCTGGCCTCCAAGGTCACTTGACTGGCTTGGATCTGCCAGCTGCCACACAGGGAGGGGGGCCCAGTGGCACCATGTGACCGAGCGGGGCTGGCTCTGAGTCAACAGGAAACCCACGCACGGCATTGGTTAAATTCCTCCAGGTCCCTGTGTGAAACCCAAACAAACACTGGGGCAGGTGCCAGGCCACACAGGCCAGTGATGATCCCATGGGAGGCCCAGCCCTGAAAACCTCAGGCAAGCATGGAATTTGCCTCCCACATGCAGCCCTGTTTGCATGGCTGGAGGGTTGCTGCATGTCAGGGCCAGCGTGAGCTGGGCCTGCAAAGGTGAAGGACAAAGGTGGGCAGCTTGCTATTGCTGGCATCTCTGTTTTGAAATAAACTACTGTGCACTCAGATTTTGAACCCACACCCTGCTCTCTCTATATATTATATTTATATATAAACCCTGGCAGAAATCGGGGGCGGGGGGGAAATATATTGTAACTCGCTCCACCTCTCTTCTGTTGGTTCAGGTAATCCCAGCAGTGTGCCACTTCATGATATTGAAGGAAGCAGCACAAACCACAATCTTGATGCAGCACTTTCTGTAGCGGGTCCATGGGATTAACACAGCACCATTAACAAGGTGCATCAAAATGAAAGGCAGCAATAATGCATACTGGGAAGGAAAAGAGACAATGTGGTAAAATGAGTTGAGAGTAATAGACAAAGAACAGATGGGAAGAGGAGCTAGAACAACAAAAAGAAAAGCAAAGATGAGAGGTAGGGACCGGACAGGGGAAAAAAAAATCAGAAAATTCTTCGCACTAGAAACATCACCTCTTGTCAGTTACACAGAAAAACAGTGTTTATGGAAAAGCCAGATGAGTGAACAGAAAACAGCAAAGGGGAAGTGAAGCACAATTCACTTGACCAAAGGTAAAACTAAAATAAAGGAAAAGATATATAAAAAAGACAGAGACACAACAATACAGTGAATGGTGTCAGATTTCTTTTGGCACTCCAGTGTTTCAAAATAGTTCCTGGACGTGGACCCACAGATACCTTCATTAGAGATTGAAAAACCACATTAAATTTTTCTCCCACCATTAGTATTTTTTCTGCCTCTCTCTTGCCTCTTTATTTCGGTTTGACTCATTTACTAGGGATTTGCCACGGGATTTGCCACTGGATCCCTTTGAAGGTCATATGCAGATTTGGACATCATCTCATAGCCACTTTGTAATTTCTTCCCCTGAGACAAGGTGGGTGAGAATATATTTTATTGGACCAAATTCTGTTGGCGGAAGAAATTCTGCCTCTTCCACCAAGAAAAGTTGGTCAATTACAAGATATTATCTCACTCACCTTGTCTCTCTCGTATCCTGGGACCAACATGGCTACAATAGCACAGCAAACAGCACTCTTCACCTAAATTTTCAGGCTGCTTACACCACAGATTCTTCGACAGTTTGTTTAAAACCCAAACCATTAACATCAACAATTTAGTTTAAAATCAAATGATAGCAAATTCAGACTATAAAACACAGGATAATGTTTTCTACAAAAATCTCATTTGATAAGTAGGTAGCTGCATTCTGCACTTGTCACAATTTCTGCCTGGTTTTAAGGTGCTGCACTATATAGAATACATTCTAGTAATCCAGCCTGGAGATTGGATCTCACCTTGTTTTTTCACCTCGACCTCTAACCTTGAGATGAGATTTGGATACAAAATAAAGGTGTCAAGGCTGGATCCCCACTTTGAACTTTAGGGTTCAAATGTAGGGGCCTGCATGAAAACTTCTAAGCTTATCTACCAGCTTAGCTTTGGTCCGCTGCCACCATCACAAGAATTCCCTCCCTGGGAAGCCTTGAGAAACCTTTCACCAATTCCCTGGTGAACACAGATCCAAACCCCCTTGGATCTTAAAACAAGGAGAAGTTAACCATCCCCCCTCCTTCCTTCCACCCTCCTTTCACCAACTCCTGGTGAATACAGATCCAAACCCCCTTGGATCTTAAAACAAGGAGAAATCAATCTGGTTCTTAAAAAAGAAGGCTTTTAATTAAAGAAAAAGGTAAAAATCATCTCTGTAAAATCAGTATGGAGAATACTTTTACAGGGTAATCAAACTTAAAGAGCTCAGAGGACCCCCCTCTGTCTTAGGTTCAAAGTACAGCAAACAAAGATACACACTCTGGTAAAAAGGTACATTTACAAGTTGAGAAAACAAAGTAAATCTAAGACGCCTTGCTGTCTTTTTACTTACTAGTTTGAAATAGGAGAGACTTGTTTAGAAAGATGGGGAGAACCTGGATTGATGTCTGGTCCCTCTCAATCCCAAGAGCGAACCACCCCTAAAACAAAGAGCACACACACAAACCTTTCCCCCCCCCAAGATTTGAAAGTATCTTGTCTCCTTATTGGTCCTTCGGGTCAGGCGTCAGCCAGGTTACCCGAGCCTCTTAACCCTTTACAGGTAAAAGGATTTGGAGTCTCTGTACACAGAGAGCTGTTACCCTTCCCTTCATAGTTATGACAAAAGGCTATAGCTTTCTTGCCAAGCACATATTAAAGCACTTTTGACAACTGTTGCTACATAGGCACCTAGCAGTAGATGCACACCAAACAACACCCCCTCCCCAGTTTGTGAGCCTGCATAACAAATGCCACCATACTCCCACAACTGGGGCTACTGATATAGTCCCAGTGAAGTCACCAATCATTCTTTCCAAATCAAATGATGGCAATATATAGCATCCAAAGGAGTGTATGGTCTGAGAGAAGTGATGACCCCTTTCCTTGTAGGTATCCACATGAACCCAAGGCTAGGAACACACCCATTAAAAAAAATGAAAACAAGATAGCAACCATTCAATCTTGAAAATTCTGAATAAAACTAACTCTTCTAAAATCAAAAAGTAAATACGGACTCTGGCTGCACTGGGGTTGTTAGTTTGTTCTGCCTTCCTATTCACCACTAGCTCTCCAATATGGTAATGTAGTTTATCTTCCCACTCAGATTTTGTATTCCCTCAATAACATCATCTAATTTTTTATTTTTTTCCCTTTTCCAATTTGGACCTGTCTTCCTTCACTGATTTTCTCCATCCATTTTTATGTTCCCACTGGGGCCACTGCCTAGGTATCCAGGGGCGGCGAGTTATATGGGCCTGTGGTGCCCGGGCTCCAGCAATATTCAGGGCCTGGGGGCCCGGCTCCACCAAAGTTTGGGGCTCAGTCTCTCCCTTGGCCCCACCTACCGCCCCCACGCACCTCCCCTGAGTGTCCTCTGGCCCCTCTTGCTGCCCCTGCGTACCTCCCCCCGGCCCCGGAGCCTGCAGCAGGGGAGGAGGGGCACATGTGATGGCAGCCTCTCCCCCCCCGGCACCCACCACAGGGGAGGTGAGGGGGCTTCCTGGACCTGAGAGGGGCCCTAGGAGCATGTACAGTGACAATGGTGGGGGTGGGGGGTGCTGCTGGGAGGAGGAGCCCTCATCCCCAGCCGGAGCCCTCACCTCCCTGCACCCCAATCCTCTGCCCCAGCCCTGAGACCTTCCCACACCCCAAACCCCTCATCCCCAGCCCCAGCCAGAGCCCTCATCCCCCCGCACCCTAACCCTCTGCCCCAGCCCTGAGCCCCCTCCTGCATCATGAACCCCTCATCCCCAGCCCCACCCCACAGCCCTCACCCTGCACCCCCTTCTCGCTGCACCCCCTCCCACCACCAAACTCCCTCCCAGAGCCTGCACCCCTCACCCCCTCCTACACCGCCACAAGGGTGACCAGATGTCCTGCTAAAATCGGGACTGTCCCAATATTTAACCTTTTGTCCCGTGTCCCGATCAATGTACGATCAGGATGCCATTTGTCCCGACATTCAGGTAGGGAGGTGAGCGGGAGGGAGGCGCCTTCTCTGCAAGGGAAAAATTGCAGCCAAGCTCCCCCATCCTCCTTTCCCCCCCCCACCCCTAGCACACCGAGTCCCCGCTCCTCCCCCCCCAGCACTTCCCACCGCCTAACAGCTGTTTGGTGGTGCTTAGCGCTTTCCAGGAGGGAGGGAGGGAGGAGCGGGGATGCGGCACGCTCAAGGAAGGTGGTGGAGAAGAGGCAGGGCAGGGACGGGGACTTGGGGGAAGGGGGGGCAGAGCGAGGGCAGATGCTTTGGCAAGAAGAGGTGGGGGGTGGGCAAGCACCCACCTGGCAGAGGGGAAGTCGGTGCCATAGGGGTGAGTGGCGGGTGGGGGGGTGAAGAGGTGAGCGAGCGGTGGGCGGACTGGCGGGGGGGGGTGAGGAGGCAAGTGGTGGGTGGGGGACTGAGGAGGGATGCAGCAAGCCAGCAGGGTTCCGGGGGGATGAGGAAGGGCGTGGTGGGGAGGGGAGATGAGCGGGGAGGGGAGATGAGCAGGGAGGGGGCGGGACCTGGGGCAGAGTGGGGGTGGAGCCTGGGAAGGCTATGGGCAGGGCTGATGGCACCCCAATGTGTCCTGATATTTTAGGGTTGTGATCTGGTCACCCTAACCTCCACCCCCTGCCCCAGCCTGGAGCTGCACCCAAACTCCCTCCCTGAGCCCAACCTCTCACCCCTTCTGCACCCAAACTCCCTCCCAGAGCCTGCACCCCTCCTGCACCCTAATCCCCAGTCCCAGCCCAGGGCCTGCACCCCAGACCTCGTTCCCCCACCCAAACTCCCTCCCAGAGTCTTAGGTAGGTGGGGGACGGAGTTTGCAGGAGGGCAGGTTCTGGGCACCACCATAATTTCTACAAACCTGCCACCCTTGTACTTTATTATCCCTCTATTCCATAATCTTGTATATCTATGTCTGCCACCTCGCTTTGGTGCTCCCTTTTGTTACTCTCCCACCACCCCTTTCTTTGTGCTGTGTTGTCCCTAATTCTGACCAATCTCACATGCTTTGCTTCCTATTATGCCTAACCCCATGTGCACTGTCCCCTACTATCTCTCACCCTGCTCTCTTCCTCAGAGTTTCTGCCACCACACTGAAGGAACTCTGGCACCAGCTTCCACCCCTTTTCCAGCACAAGATGCTTCACACAGTGCCATTGGGTGCGGTTATTTTGGGACTGGGTAGAGATGTTTCCACACCTCTCATATATTGGAGAGAGAGACTGTTCCTAAATAGTTTGGACTCATAATGGGGCTTGGAAGTAAGGCCATGGTATCAAAAAATTATCCAGTGGGCCAGAAAGCCTGCGTAAGGGGTAAATAGTGGCCACTAGTCCTGCTTACTGGAATAGAGGGTACTAAAAAGCAGTGCTGTTGTCCAAAAGCTTGCCTGTGGGTTTGGAGTGTCTGAATTTCATCCCTACCCCTAATCTTCAAGGCTCTCTCTCCACAAAGTCTGATTAGACTTTGAGCAGGGAGAATGAAGGTTCACTCTTTTGATATAAGTGTCTTTTAAATGGTAAAAATCAATTTTAAAAGGCTCACGCAGAAAATCTTTACACTGGCTTTCATTTTCACACCCATAATGTCATAATGTCTCAAAGTGTGAGGAAACAGAACTCATAAAGACAACCGAAATATATATATCAAAATATATTTGTAGCTTTTTTCCTTTCATTATATATATATATATATATATATAATTATTAACTAGAACTGTTTTTAAAGTAAGTTTGTAATTACAGTATTTTTTCCTTGGATAGATCTGCTATTTTCTCTGTCGATTTAGGAGTTCTTTGAGCATACCGAAGTTGCAGCTCCTTCTATACAACTCAGGCTAAACCAAAGGTTGTACAAAGTATATCTGTCACATCCAAAACTAAGGGGGGAGTACAATGAATGGAGGCTGACATAGTTATAACAGTCAGGCACACAGCATTGGTAAGGAACTGTTTTTGTTGATTCTCACATATTGTTAGAACTATTCATTCTGCCATAATGTTGCATAATGCATGACGGAAGAAAATATCTGGATTAGTGACAGTACATAAGCAGGTAATAAACATGCTGAATTCTGGAAGATCTTTGTAGCCAGAAATAATTCATGTAATAATTTAGAGAAATAATGAAACAACCTGTGTAGGTAAACTACATTTTGTATTATAATACAATTATTTCATCTTCAGAGAAATATTGGCACAAATATTTTCAGCGTGTGATAAATTAAAGATTTTCATCTTTCAATATGAAGTTCAAAATATGTGACATTCCCCTTTTGAACTAATTAAGTGGAGTACAGATAAGCAACTAGAGGGGAACATGCTCATATATATTGCTGGAGCTTCAGATTAGAGCTATGATTATATGTATATTTTAAACTGTTTTTCATTAATGTATGCTTTCGTATATTATTAATGGCAGTAAGAAGTTCATCCAATTTCTTAACACAACCAAGAAACAACTAAGTCCCAATCCTACTCCTGTATAAGTCATTGGCAAAATTCCACTGACTTCAATGGTTGTAGGATTAAGCCCTTATACCTGTTACTGTAGATTACACAGATCTGTTCCGCTCACTGATTAAGGAGCTTCTGCCAATCTGTCCAGTGAACAGGGAGTTAAAATGTTCATTAAGGGTTGATTTAGGCACTCAGGCCCAGATCCTCAAAGACATCTAGACGCCTAACTCCCAGGGCCTCAGTTCTTAAAGGCTAATACTAACACATCTTAATTACTTCCAGAAACACACTATTTGCAAACGGCTACCCCTCTGATATTTGCAAACCTGAAATTCAGGCCAGTTTTCTTTAAAAAAAATACTGAAGAGTCATGAAATTTTAGCAGAAATCTTCAGAAGACCCCCAACATATTGGACTCTGATAGTTACCAGGCAAAAGAAGAAAATATCTGAGCTCTAGTCTTGAAGTTGCTGCATAATAAGGGCAACCTCCCTAGGCAATTTATTCCAGTGCTTAACCACCCTGACAGTTAGGAAGTTTTTCCTAATGTCCAACCTGAACATCCCTTGCTGCAATTTAAGCCCACTGCTTCTTGTCCTATCCTCAGAGGTTAAGAACAACAATTCTCCCTTCTCCTTTTAACAACCTTTTCTGTACTTGAAAACTGTTATCATGTTCCCTCTCAGTCTTCTCTTTTCCAGTCTAAGCAAACTCAATTTTTTTCAATCTTCCCTCATAGCTCATGGTTTCTTGACCTTTAATCATTTTTGTTGCTCTATATGATGTGTGTCTATAGAAGTATATCTATATTTAACACTTACATAAACACAATATAAAATATAAATACAATATTGCACATGTGTAATACTGACAGACAGATGTACTTGTAAATTTTATATTACAATCATTCTTTTAGAATTTCTATTTTCCCCTAAAGCTAGTGTTGCAATTTACCTGACTTTTCAGCTCAGACAATCATGTCTTTCTATTCCCAAACAGAGATAGAATTTGACACTGCCAACTATAAACTCTAAAAATAAGATTTGGGGAGGCAGTATTATATTATTCTGGTACAAAGTAAAATGGCTGTACTTAAGAGTTTGTCAGCATATCTATCATACGCTCATTTTTAAAATGATAATATTTCAATCAAATGAAATCTGATTAGGCTAAAATGCAGCAGAGTCACTCAAGTGCTCTTTTATCATTCCTCCCACTTCCCCTCCAATTTGTAGTTCTGTTTAGATACAGCTATATTCAGGTTTTAGAGACCAGCAAAATTAAATCATAGTTCCTAATGCTGTTTTATTGCTAGTCTCTTAGCCAAAAACGGCTTGATTTTTAAAAGGGAGCTTAGAGGAATTGTCATCAATGTTGACTAAAAACATCTGATAACAGTTCACTTCTTTTAAACTACTAGTTCAGATAGTTGATTGGGTATCTGCAGTAGTTACTTTTCATAATTCAGTGCCATGTAAGTATATTGTAATTGGAAAATAAACTTCTTTATGTGGAGTATTTATTTATTTTTCAGTGATTAATATCTTGGTTGATTCAAATGGCACTCTCCGAAAACACTGTGTAGACTACAAACCAAAAAAAGGAATAAATTAAATTCTGTAAACAAAGCTCACAAAAGGTACAGGTGAAATTTATTTGTCACGCCTTAAAATAATAAGTTGTATAATAAGTTTAAGTAATATCAAGTAGCAATGCTTCTCCCTGCTACTTTTTATGCTGTCACCTCTAACTCTTGAATATGATTTCTTTGTTTGCTTGCATGAATTCCACAGACCTAACTGAGGTCATGCAACAAAATACTTGTGTGTGCTAGCAACAGAAAAAATAGCCCAGTAACATGCTAACATCTCCCTCCATATCTGTGCTATTTCTAGTAGTATTGGAAACCTCCTACAATTTTGTGTTCAGTACTACAGAACATTTATATATTTGTTTTAACTGTTTATTGTAAAATATGTATGAAAGGCACACTAAACAGGGCCACTTTCAAAGCTCCATAATTCCAGTATTGCCTACAACACTGCATTGTTTTCATGTCTTCCTTCATTTTCTCCATGTTGCGTACAACCCACTAAATTACATCTCATTTCCACCTTGTTTCCTTCATTTACTCTCATATCAATTTATTCTTCCACACCCTGGGCACATGCTTGGAATAATCTCCATACTGATGTATTCATCTGCAAATATACCTCAAACTTGAGTAACAAATAGTGTGTAGATATTATTCCTCAAGAGAAAAGAGACCATGTTGTGACTCAGAACCACACATAGGTCCCTAGTTCCCCACTTGCTCCAAGAAGGAAGTACTCTGCACTGGCACTCTATATATCACAGATTACTTCTCCCTCTGTTCTGGCTCAACTGTGCTGGACAGGGCATTAGGGAAGATGGGGTCAAGGATCCATCATACCTTCCCCTCCCACTCCCTGCTCATCTACATGGAAGGGGGAGAAGCAGCTTCATGGAGGCTTTTCTCCCCACCATGCTGTAGTCCACAATTCCCCCTTACTGTTCTACCTGGGTATGCCACACAAGCCACAATCTTGTGCAATATAGGCTATGCACTTTCCATCTCCCTTTCAAGAAACTATTAAAATTTAACAGAGAGTCCTGCGGCACCTTTAAGACTAACAGATGTATTGGAACATAAGCTTTCGTGGGTGAATGCCCACTTCGTCGGATACATGGGCATTCATGAAGTGGGCATTCACCCACGAAAGCTTATGCTCCAATACATCTGTTAGTCTTAAAGATGCCACAGGACTCTCTGTTGCTTTTTACAGATCCAGACTAACACAGCTACCCCTCTGATACTTGACACTATTAAAATTTGTTTCATAAAGTTTCCAACTCCAATAGCCATAGCTTACTCTCTGCTTTTTCTGTCTTGATTACTTCCATTAGGGCCTGATCCAAAGCCAATTGAAATTAACGGGACTCTTTCACTTGACTTCACTAGGCAACTAAGTAGGCCTTAATTCTGTCAAAATCACGGCTCTGTTTACTGGGAGCTATGGGGGTCACATCCTGCACTGTCTGAAGTCAAGGGAAGCAGGACCAAATGTTTTTATGTACCGCATGTTTCAGTTGTATGTGAAATTGGTTTTAAACTCACTGCAAAGTGTTAAACGAATTTGTCATCTTCAATCTGTATTTTCTACCCTTATATGATGCTGCAGCAATTGTTAATCCTCTCAAATAACTTTGCAGAAAATATAGAGAAAATCTAATATAGTTTAGCAAACCCAACTGAAGATGAACCAGAGCAAAGGAGAAAAAATATGTGCCACCTTTTCTAGCCAAATGTGGATTAATCCTGTAAAACGATGTGCTCCAGGCATTGGGGAAAATATGTAATATCATATGAGAAATGGATCCTTGGCTTTTAAAAGGATGTTTGGGCAGTTACTTCTGGAAATTGAGAAAGTTACTGTTATTCTCTTAAACGGACAATAATCAGGACCATGCTCAAGAAATCAACCCTTAGTACTAATAATTTTGAAAGTCACTGATCTTGTATCTTTCTTTTCTTGACAAGGATATAACTAAATGTCTGTGGGCAAAATTCTTCAAAACTTGACCTCCAGTAGTTCACCTTTTTAATCAGGCTTCAGTTTTGTCTTGAGTATGGAGATGAGCTTTTCACAGCAATGGACAGAGGTCAAATGTCCTCACTAATTTTGCCAGGTCATTCACTGCCCTGGACATCAGTCATGATCTTGTGGTGCTGCTCAATCACCTAGCAGATGTGGTTAGATTTTGTTTAATTTGTATTTGGGTATTCTTTTGAACAGAACCCAGAGAATAGTGATGAGTAGCGTCTCTTTTTCACCAAGGGCCCAAGCCTGCAGACTCCTTCAAGGACCAATGTTGTCATCTCCAATTCAACATCTGTTTGAGGCCATTTATAAAGTCTCTAAAATGCTACAGACTACTGAGCCATCAATGTGCCAGTGACACTACATCTCCTTATCAAATATGGACAATGCACCTTCCTTATGACATAATGTGCGTGTGAAGTGCTTGGGTTTGTATGAGTTTGAAATATTAGTGGAACCTTCTGCAATACCCTAATGTATATTAATCCCTGTCTCTTTGCTTATTGAAATATGTTACTGGTTTTCCTATATATTTAGAAAAAAGGAGGTTACTTACCTGTAACAGGAGGTTCTTTGAGTTGTGTGGTCCATAGCTGTATTCCACTAATACATGGTGGGGCAGACTGACCACGTCTCCAGTTCCTTCTTCACTGTGAAGCAAAGAAGATATGAAGCAGAGGGAAAGGAGCGGGGGCAGTGGAATACAGCTAGGGACCACACCTCTCTAAGAGCCTCCAGTTTCAGGTAAGTAACCGCCTCCTCTTCTTTGAGTGATGGTCCCTATTGTATTGCACTGTGGATGACTGACAAGCAGTCACTAAGTAGGAGGAGGGTGCCAGGACACGGACAGTAGGGTTGAGCAGAGAAGCGCCATCCCAAAGGAGGCATCAGCAACAAAGTCCTGCATCAGGGAATAATACCTTTCAAATGTGTGACTGGAACTCCATGTGGATGCTTTACAGCTGTTCAGAAAGAGTATGTCCTGAAGAGACACTGTAGTTGTTGCTTGTGCTCTAGTGGAGTGACCCCTTTGTGGGGAGGGGAGCAGGTTTGAGAGCTGGTAGAGTGGAATGCAGCCAGATATCCATTTGGAAATTCTCTGGGTGGAAATGGCATGCCCTCTGGCTCTCTCTGCTATGGCAACAAAGTCTCAGGGATTTCTTGACTGGTTTCATTCTCTGCAGCTGAAAGACCAAGGCTTGCAGATTATCTTGTTCTTCGTCAGAAGCATGCAGTTTCAGGAAGAACACAAGTAAGTGAATAGATTGGTTAAGCAGCTTTAAATTAGATGAGACAGCGGTTGGTCCCAGGACCAAGTGGGCCTTTTGGGTAGTGGATAAGGGCAGTATGGGAGGAACGGTTCTTCTGATGGCTCTGAATCTCTCAAGGAGGAGAAGGCTGATTCAGGTTCCCGTGATGGTATCATCAATGCATTCTGCATCTGCAGGAGGTGATAAGCTCTGTCCCACAGCAATTTCCCTCAGAGGAGTTCTGTGAAAAAAAAACTTCACTATGGGACCCTCTGGGAAAGCTAAAGCCATTGTAGCAGCTACCCAGCAGTACTCCTTGCCTACTCACTACACTAAGAGACAAACAGGGGAAGGCCCCTTGTGCCCTATGCCCTCCTGCACATCAACAGGGCAGAGAAAATCTGAGTTCCTAAGCTATGAACCTTCATTTTTTAGTATTATCTCTCTGGAAATGGAGATTCCCAATGGAAGGGAGGATTCCAGATCCAGGAGGGAAAAGATACCCTGTCATGTGGCAATGGTTTAAGTCTCCCCCATGTGAGCAGGACTCTGCTTGTCCGGGCTGCTGGAGTCAGCAAGGAGGATGTGAGCTTCCCTAAGGCACTACGGGCAGTGTTGGTGTTCATTGCTAGCCAAGGAAGATCGGGGGCAGGAGGCAGTGAAGTTTCTTTTTCACAGAACAACTTTTCCATAACCAGAGGTATTTTATATATAACAAGAACTTTATTATTATTTCTGTAGCATCTTTCGGTCTCTATCACATCAGAGCCCTATTTAGCTAGGCACTATATACATGTATACAATACACTGAAATAATTTGTGATTATTTTTTCCCATTATAAATGAACATTTACACTATTTGATTATACCTTAGGCAGATTTCACTTTCAGATATGTGTTTGAATTGTTTGAAACCAAAAGGCTGATCTAAAATATGCCGTATATGAGTGAACAATCCACATACATTTTATATCCAATTGCATGTGAGAATAGAGTGCATAAAATATTCATATTACCACCACTTGTTTATTATTTTAACTTGAAAAACTTTTATTTGGTGGTTATAGCACAGACATTAAGGGAGAACATGTATAAATGATTTCTGCATGGTTAAAAACTAATATAGCTGCTCTATGATATCATTACCCTTTGGCATGATGCTTCACTATTAGTTAAACTCTTCAAATATAGACTAAGAAGCACCTAACTGATGGCGCTATCACTATTTATTCTATGTGTAGGAAGAGCCCTGCAGTGGTATAAATAATAAATATACATCTATTTATTATAGCCATAGATTTGTACACGAGAGAAAAATTCTAGTTCCTGAACACCTCAAAAGAGTTCTCAAAAATATTTAGAAAACAGGGGGGCATAGTATTAATTAAGAAAATAATAATACTTAGCACTTACATAGCATGAGGTGGTGCTCAGGAGAGGGCCGGCCACTTAGACAGTGCTTTTGAAAATTTACTCCAAATGACTGAGACTATGAGTTTTGGAGAAGGTGGCAAAGCAAGATAGAGTCCAAGCAGGTATTAGAATCCAATCTCCTGCATCCTGATCTCATTCTCTGAACACCTAACCTTGATGCTTTCCTTACACCTAACCCTGATGCTTTCCTTTGAAAGCTGTCCATTTCAAAACAAACAACTGTAGTTGCAAAATAATCTGATTCTGTGAACACCAGGATTAATTTGAAGTAACGTGTTCCACTTCAATTAGGTGTCCAAGAGCTAACCTGCTATCCCCCACCCATTCAGTTATAGTTACATGCAATGTAATAGGTCACTTCATGAAATGTAACTTACTACAATAAGTAGATCAAGTTTTGAACCACAAGAATGACTCACAACAGTGGTTTTAGCAGCTGGTTTTCTTTTTGAGAGAGATCATCACGAAAAAGTTTTTTTGAAGTCTGAAACCTCATTATTAATTGGACTATAAATAGCATTTGGGAGTAGTTAGTCTGATCCTCATTTTTCATTGCCTCTCTTGATTTAGAGACAGCTGAAAGACCATTTTAACTCTTAGGTAGGATGCAATATTGGGTGATGGTTAGAAGAAATATATTGCAATCCAAAATGGTACATTTCTTGGAAGAACTGAATAAAACCTTCACTTCATTAATGGAACTCTTATTGAAGTCAATGTGATTTAAAGTTAGCTTGATTTTAGGATCAAGCCCATATTTGTTGCTGCTGTTGAAGAGCGGAGCAAATACAGGAGGCACAGAAATGCAAGTTGGCAGGAACAGACAAAGATTTAGCCTCACGAAGCACTACAGCATCAGGTACCATAATTCAAATAAATAAATAGATATAAGTGGATCGGTGTGCCAGGATGCAATTCTCTATGATTGTATTAAGTTACAATCTTTGTACAGAGGCCACCATACTGGAACAGATATCCCACACTATTTTGTAGGCAGTGTAGAAATAAGTGACTTACTTTGGACTAAGAAAAAGGGTATCCCAAATGTACGTTAATGCCTTTCCTCTCTCCAGAGAAAGAAAGGGAGTATGAAGGGAAGGAATTAGGAAGAGACTGTTAAAGAAAACTGAAATGAAGTTAGGGACCTTGATAAATAAATCTAGTGGAGAGATTTGATTTTTTTGGAGGGTTGGGAGAATATCCATGAAAAAAGGCATCTCTGTATTCAGTACACAGGTCAGAAGTCTGTTTCATTCCTTTGATCCAGACACAGGGGCAAATGAGGACAGAGATACGGATGGATTTTAAGAATCAACATGCAACTTTTATTAAACACCGGGGGAAGGGGAAACTATCCGCCCATCACCTATAGTCTCCTATACCAGGCATTTGATTGTTTCTAGTGCAGGGGTTACAGAGCTCCTACCATACAACCCATAACTCAGGGTAAATTCTCTTCAGCCTACTCCCCAAGACTCAGCTTGGTCTAAGTCTTACCAGGCCCCTTCCTCCTGTTCATGAGGAGGATAGAGGGTGCAGAACGGAGGGGACCTCTGCCTGCAAAGGCCACAAAGTTTCACCCTATCCAGTGAACCCAAGGCCCATTACCAAAATGCCATGTGTTTTTACCTCTGGCAACATTCGTTTTATCCTTTTAACCGCACTGGAAACTGGCTGCAAGTTGTGACAAATTAACATCTCAACCAAGCATGTCAATAAGGTAATACGCGTATTCTTACTTAACTCACTGTGGCTTAAAGATGCTGCTAGGAAGGCAAAAAACTCTCTGGTCCTCTACCAACTGTCCTACAGAATTAAAAATCCCTCCCTGTTATGATTGGCTACACCTGCAAAATCAGTCAGGCTGGATCTAGTTCCTGCTGGAATGGAGCCAAAAAATCTCTGGAGCTGGGGAATGCAGGCCAATCAGCACTCCTTCTCCACAACTGGCCAACGGATGCCAGAGACTTGGGCGGGGGGGGGTAATGGAGGAGCTACCTGGTTGGCCTCCGTGAGTGTCTCCCTCCCTCATAGCTGGGGCTGTCCCCTTTCTCTACCTGCCCCATCAAGTTCCCCCAGCCATTGAGGCGGGTGGGTGGCATTTGCCTCAATCTAAAATGAGTTTGTGATGAAAAATCCCTTTCCCCCTGAAACTTAGATATGTGCTAAATAAATAAATCTAATGGAGAGTTTTGATTTTTTTGGAAGGAAACATCCATGAAAAAAGGAGGACCGTGTACAAGTCCTGAATTGCTGCCAAAATAGTATAAGTTGTTTGTATATGAAAAGTTGAGGCTGAAGTTTGCAATCATAATGTCTGTTTCCTGCATACATGATATATTTTAGATATTTGCTTTCATTGACAGCTTACACTAACAGTCTTACACCAAAAAAGTAACTAGTAAGATGCCCTGGTATTTCAGCATAACTAAGATTGATTAGACCATTAGCAAAGTTCCAATGTTGTAATACATCATAAAGCAAAGTATTGAAAATAAATAAAAATGTGTTCACATCATCAATTTGTTGGTGAAGTTTATTTTGAATTCCATGGCTTGCCCAGATGGATCTTTCTGCAGGAGACTCACATATACAGTACTAAAGCTGGTGAAATACTGCAAAAGTATTTTCTATTGATATTCTTTAGAATTTTTGAAGTCGCTTGAATTGTATTATACCCCTTCTGTGATAGCTTTACAAGAATATTCTCGCAAACAAGCATACTGCAAGGAATGTTTTACTGAAAAACAATTTTTAAGCAGATACTGCAGACTACCCATGAAAAACAGTTTAATAATGAATATATGCACTGCAAGTCAAATTCCAAGCATTCTGTAAAACTAAGGAAATCCAAGTAAAAGAAGGAAATCACCATGTTACCTACATCCAGGCACATTCTTAATATTGAATACTCACAACAAACTGCTTGTGAACAAGCTGCAAACCAAGATTTATTTGCACAAATTCTTTGGCAAATTATTTTGAACATGATTAAATACAAGAAAATTGAGATCTGTTTAGACTTTTTGTGAAATTCACTATGAATTATTCACCCAGCTACATATGCAGCACATTTATTATTTCTTAAGTGAAAAAGAACAAAGCCTTCATTTTCTGAAAACTAGGAATTTTGCATGCTATTTCCTCAGTCTCTGTAAACATGGTGCAATGATTCAATTTTACACACAGTTCTGCTGGACACACAGAACTGACGTATAGTTACTCTATTCAGAACGATTCACATAGAATATGACTTGTTGGTATGTTCAGGGAACGATACTCAACTGTAACTGTGACCAACTGCAGTCTCCCTCAGCTCAACACACATTTTTAAAGTTGTATGCTACAGACTGTATTTTGACTCTTTTCCACTATTTGATTAATTCACATTCAAAACATAATATACCTATCTTCACCGAATAATGAGAATATGTGACATCACCTATAATATCCAGAAGAGTTAGAAGAGCTTTCATCTCATCTTTTCCTTTAAACTACAGTCGTCTCTTCGTTTTACATAAAACATAGCCCTTTAATATACAACTCTTCAACAATTATCAGGTAATACTTCAGAAATACTTCATGTAGCCCATTGTTGATATTCTTGAAGAAAAAATGTAGAAGGTACTTACCTTAAACACAACACACTCCCTTTTATACAACTTCAGAAAGTAGTCATTTCATATCATCTATTACCCTGTCACAGTTTTCTTAAGATTTCTAACCTCTCAAACATACTCCTCTTATTACTCACCATATGATTTATGAATAGGTAGAGAGACAGCTGTGAGATTAGCATTGTAACCCATCTCAGATCACCTCAGGAACAGTCTTCTAAAATGCACTGTCACATTGAAATGGAATTACCACACGTTTGGGGGCAATTCTGACATGTACTTTTAAATTAACTTGCTCAGTTGCCCAAATAAACAAATAAATAAATAAAATTAAAATGTAGGGGGAAATACAAACAGGCTGTAGGTTTTTTTTTTTTTTTTTATATTTCTACGTACAAAGACAGATTTTCTTTGTACTGATGCTTAACATGTTATGTGGTTTAGCTACAATTTCATATATTTTATGTAGTCTTTCTTTTGTAAATACAAAGTATATTCTTTCCAGGTAAATGACACTAGTCGTTAAGTAATGCCTTAGGTTTAAAATAGTTATCAATATCTGTGCATCAGATATGTAATGCATTCTTCTGAAAAGCATTACGAGATCCAAGGACATTGTAAATTTCAAAAAGCGACGAAGCATGACACTACATGTATTGTACTGAGATGATACTGGGTTTCAAGTACGGCACATTATGAGGGAAGATGCAAGGATGTGCCCTTTTCAAGGACCTGATAAGTGGTTTTATTCCAGTAAAATGTGTGCATGAATATTTTTATTGTGATTACAAAATATCCACAGCATTAAAAAAACTAAAAAAAATTATACATTTTCTGATCTATTTTCCCAATATTTATGCTTAGTCAAAATTCAGAATGCAGTTTGGGATCATTATGTTATGGCTTTTGCTTCTTGTATTATAGGCAATTTAATGTAATTATTTTGATTGCCTTATCCCAACTGGGAGATAGTCAGTCTGGATAAGACCTTAGACCCTCACTTAAGAAATTAACTTTAGAGCAAAGTTGTGACCATTTTTCCAGGGTGTGAAAGTGCGTGGTGCCTCTCACTTGTGCATCTATACAGTGGACAGTAACAATGGAAGTTTTTGTCTATATCGTCATTAGCAACTTGTCTAGGTTAGTGCAGCTCCTAGAGCTAGAGTATCATTCACCTCAACCATCAAAATCAGAAAAAAAAAATACATCATGACCTGTCTACACTAGGATTTTACAACGTAGTCACTATGACATGGTCACTACACAGCTTTTTCCCTAGCCACAGTAAAAAAAAAAAAGTATTTAGGCTGAGGAACCCACGTTAGCTAACTGGGATTGAAATAGCAGTGAAGACATGGCAACTCACTCTTAACTCATTGTCAGTAGCTCCAGTGCAACCCCATACTCTCCTATAGGCTATAACTCAAACTACTAACCAGAGTTAAGAGCCGAGTTGCCATGTCTTCACTGCTATTTTAATTAGCTAAGGCAGGTTAGTTAACTCAAACTGGGAACATACATTCTTCTGCAGTGTAGATATAACCTGAGTGTCGATAAGGCGCCAGATGGGGAGGTAAAGAGTTATAGCAGAGTATAGTATAATTGTTGCACTCCTGTTGTATTTCTCTTTTGATCCCTACAGAGAGTTCCCTCATAATGGGACAATTCCGCCTTTCACCATTAGGGAAGAAATAGGGGGCAATCCCTAAATGTACACAGGAAAACTAACCTCACTGCTTACAGTAGATGATTTTATATGCACAACCAACCATATCAAAGCAGCAGTGATCAGTCAACATTGCATCCCATCTAATCTTAGGTTAGCCATTTCTAAAAAAATAAATCCGAAGTATTAAGCGCTACATAAGAAAAACAGCTACTAGCATCATGCTGCCTTACTTGACAATACTGTGGTACCCATCAAAACCAACTGGTCTTAAATATAACATGCACAAAAATAGAGTATGATAGTTAAAATTTTGAATTAGTTCAATTTTACAGTTATCTGTTTTGAAATTAAATATCTTACGTTAGGCTCAAATGTAGGTATTTACTAGCTGCCTACATTAAAACACTGTACATGGTGTACAAGAAATGTATTGGTTTGGGAAGTCACGATTGTTCAATTCTAAATATGTTGATTTGAGATTAAGTTATATATGTCAGATGTATCCATACACAGATTTGAAACATCTGAAGACAGGGATGCCTATCTGCCTGCGTTGATGATTGGTATGTAGACCCTCATATTTTGACATGATACATTTTCAAATCCCAGCTCAAGAAAACTAGATGTGAAATAAACAGCAATGGAAATGCAAGTATGCTGGTGCTGTGAAATGTGTTGCTTATGCAGCTAAAGCACATATGCAATTCTTCCATTAGTTCTACCAACCAAAGGGCTCATTTGTGCATGTAAGGCACAGCCTGCAATGAGGGCAAGTTTATAACCATACCACCTTAGGAGGAGTGCACCCAGTGTTGTTAATGTACAAGGAGGGTAACATACTCCTTCAGTGTGGTTTACCAACTCTGAGGTAAGAGCCCTCGCTCCTCTACCCCCTCATTTGCCTTCCACCCCAAGCAGTGCTTGAAGAGACCAGCCCTTATGCATCTTGGCTTTTATGGATTGCCACTGTACAGGCATGCAAGAAGGAGGGCTTTTCTTTCTCCACTCTACCCTATTTTGTAATCTCGGGGCATCAGAACTGGTTGGGAATTTTCTGTCAGCATTGTCTCAACAGAAAATGTGGTTTCCACAAAATCAAAATGTTGCTGACATTTTTTATGTTCTGTCAGGAAAATCTAAGCGAATCAAGGACTTAATTTTGGATTGAGTTGACCCAAATCAAAATGTTTTGGATTGTTGAACTGAATCTATATTTTTAGGTCAATCAGACATTAATCTGCATCTACTTGAGTTGCTATGGAGCCTTATAGGAATTGCAGTTCAGGTATCTTATGTCCCATTCTCCCTTATGGGACAACTCTCTGGACAAACTATATATCCTACAATGCACCATGGTTTACTCTTCGGCTAAGCTGTTAAGGTGCATCATGGAAGATGTAGTTCAACCACAGTTCCTGGTCCAAAAAAGAGAATGAGGCATGAAGCACCTGAACTACAACTTTCATGAGGCATTCATGAGGCATTTCACACTGACCCAAAATTAAGTTTTGATATTCCTGAATCAAAGTTTTTCAAATATATTCATTCAATAAAAGTTAAAACATGATGACTTTTCTTCCTGACTCAGGACAAAAACAAATTGTCAAAATATTGCAATTTCCCAGAGGTCAGAAATTCCCATTTTTAACCCTCTCTAATCAAGTTTCCAGTGTACATTTAATCCAGATTCTCAGGAATGAGATCCACTAGCAGCAAACCCACTGTGCTGGTTTTATTTGTAATCAAGGACATGTACACAACATTATAGAGGGAGCATTCCCTAATTTTGTTCCAATCTTTGCTTTACAGAAGAGACAGAATGTTGATTTTTAGAAAACTCTTGCTTCCCCAGACCATAAGAAAGGAGGATTCTTGACTTTTAGCAGAGCTAGGTAGGGAAAGAGGATAACATAAGAACACACACATTTTACAAACCAAATACAATTATTGTTTATGAGGCCTCACTATAGGTCCAGTAGCCTTGAGAATACATATTTAATATCCCAAGATTGTACAAAGTACTATATACCACACCTATGGAAAGATTATGGTATTTACAGAGGAAAATGGGAGAACTATAGAGAGAATGAATGTTTTGTTAGTTCCATGTGGTAATTTCTCCTGCATATTTATAAACTACCAAGAGAGACTGAGATATTTTTGGCTGCAGTATCATCAACATGAAAATGATACTCTGCTCTGAGTTCTTTTAATTGAACGAAGATTTTACAGCATCATTGGTCTCCTAGTGGTAGATGGAAATTAGGATGTGGATGAAAGTGAGACTCACTTCTGTTCAGATGGAAGTGCTATTTGTTGCTAGACAGGGAAACATTTAGAGGAGCATGGACAGGTTATGTTTGTACTGTATAATGTGTGTGTATCCAGCTTTCAACAAATGGTTCTTAGTTTCCTAAACGATAGCAATCATGGTCCATAGTGACTCATACTATCTTGCCAGAGGCTGCAGCCATTTCTCTCAAACGCTGGCATAGCAGTCAGTCTATCATGCCTTTGCCACTACCAGGTAGGGTGACCAGATGTCCCGATTTTATAGGGACAGTCCCGATTTTTGGGTCTTTTTCTTATATAGGCTCCTATTACCCCCCCACTCCCGTCCCGATTTTTCACACTTGCTGTCTGGTCACCCTACTTCCAGGCTTGACTATCGTACTTTACTTTGTTAGGGCAAACCCTGCCGACAACCGAGAAACGTCAAGTAGCAGAGAATCCAACTGCCACTCCCTGAGTACTATGGGTTGGCAAAAACAAAACACATGCACACAAGTCTCTGCTCTGGCTTCATGTTCACTTATGAGTAAAATTTAAGATGTTTATAATCATCTTTAAAGTTTTACATGGTCTGGGATTCTCAGACCATACCCAATCAGAAAGTGTACAGATATGCTGCGAAGTGGTTTCTTTCAAAACCAAATTTGAAAGCTTCAAATTCGCCAACAGGATCATCTCAGTGTAGGGCTTCATGGGTGGGGCGTAAGCCTCCCCAAACAGGATGCTGCGCACCTCCTTTTGGAGGTGCACCGCTGGCCTTCTGCCTCTGAAGCGCTGCCGCCAATAGGGTACCTGAGCCAGGGATCCACCCAAGCTCCAGCATCCCGCTCTTCCCCATGGCCCTGCCCACTCTGCTCCTTTTTTTTTTTTTTTTTTAAATATGGAGATATACCTATCTCATAGAACTGGAAGGGACCCCTAAAGGTCATCGAGTCCAGCCCCCTGCCTTCACTAGCAGGACCAAGTACTGATTTTTTCCCCAGATCCCTAAGTGGCCCCCTCAAGGACTGAACTCACAACGCTGGGTTTAGCAGGCCAATGCTCAAACCGCTGAGCTAGCCCTCCTCTTCCCTTCCCCAGCCTGCTTCTCCCCCTGAGGTCCCTGCCGGTTTTGCTTCTCCACCTCTTTCCTCCACCTGCTTCTCATGCTTCTCCACTGCTTCCCTCATGGCCCTCCTCTCATGCTTCCCCCATGGCCCGCCCTCTGCCCTGTGGCTTCCCCCTGCCTGCTACTTACGTCTCTTCACCCCCTGAGAGGCAGAGAGGTGTGGGCGGCAGGATCCCTCAGAGAAGGGGGCGAAGAGGCATGGCAGCGAGGCCTTGAGGGAGGTGTGGGGGCCCTTGGGGAGGGGGCTGAGTGGGAGCGGAGCAGGAGGCGGGACCATGGTCAGGGTCGGCTCCAGGCACCAGCTTACCAAGCAGGTGCTTGGAGCGCCACTTCGAAGAGGGGTGGCACGTCCAGCTGTTAGGCGGCAATTCGGCGGACGGTCCCTCACTCCTGCTTGGAGCGAAGGACCTCCCGCCGAATTGCCGCCGCAGATCGCGATAGCGGCTTTTTTTTATTATTATTATTATTTTTTGTTTGGCTGCTTGGGGCGGCCAAAACCCTGGAGCCGGCCCTGACCATGGTCTGGGAACCGGTGCCCCCCCACATTTCTAGGGAGCATCTGGGGCTCAGGCCCAGCCTCCCTAGATGCAGGAGTCATGCACCACCACGTCCTTGGCAGTATTTCTGAGCTAGACTCTGGTGACCCTCAGAAAAAATGCAAGACCTATTTATTTTGTTTACAATTTGATTAAGGTTTTTTGTTATGTTATTGTTTTATGCTTCATCTCCTGCAATGAAATGTTGCTCTGTGTATATTAATCAGAGCTAAGATTTTCATTTTACATTTTAAAAACTTGTTTCTCTCAAAAAGAAGCACAGTGATATATACCATATACATTGAAATGTTGCTTGACTTTGGGCTCTTTTGGGACTCAGCTGCTTTTACAACTCTGCATATTATTTAATTTGGGGCCTGAGATCATATTCAAAGCAATGGAGAATGAGGCTTGAGCCACATGTGCCACATCAACCTTACCTCCAACAGATTAGTAGAAGCTGGGTAGTAACCATCATTTAGGGATAGCATTATTGCTCTGTATCCATTTAAAAATCAAACAACGAAAACACCCTAAAACTACTCTTAGCACTGCTGCTGGATGATAGCACTGTTACATCTGCACCTTTGACACAGATTTGTAGTCACTGCATCTGCTTTGTCCTTTTGCTGTTTCAAGTGCCAATATGAGATCTACTGGTAGGGTTGCCAACCCTCTAGGATTGGCCTGGAGTCGCCAGGAATTAAAGATTAATCTTTAATTAAAGATTGTCATGTGATGAAATCTCCAGGAAAAGATCCAACCAAAATTGGCAACCCTATCTACTCCTGATGCAACAAGTACCCCCACTGCTACCACAACAACTCGTGTATTATTATAATGTTGACATAATAATGCCCAATCAGGGCTTAAATTCTCAGAGTATTTCCTGGAGCCCCTCATGCCTCCCTCCTCCTACCCCCAATGCGCTATGAAAACTCCAGAGGGGTTGAAAATACAGCTCCGGCTGAATTTAAGCCCTGTGCCCAGTGAAAGGGAAAGGCAAGCAATGTGATTACTATACTCTTCAGTAGGCTATGGCAGAAACTGCCACTAAGGAAAATGGTAGCAGGCAGAGAATGAGTACTTTTAGCATTTACATTAAAAAGCTCCCTCTCATTCTGAAAAAAAAAAAAAAAAAAAAAAACCAATTTTCAACCCCCTTTAAAAAAAAAAAAAAAAAACAAGCAATCCACAATTCAACTACTTTATTAGGCCAAACTAAACCAGCAAGGGCAAATAAGCTGTTGTTAGGATAGGGAAACAAGGCCACATTTAAAAAAAAAAAATGTGTGCGCGTTTGTTTTTCAGTGTGCCTGTAAAATTAGAAAACTTGGACTCTGGCAGACCAAGTTGGGGAAGTGAGTTTCAGAGTTGAGGATGCCTCACTAAAAATGCCCTGCCCCACCCTTTCCAATCAAGAGGGCTCCAGCTTGAGCACCTCCATTGATCACAACTGAAGTAACAATGAGCAGGGTCAGACACTCTCTCTGAGCTCCCAGACTTTTGAGGACTTTAAAACAAACACCAGAACCTTGAATTCTGCCCAGAAACCTATTGGTAGACAATGCAAATACTGGAGCACTGGTGGAAAGCAATGTCTGTGCACACCCCACACAAAAACTAGGTGCTCTACATTAGCTTTGGTTTCTCCATGGTCTTGGAGTACATTTCCACATAGAGTTCATTACAACATTCCAATGTTCTGGTGATACAAGCATCAATAACTATGGCAAGATTTACATCTGAAAAACGAATATTCTCTTGCCAAGCACAGATTTGAAAAGGCTCTCTTGACAACAATAGCTACTTGAGCATGCAAGAATAACACCAGTTCTTAAACTCAAGATTACAAACCTGTATTGCAAGTGATCAGTGCACTCCCTCAGTTTGAGGTGAAGATATAATCCTCACCAGCCACAGCACAATTGTTAGGTAAGTAGATAAGCATTAGTATTTTCCTTTACTAAGATCAGGAAAGCAAAGCATAGAGTTTAAGGCTACGAAGTAGTCAATGAAGGGATAAGAATGCAAGAGACCCTTGATACAAGATCATCCTTAGACATCTACTCCACTCTACCTCTCACATGAGTTGTTCTGCTAAGTATATAGCAGAAAAGGCAGCTGACTATAAGCTGGAGAGTCATAGAATAGAATATCAGGGTTGGAAGGGACCTCAGGAGGTCATCTAGTCCAACCCCCTGCTCAAAGCAGGACCAATCCCCAACTAAATCATCCCAGCCAGAGCTTTGTCAGGCCTGATCTTAAGAACCTCTAAGGAAGGAGATTCCACAACCTCCCTAGGTAACCCATTCCAGTGCTTCACTACCCTCCTAGTGAAAAAGTTTTTCCTAATATCCAACATAAACCTCCCCCACTTCGATTTGAGACCATTACTCCTTGTTCTGTCATCTTCTACCACTGAACAGTCTAGATCCATCCTCTTTGGAACCCCCTTTCAGGTAGTTGAAAGCAGCTATCAAATCCCCCCTCATTCTTCTCTTCTGCAGACTAATTCTGCAGAAGTTTTATGGTAGCTGTAGCAAAATCAGTGGCAGCTTTGTGGCCCCTGTATCACCACCACACCCAGACAGCCAGGATTTAGTGGTATCTAATGTCCACCTCCCGCCACCCCCCAAACAAACAAAAATAATTGAGGAAACAGTAGCTGTGGGTTTCATAAATAAAAAAGGGCAGCCCAGGTCAGCTGTGTATAGACTTGAATAATTAGTGTCAAACTTTCAGCACTAGAAATCAGTTTATGTTTTCAAGACTAAATAAGCATCAAAAGTGCCCTTTAAAGCCATTTTTTGTGTGTGAGAAAAGGTCAGTCAGGTTTGTGTATGTGTTTTCTTTCATTTGAGTTTTAAAGTTCTGTCTGTTTGAAAGCTGATGTCAAAGAATGACGGTGGAACTATAACTCTTCTGTAGCACTAACTGGGGATGAAAGCAATTTTTTATCTTGTGTTTTTTAAATTGTTGATGTTCATCAGGTTTTAGTTAAATTGAAGAAGCTAGTAACCTAATTTTTAAAAAAATGGGAAATGAACGTGTACATCTGATTGAAATATTGTATAAAATACCTTAGTTTAGTTTTTGCTGGTGTTTTTTAACGCACATGCCTAAGTTTGCGGTCAGTGAAAGATAAGAGTGGGCACAATACTCCCAGGAATGATAAGTCCCTTGTGAAGTGTTTCCTCCTTGAAGCAGAGCAAAGTGTCAGACAAAAATTATGTCTCCAGACGATTACAACACAATAGTTGTTTCAGAAGATCTTCTACTCTATACAAAGAAGGTTAACCTGTTAAAGCTGGAGGAAAATGTACTGTACTGTTGGCAAGGGCGTTTAATTTTTAATAATCTCTTTAATTCACCAAAATATGTTTTTGAAATATATGTTTGTATTATTAAAAGTTGCTGCAGCCCACCCAAAGGGACTTGTGTAGCATCATGGGATACTGAGCATATAGCTTGGTCAGTCAACCCAAGTATTTGTTTATACATGATGCACTGTATAAACTATTTTTAATTTACATCTATACCAAGTAAAGTGTTCCTCAGATTGGGATTTGGTGTTAGTTCATATAGTGCCCTCTGTTTCCATTTTCCTTCTTTTCAGCCTGTACTTTTCCTTGAAGTTTAGATTTTCTATATTTCTTCATCCCTGTGGAATACATTAACTCTACTTCTAGAGTAAAAAGAGGACAATTTAGATGTAGCAGTGTTTGCGTAATTCTTATTTTGAACAGAAATGTCTAATCAACACCTGCAGTCAGGATGTGCATTAGTTTACTCTGTGTGCTGCCTAGAAAGTATAGCCTAATGATGCTTTTGATGGAGCAAACATTTGCAAATGAGGATTCCGTTGCATATATTCTGTGTGCGGTATGAAAAAGCAAATGAGTTCAGTTTGATGCCTCTTTTCTTTTCTTGTGACATTAAACATGTTTTGAGTTTTAATTATTTCTTTTTACATGCTTTGTATTTAGACATTTGCTGTTGAGTGTGCTCTGGAGTCACATGTTTGACATGGGGAAAGTGAGAAATTGTTGTGGATATTCAAAGCATTCCTATCTGAAAACAAGCTTTTATCTTAAAATACTGTGGTGGTATTGTCCCTGTTAGCTTGAGGAACTATGTTTTTAGAGCTTGCCTGTAACAAAGGTTGGAGAGAGTTTATTAAAAAGAATCTTTCTAAAAGATTTTTCTAAAAAAAATTATGAAGAAAAGAACCCCTTTTCTGTTAGATGAAACCATTTCAAACTTCTTTTTTCATTACTTGAAGATATTCCATTGTCTTTACAGATCTTTTTGAAGCTTTTTTTTTTTTTTTTACATTTTTAAAAAAAATTCACTGTTATAAAAGATCAACTAAAAAAGGTGGTTGGTCATAGAACTTCAAAAGTCACAGCAAAACCCTGACAGAGTTTTGATCCAAACTCCCTCAAGGTGGTATACATCTGTGTTTTCATTCAAATACTTGGAGAGTTTAAAAAAAAATATATCTTTGTTTTATTTCACACAAAAGGTTTCATTCAGAGGAGTACTGTCATACAGTGTATCCCCTTTATGTTACTCTTCTTGGGAGTCAAGTAATAGCATAGCCTAATGAGATACTGCATGTGTTATCAACAGGATTTTATGATGGGCTTCAATAGCTTTACATCAGAAGCAAACTTAAAAGACTTATAAGAGAAAGACGTAAAATGAGGAGTTAGTGCCCCTTGATACCATCTTTCAGTGTTTGGTAAGGAAGTTCACAAGAGTCCTAAATAGTAATTACAGAATCACAAAAGCAAATTATCGGTGATGTGCTGTATTTGTTCTGCTTCATTTACAATCACTGAATAAGTAATCTCATGAATGAATTCATACAAATATTTTTCTACATATTTTATCATCTGCTCCTTCAGAGTTGACTGTAACAAATATTTTTAGCAAATCACTGAATAATTTATTCTTAGTAAGATAAGCAACTGCTTGCAGGACAACTAGGAGAAGCTATGAGTAACATTTATGAAAGTAAATACAGAATTATTCAAAATGTTTTTACAGTGTTTGAAAGGCAAGCATGAGATGCATTGTAGATGGTACCAAGATTTTAAAAAAATATTGCAACTTATATTACCTTTATTGTTACATCCTTATTGTTCATTGTTATTTAAATGTAGTCCTTCCTGTTACCCACAAGTCCCCTTTATTTCTGGATATTTATGCTTCTGTCATGCCACTATTTGTGCTTGTTGGGCACAAGACCTGTCAGAGTGAAGTGAAGCAGAACCAGTTTTTATTATCCTACATTCTCAGAGTACTTAGCTGGAAGTGGTTTCAGTATGCTGACATGTCAGCGCTAGACTGTTTCCAGACCTACAACTGTCTTAAACATCACACTTGCTGTAATAGGATTTCCATTTAAAACTGAATATAACTAACATCGAAGGCTCTCATTGACTTGTACCCTTATGAGCCCTATGACCAGTAAATTTAATTTTTCTTGTATCAACACATTCCTACCTATAAAAGCATTCCTGTTCAATGTAGTTTCCAGGTTCATTTTTCCCTCAGTTCCCACAACTTCCATTAATACTAACAAGAGGCAATGATGTGCCTCTGGAGGGAAAAACAACATCCTGTTATATACATATGCAACAACTGAACAAAGTGAGAAATTTCAGATTATTATACTAATTTATTATGATACCAAATAAAGTCCCCAGCTGAGAATGGGGTCTCATTGTGCTAGGCTCTGTACAGATACATAGTTAAAGACTATTAGCTACCCCCAAAGAGCTCCCAGTCTAAACAGACAAGACACTCAAAGGGTAAGAATGGAGACACACACAGAGGTGAGGTGATTTGCCCGAGATCACACAGCCGCTCAGTGACAGAGCTGGGAATAGAACCCCAGATCTCCTCAGTCCCAATTTAGCAATTTATTCACTTAACTTGCTCTGTGTATGTTACATAATATTACAAAATATTTCAAACTACAAATCTAAAGTGAAAAAATATTCATCAAAATGAAAAAAAAAAAGTCATTAATTTTCTAAACTACAAGGGCCAGATTTTCAAAGGTAGGCACACCCAATACACACGAAATTTTACATGCTAAATAGGTACTCACTTAAGTTGGGTACAAATATTAGAGTATACATAACTGTTGCAGCACGCGGCAGGGCCCCCGTGGCTCCTGCCTCTGCTAGGTTCACAATGTCACTCTGAGACCCTGGGGTTAGTAACCAATGGTGCAGTTTATTCACAAACTTGTTCCCAACACCATTTCACAATATACAGTTGGCCCTTCAGCATCTGCAGGCCGGAGGGAAGAGTTACCTCCCTGCTTCCACTCCCTGCCTTTTCCCTTCCTTTCTGTTCTTCCTTCCCCTGAGGCTTTTGTACAGCCCCAGGCTAATTAGGCAACAGCTGTTTCTGCTTCCCCAATTAGGACCAAGTTATCTCCAGCCAACTCTGATTTATTCCCTAAATGGGCACTAGCGTGACTGAGGGCTGAATCGGCAATCCTTTGCCCAGCACCCTGTCTCACTAACTTTGAAATCTGGTTCCGCAGGTCCAAAAAAACAAGTGAAATTCAAATGAAAACCTGGCAGCCCATACCTGTAGCAGTACAGCTCTTGTAAAAAGGAGACCCTGTGGCAGGTATGTACTACTGGGGTGTTTCTGAGTGCTTGCTTGTCCCTCCCTCTACTGTACTAAATACTTCAGTCATCAACAGAGTAATACAAGAGTTGCCATACTGGGTCAGACCACAGTCCATCTCACCCACTATCCGGTGTCTGATGGTGGCCCATACTAAAGCTTCATGGCAATTGTGGAGTGATACTATGACTGCTTCTGGTAGTCAATGGATTAGGGTTGCCCTGAGCACAGAATTGTGTCACTGACCATCTTGGCTAATAGCCATTGATGGATGTATCCTCCATGAATTCTTCCAGTTTTTTTTATCAGAGTTATGATTTTGGCCATCACAACCTCCCATGGCAATGAGTTCCACAGGTTACTTCTGCATTGTGAGAAAAAGTATCCTGATGTATTCATCTCTTTTCTAAGGCCTGGTCTACACTAGGCTTTTATGTCGAATTTAGCGCAGTTATATCGAATTAACCCTGCACCCGTCCACACCAGGAAGCCATTTAGTTCGACATAGAGCTCTCTTTAAATCGATTTCTGTAATCCTCCCCAACGAGAGGAGTAGCGCTAAATTCGAAATGGCCATATCGAATTAGGCTAGGTGTGGATGGAAATCGACGCTAATAGCTCCGGGAGCTATCCCACAGTGCAACACTCTGTTGACGCTCTGGACAGCAGTCCGAGCTCGGATGCTCTGACCGGCCACACCCCGGGAAAATTTGAATTCCTTTTCCTGTCTGGGCAGTTTGAAGCGCAGTTTCTGTTTGGACACCGTGGCGAGCTCAGCAGCAGTGGCAGCAGTGGCAATGATGCAGAGCTCTCCAGCAGAGATGGCCGTGCAATCCAATAGAAAGAGGGCCCCAGCATGGACGGATCGGGAAGTCTTGGATCTCATCGCTATGTGGGGAGATGAGTCCGTGCTTGCCGAGCTGCGCTCCAAAAGACGGAATGCAAAGACCTATGAGAAGATCTCTAAAGCCATGGCAGAGAGAGGCTACAGCTGGGATGCAACGCAGTGCCGCGTGAAAATCAAGGAGCTGAGACAAGGCTACCAGAAGACCAAAGAGGCAAACGGACGCTCTGGATCCCAGCCCCACACATCCCGTTTCTACGAGGCACTGCATTCCATCCTAGGTGCGGCTGCCACCACTACCCCACCCCTGACCGTGGACTCTGAGGATGGGATATTGTCCGCGGCCGGTTCCTCCGACATGTTAGCGGACGGGGAAGATGAAGAAGGAGATGAGGAGGACGAGGCAGTCGACAGCGCTGGCACCGCTGATTTCCCCGACAGCCAGGAGCTCTTCATCACCCTGACAGAGATCCCCTACCAACCGTCCCCCGCCGTTACCCCAGACACAGATTCAGGGGAAGGATCAAGCAGTAAGTGTTTTAAATATCTAAACATTTATTTACAACATAACTGGCATATTTAAAATATTAACAGTAGCTAAAGTGCTTTAAAACATGTAAACATTTATTTACAACAAAACAGGAAGATTTAAAATATTAACAGTGGGTAAAGTGCTTCAAAACATGTAAACAGGAAAGTCAAACAAAAGGGGAATCTGTGCAAAGTGTATCATGATTAGTCTGTCTTTGGGCGCCTCAATATGTAGTCCGAACTATTTTCAAAAAATTTCACAATGTCCGCTTCATGATTATAGTGCCCAAAACCCTGCAGTCACTTGTCCCTCCAAGGGCACCTAAGCCAAGAACTGGTCAATGTAACCGGGGATAGAGGCGAGATCCTCCGGGGAGAACTCCTCATACGCCTCCTGCAGGTGTTTTTCCAGCCTCATGAGCAGGTTCCTGGGCAGGGAGAGCTTATTAGGCCCCCCGTGGTAGGACACGTTTCCCTGCCACAACGCCAGCAGGTACTCCGGGATCATGGCCTTGCAGAGCATTGCAGCAAATGGACCCGGTTTCTGCAGGCTGTCCCGGAGCATCTTTTCCTTCTGGCTCTCCGAGACCTTCAGGAGGGTGATGTCTGGCATGACTCCCTGCTGTGAATTAGGTAGGGGAAAGTTAGTATTGGGACTGCTTGCCCGTCCCTTTACAGAACTGCAACCGCCGGTTTACAGCCACGCGGTTTACAGCCGCGAGGGGGTGGGACAGGGCCAGAGTTCATGCTTGCAGGATTGCTGCCAGCAGAGACTCGCATTGCTTTCTATGTGAAAGGAGGCCAGTGCCACTCTTAAAGTTTTAAGCGGCCACAAGTCTACGGCTTACCATGTTCGCCAGCTAGACAAAGTCCGGTGTCCAGCCCTGCTCCTCAGCTCGCCACAGCAAGACCGCAGGCACTGTAGAAGAGGGCCGAAAATTCGACCTTGTCCTCAGTGCGCGTGTGATAGGTGCTCTGCATGGTCTTGTTCACAGAGAAAGACTATGTTCTCTGTTCACAGATACATTGCTCTGTCTCAGGAATTCACTCCCTTTTTCCAATTCCCACAGCCACATCTGCCCAGAGGCTAGCGCACATTAGGAGGAGGAAGAAGAGGACACGGGAAGACATGTTTGCTGAACTAATGGCATGCTCTCGAGCACAGGCAGCCCAGCAGACACAGTGGAGGGAGAACTTGTCCCAAATGCACCGGGCAAACATTGAACGGGAGGAAAGGTGGCGACAGGAGGACAGGCAGGCTACTCAAACGCTGCTTGGACTAATGAGGGAGCAAACGGACACGCTCCGCCGCCTTGTGGATGTTCTGCAGGACCGGAGGCAGGAGGAGAGAGCCCCGCTGCAGTCTCTCTGTAACTGCCCTGCCCCGCCACCAAGTCCCATACCCCCCTCACCCAAAGTCCAAACACGGAGGGGTGGAAGGGGCCGTGAAAAATTTCACTCCACCCCTGCGGACTGCTCTACCACTAGAAGGCTCTCACTCCCCAAAATTTGAAAAGTCCTTTCCTACCCGCCTCACACAAGACCCCGTCCAAGTTTCACGCCCCCGTTCCATGTGCGGTTGTCAATAAAGAATACGTTTCTGTTCATTTCTGTTTCCATCCTCTTCTTTTGGAGGGGAGTCTGTCTGAAGGGGGGGGAAGGGGCTTGGTCATTGGACAGGACAGTCACCTTTAGCAGGGGGCAGGTGCAGCAGCAGGGCACATATACAGTGCAGTGACTAGTTATCCTGGTCAGTCTGGGAGGTGGTTTTCATGTTCTGTGTGGTGGGGGGGGTGGTGTTGCTCTGTGACTTGGTGGCGGGGGAGGGCAGGTACAGATCTTATGCAGCGGTCCTTACCCTGCATCACAGAGCCGCGCAGCAGGGGATCTGTAACCCTCCTCCCCCTGCAAGACAGTCACATAGCCGACACATACACGCAGTCCCGGCCAGGAGGGCTGGCAGGCTCCGTTGAAACAACCAGTCCACCACCGCGGAGCCTGTCATTCCTGGAGTTTAGAAGCATCATTTGCATCACAACCCTAAACCCGCCCCCCGGCACAGTCTGCGTCCCAGGTTTAAAACATTCCCGCGAAAACAGTAATAAAGAAAACGGTGTCCATTAACAAAACAGAACAGATTTTATTTTTTGGGAAGGGGGTGAAGGGGGTATGTAATTGGAGAGGATAGTCGACGGCAACTGGGTAAAGAAACGAGGGCAAGTTCTGCTTCTGTGTCCACAAACTTAAAAGTCACTGGGTACCCTGCTCAGCCTTGAAACTGGCTTTCAAAGCCTCCCGGATGCACAGCGCGTCCCGCTGGGCTCTTCTAATCGCCCGGCTGTCTGGCTGGGCGTAATCAGCAGCCAGGCTATTTGCCTCAACCTCCCACCCCGCCATAAAGGTCTCCCCCTTGCTCTCACACAGATTGTGGAGCACACAGCAAGCTGCAATAACGATGGGGATATTGGTTTCGCTGAGATCACAGCGAGTGAGTAAGCTTCTCCATCTCCCCTTGAGACGGCCAAAAGCACACTCCACCACCATTCTGCACTTGCTCAGCCGGTAGTTGAACAGTTCTTTTTCTGTGTCCAGGGCGCCAGTATAGGGCTTCATGAGCCAGGGCATTAGCGGGTAGGCTGGGTCCCCGAGGATCACTGTAGGCATCTCCACATCCCCAACAGTTATCTTGTGGTCCGGGAAGTAAATACCTTCCTGCAGCCGTCTAAACAGACCAGAGTTCCTGAACACGCGAGCGTCATGAACCTTGCCCGGCCATCCGACGTAGATGTTTGTAAACCGTCCCCGATGGTCCACCAGTGCTTGCAGCACCATTGAAAAGTAGCCCTTTCTATTGATGTACTGGCTGGCCTGGTGGCCCGGTCCCAGGATAGGGATGTGAGTCCCATCTATAGCCCCACCGCAGTTTGGGAATCCCATCGCAGCGAAGCCATCTATGATGGCCTGCGCGTTTCCCAGGGTCACTACCTTTGACAGCAGTACCTTGACGATTGCCTTGGCTACTTGCATGACAACAACCCCCACGGTAGATTTGCCCACGCCAAAGTGGTTCGCGACTGACCGGTAGCTGTCCGGCGTTGCAAGCTTCCAGAGGGCTATGGCCACTCGCTTCTGGACAGTCAGGGCTGCTCGCATGCGGGTGTCCTTGCGCTTCAGGGCAGGGGACAGCAAGTCACAAAGTTCCAGGAAAGTCCCCTTCCGCATGCGAAAGTTTCGCAGCCACTGGGATTCATCCCAGACCTGAAGCACTATGCGGTCCCACCAGTCCGTGCTTGTTTCCCGGGCCCAGAATCGCCGTTCAACAAAATCCACATGCCCCATTGCCACCGTGATGTCCTGGGCGCTGGGGCTCGTGGTTTCTGACAGCTCTGTGCTACTCTCCGACTTCAGGCCCTCACGGCGGTGCCGTAGCCTCCTCGCCTGATTTCTCTGCATCTGCCTCAGGGAAAGGTGTATGATAAGCTGCGAGGTGTTGAGAACGGCCACAACTGCAGCGATGGTCGCAGCGGGATCCATGATCGCAGTGCTGTGGCGTCCGCGCTGTCACTGATCAAAAAGTGCGCGAACTGATTTCCTGCCGGCGCTTTCAGGGAGGGAGGCAGGGCGGTAGTGACTGACGGATGCCGACAGTTACCCAAAAGCACCCTCGCCACATTTTTTTACCCAGAAGGCATTGGGGGCTCGACCCAGAATTCCAATGGGCAGCGGGGACTGCGGGAACTGTGGGATAGCTGCCCACAGTGCACTGCTTCCAATGTCGACGCTTTCCCTGGTAGTGTGGACTGACAAAGTCGAATTACTGTCCTTAGTGTAGACACACACGTTCGACTTTCTAATATCGATTGCACATATTCGATTTAACTAAAATCGAACTACTCTCGTAGTGTAGACATACCCTAAGATGAACAGCCTAATCTCTGTAGTCTCTCCTCATATGGAAGCCATTCTATACCACTGATCATTTTTGTTGCCTTTCTCTAAACCTCTTCCAGTTCCACTATATCCTTTTTGAGTTGGGGTGACCAGAACTAGAGGCAATATTCAAGGAGTGAGAGCATCGTGGATACATATAGTGGCATTATGATATTTTCTACCCCTTTCCTAAAAGTCTAACATGCTGTAAGCCTTTTTCACTACTGCTGCATGCTGAGTGAAAGTGTTCAGTGAATGATGACTCCAAGATATTTTTCATGGGTGGTAAAAACTAATTTAGAACCCATCACTGTATATCTATAGTTCAGATTATTTTTCCAATGTGCATTGTTTTACACTTATCAATGTTGAATTTCATCAGCCATTTTGTTGCCCAGTTTTGTGAGATCCCTTTGTAAGTCCAGAGCTGACTGCAATGACTTAACTATCTTGAATAATTTCATATTGTCTGCAAACTTCATCACTTCACTGTTCATCCCCTTTTCTGGATCATCAAAGAACATGTTGAACAGCACAGGTCCCGGTACAGATCCTTGTGAGACCCCACTGTTTACCTCTCCCCATTGAGAAAACACAATTTATTTCTATCCTTTGCTTCCTATCTTTCAGCCAGCTACTGATCCATGAGAGGATCTTCCCTCTTATCCAATGGCTACATAGTTTCCTTTAGAGTCTTTGGTGAGGGACCTGTCAAAGGCTTTCTAAAAATCCAAATACACTTTTCTGACTGTATTATTCTTATCCTCATGCTTTTTGATTCCCTCAAAGAATTCTAACAGATCTTTGAGGCATGATTTCCCTTTATGTTGACTCTTCCGCGAGAAATTGTGTTCACCTATGTGTCTGATAATTCTGTTCTTTACTGTAGTTTCAACCAATTTACCTGGTACTAAAGTTGGGCTTACAGGCCTGTAATTGCTAGGATCACCTCTGGAGACTTTTTTTTTTTTTAAATGGTGTTACATTAGGTATCCTCCAGTCATCTGGTGCAGAAGCTGATTTAGGTGAGGTTACATACTTCAGTGAATAATTCTGCAATTTCATATTTGAATTCCTTCAGAACACTGGGGCAAAAACCATCTGGCCCTCATGACTTATTACTGTTCAGTTTATCAATTTGTTCTAAAATCCTATCTATTGACAAATCAATTTGGGACAGTTGCTTCAGATTTGTCATCCAAAAGGAATAGCTCTGGTATGAATAGCCTACATCCTCTGCAGTGAACACCAATGGAAAAAAAAAACATTTAGCTTCTCTGCAATGGCATCACCTTCCGAGTGCTCCTTTAACATCTTTGTCTTCTAGTGGTGCCATTGCCTGTTTGGTAGGCTTTTTGCTCTGAAGTACTTAAACAAATGTAATGTTATTTTTTGCTTCTTTAGCAAGCTGTTTCTCAAATTATTTCTTGACCTTCCTTATTATAATTTTACATCTGTCTTGCCAGAGTTTGTGCTCCTTTCTATTTTCCTCATTAGGATTTGACTTCCAAATTTTCAAGGATGCCTTTTTGTCTCTAACAGCCTTCATTACTTTGTGGTTTAGCCATGGTGGCATTCTTCTGATCCTCCTATTGTCTTTTTTGATTTGGGGCATACATCTAGTCTGAGCCTCTCTTATGGTGTTTCCACAATGCTTGCAGGAACGTTTTATCCTTGTGACAGCTCTAACTAGCATCCTCCTTCTTTAGGGTTGCCAATTTTGGTTGGATGTATTCCTGGAGATTTCATCACCTGACATAATCGTTAATTAAAGATTAATCCTTAATTCCTGGAGACTCCAGGCCAATTCTGGAGGGTTTGCAACCCTAATGTACTTCCCCCTTTTTAAAGTTAAATGTTACTGTGATTTTTTTGCTATTTCCCCCACCCCTTATCAAGACGCTAAGTTTAATTACATTATGGTCACTGTTACCAAGTGGTTCTGCTATAGTTAACTCTTGGATCAGATCCTGCGTGCCACTTAGGACAAGATCAAGAATGGTGGGTTCCAGGACTTGCTGCTCCAAGAAGCAGTCACTTACAGTATCTAGAAATTTTATGTTTGCACTAAAGCATGAAGTGACATTTACCAGTCAATATAAGGACAGTTGAAATCACCCATTATTATTGCATTTTCTGGTTTTGTAGCCTCTCTAACCTACCTTAGCATTTTGCAATCATTACCACCATCCTGGTCAGGTAGTCAGTAATATATTCCTACTGCTATACTCTTATTATTCAAGCATTGAATTTCTATCTAGAGAGATTCTGTAGTTACTCCTGGGAGAATTCTGTGCCAAAAAAAACCCTTAAAAATTCTGTGCACAATTCTGCATATTTTATTTGTCAAATTAACACTATTGTCAAATTTGCACAGTGGTGCAGAATTCCCCCAGGAGCATGTGGTACAGTTTGATTCATTCAAGATTTTCACCTATTTGACTCTATGGCTTTTTTTTAAACATATGATGCCACTCCCCCATTGGTGGAACCTGCTCTGTCATTCTTATATATTTTGTACCCTGGTATTACCATGTCTCATTGATTATCCTCATTCCACCAAGTTTTTGTGATGTCTATTATATCAACATCCTCATTTAATGCCAGTCACTTTAGTTCACCCATCTTAGTATTTAGATTTCTAGCATTTATGTATAAGTAGGGACCCACCAAATTCATAGTCAATTTTGGTCAATTTCATGAATATACGATTTTAAAACTCATAAATTTCACTGTTTCAGATATTTAAATCTGAAATTTCATGGTGGTGTAACCGTGGGGATCCCAACCCAAAAATGGGTCATGGGGCATCACAAGGCTATTGTAGATTGTCACCCCTTACTTCTGTGCTGTTGCTGGTAGTGGCTCTGCCTTCAGAATTGGGCAGCCGGAGAGCAGCAGTTGCTGGCCAGGCATCCAGCTCTGAAGACCGCACTTCCACCAGCAGCAGCGCAGAAGTGAGGTTGGCATAGTATGGGGGAGGGGTCCTCACTTTTTTTGGGGGTAGAGAAGGCCTTATGGGTGGGCAACTTCCCATGGCGCCGTGGCTGGCGTGATTGGGTTTCCGTGGTCACCCTCCACCAGACACACACAGCCAGCTCAAGACCCCTTTAACTTCCAAAGCCCGGGGTGCTGGGCCCAGAGCCAGGGAGTGGGTAGGGCTAGGGGTGCCCTGGCTGAGGGCTCCTACCATATGCCGGGCTCCAGCAGCTGGTCCTGGCAGGGTTGGTGAGGGATGGGACTTCCTCTTCATCTGCAGGGGTCACTTCCAGGGTCAGACCCTCCTCCAGAAACCTTCCCTGGCTGCAGAAAGCTCTGCAGCTGTTAGCTGGGAGCCCAGCTCTGAAGGCAGAGCAGAAGTAAAGGTGGTAATCCTGCGACCCCAGCCCCCACTATAGTCTTGCAATCCCTCCATCCACAGCTCCCTTTTGGGTTGGGACCCTCAGTTTGAGAAATGCTGGTCTACCCCGTGAAATCTGTATAGTATAGAGTAAAAGTACACAAAAGATCAGATTTCATGGTTCATGACACGTTTTTCACCGCTGTGAATTTGGTAGGGCCCTACGTATAAGCACTTGTACATTTGTTAATATTTAGTTGCTTGCCATCATGTGTTATGGTTAAATGGGATTCTGTTATGTTTGACTGTTCCTCACTAGCTCCTATCTGTACTTTACCAAACTCTTTTCTATCCTCTATACTAGGATATAGACTTCTGCATTTAATAAATTCATCCCAAAGGGATGTCTTCGCCTGAACCATGTGCTCCTCTACAGCTGTGGGATTTCTGCACAGTTTCTCTTTCGTCTTTGCCACATCCAGTGCCCCCAAATACCCCCCCCATACCAAACAAAAAATTCTCTATCGTGTAGAAATTCAGCTTCCTATTAAAATGTTTTCATTTATCTGTAACAGATTTTTTTAACTTCATCTTTGTCAGTAAGAACTGAAAGTATCAAGGTGTTCCAAGCTACTGTAGCACCTAGGACATCTGAACATGTGTCTAAATCAAGTCACTTATTGGCTCATTCTCCAATGAATTTGTATTAATCCATAATCCTATTTTAGCATGCATATTTCCAAAGTCTGGCAGCCAAATAGTTTCTGATACACAGTCTGAAATGGTCTACTTTCTGAATATGGCAGTTTTTCATACTATTCAGCAAAACTTACAGGAAAGAACTTCTCACTAAGTAGCAACACTGGAATATTTTCAACCTAAGGGAAGCTACTTACTTTGAAAAATGAATAAAATAAAATTCATCTGTGGAATGTAACAAAATAAAGCAATAAAGGTGATTCTGATATAGTCATCCTATTTCTGTGAGCTACAACAATTAGATGCCCACAGATCAAATCAATAAGAAAGTACAAGGTAACATACACATGATAAGACTGTACACATTTTCATTTCTTCCTCCCTCACCAGACTTTTTTCTCAAGGCAAATAACATGTATTCTTCCTTTCCCCAATACTGAAAAAATAAAAAAATCCATGACTACAATTTCTGAATTGTTAATTTTAAAGAAGGTTAAGTCTCTTACGCATGGACTTAATTTTATTTTGCACATAAAACACCCAGGGTTATGACTAAAAGAAAAGAGGATTAAGAAAGAAATGTGCAGAGGCTAATGGTGGTGTATAATAATAAGAAGGATTTATAATAATAATAAGAATTTAATAGAGATTGGGAAGAGCACAGGACCAGGGGACCTTAGGGAACTGTGCATACTAAACAGTCTACACACCAAAATGCCATGTTCTCTGCTGAAAGTCTTACAGAAGTGAAATGTTAAATTGATCAGCTAGTAAAAGAGATAGATGCAAAGGGGGAAATCTAACCTCCTCAGCTTTACAGAAAAGAAATGTGTTAATATTCAAATTGTCACACTTCTTAGGAAGAGGGAGTTAAGAAAAAAAACTTACAGATCATAGAGCAAAGGGTAAAAAATTCACTTAATAGACATTAGATCCTAACTTCCTTTGAAAGTCCAACGGCTCCTAAGTCAATCAGATGCTTTTGAAAATTTTACCCAAAAAGGCTAACTGGGAGAAGAATTCATTCAGAATCCTGGCTTGGAAGGGGGCTTAAAAATCCCAAACAATTTCTCATAAACACACTGCATTCTAGATAATTATTTTACTAATTTCAATAGTGCCTATTTATAGAAAAAGACCGCTTCAGTTACCAAAATAAAAAACATATTAATTGTCTTAACAATATTCTTTGTCACTCATTTATTTTATCAAATACAGGTGTGATTATACTTTTCATACTTCATTATAAATATCCTGAAGCAAAAGGCCAGCACTGAACAATATTCATATTTGTGCATATTAGATAGATAAGAAATAGCGGATGAAAGTTTAAGCCTTCAGCCCTGATCCTGAATGTATTTACACAGTGCTTAAGCTACATCACTCAGGACTCTGAAAAACTTTCACACTTGGAGCATCACATTTAAGTTGACCTAACCCCCATGTAGACATGACAACAGAAGAATTCTTCTATTGCCCTAGCTACCACCTCTCAGAGACACGGATTAACTACATTAACAGAAAAACCCCTTCCGTCAATGTAGGAAGCATCTATGCTGTGGTGCTACAGCTGCAGCGCCATAGTTGTGCTGCTGCAGCAGCTGCAGTGTAGACGTGGCGTAAATTTGGCATCTGGAGTCCCGAGTTGAAGGAGATTATTTGTGATAGTTAAATGATATGCTTCATCACTGATATGGCTAGAGTTTCTATTAAGGACAACTGCCTTAAAATTGACAGATTTTCCTTAGGGGTCCTACTACAGTAGATAATATGAGGAGAAATCAGGGTCTACCAGCTCCCCCGACTGCTTCTCCCAACAAGGTACAGTGGGAGCCACTCATGACAGGAGGGTCAGAAGCCATCCTTATCCAACTCCATATAGGGAGCAGCAACAACCAGAAGCAGCCTTCACAGCCTCTGAAATAATCATTAACTCAAAATATGGAGTCTGACATTCCCCCCGCAACCCATTTGCTGTACTGTCATTGTTCCTTCATCCTGCCCTTCCATTATTGCTGCAATACTTCAGCTACCCTACATTGGTATCTCTTCCCAATGTGCTTCTGCCCATCCACTTTCTCCTTCTCTCTTTCTGTCAATTTCCCTCCTATTTTATCCACTCCCCTAAACCAACAATCCCCTCTCCCCTTATTTCAGCCCCAAGTGCTTCACCAAATATTTAAAAAATAAAATACAGAGACTCTCACCTAGAACTATTTTTAAAAATATAAATAAATCAAATGCATTTTAACAAGAGACATTAAACTTGTGCCCTGATCACTTGGCTTATAGGTTATATCTCTTTCCCAAAACTTTGCTCTTTTAAAATTGTAAGCTCTTTAGAGTCAGACTTATTAAATATTCGTTGTACCTGGGACAGTGACATGCTAATCCTGGTTGGAGTCATTGGCGCTGCTGCAACAAAATAAATAAATAAATAAAATACTTAACCTATTTTACCCCTCTCCAGCATGGAGTAGCTTTCACACTGTGTAAAAGAGACATACACGTGTTTCAAAAAAATTACACAGAAATGCCTTATAATGAGGGGACAATCCTGCTCATACTTCATCCATGCCGAAACACTCAAATACAGTTGACTCTATTTGGATAATTAGAGACCAACTCTTCAGTAGTCCACTGAAGTTTGATATGATTTTTTTAAAAACAATTAGATATATTTTGATACGTTTCATACAAGACAAGTAATTTAGATCTATTTTTACTGATCTTTGCAACTTGTATTAATCTGTCAAAATAAGTTTTAAAACAAACTGTTTGAAAAATTGAATATTTTACTATTTGATTTATTCAAAGGTGTCATTTGCAGAGTGCACTATCATGCTATTTTAAAAATTAAGAAATTGAGTCAGAATGTATAAAAGTCAGCTTTAATTTGACTAACCTTAGGACAGCGGGCCGCCCTTGTAATGATTTTGAAATTGTAGCTATAACTTTTTGAAACTATAAGTATATTCTTTATTACACTGACAGTCAGAGATAAAAGGATTTGATCATGGAATAGGATGCACTAATTCCTGACAGTAGTATTTTTTTCCCCAGTGTGAAAATAAATGCTTCCTGATAAATATGTGAAAAAATATTTCTTTGCACCTTCATTCTTGAAATGTATCATGAGTTGAGTGAACGACATGGAAACCAAGAACTAGTACCACAAAATATAATTTCTAATTCATTGCACTGGTAAATTAATAAAATTCTATGGCATGTGCCCACTTTTAGAAAAATTATGTGTGATTATTGAACATTATTGTGTAATGAGATCCTTTATCTACTATAGGTTTCTGTTTATAGTATATGCTGTATCTGCTTGAAGGATTGTTTCTTTTCTCCACAAGAAGATACCAATTGCAGGACCAAAAAATACAGACAGTTATTGTCAATAATTTGGCATTGTAAATGCCTTTTTTTATGTTGCAGTGATAATCAACACTATTTCTGCAATTTACCCAAAATTATATAAACTACATTTCCAAACAGGCATAGACTAGAAAAGTGAATTATTTCATTTATGAGACAAAACTGTGGACAACAGACATGGGACTAATAAACTATCTTATCTACTTTTAATTACAAATACACAGTTCCTGTTAATAGATCTTTGATCAATGTTAACAGTAAAAGTAAGGCAGGGCAGGCTTATTTACTCAGAGTTGCAGCAGAATGTTTCACAGTAACACATGGTCTCAGGGAAGCTTTTCTGTTCCCTCTCCAGCATGTGTGTATACACACACACACACACACACACACACACACACACCCCTACCTCTTACACGCTCTTTGGTCAACTCTCATCTTATTGTTCTTATAGGCTGTCCCAAACCTCATCAAGAACACAGTAAGACCCCTTCTGTTTCATACTGTCCATGTGCTTTGCCTGTGAAATAGAGAGACTTCCTGTTGAACAGTGGAACCTCCTTCTCTAGTGTTTTCCCTAGAAACCTCTTCCTGTGTGTCATAGAACCTCTTTCTCCCTTTATACTCACAAGCTCCTGCTGCTCTGCTTCTTCCCACAATACAAAAGACTGCAGAATTTTGGGCTCTGCTCCATCTCCCTTCTTCTGTCCTTCAACTGATTCTGAGTGCTGGTGGATGATCTCCTACCTCTAAGTATTCAGTGCATCTGCATGAAGGAACTGCTGCCATATCCACTGCTCTACAGGGCAGTGAAGACAAACGGGCCAGAAGAAGGCAGCGGAGAACCAGCATCAGCACCACCTCTTAGCTGATGCCTAATGCCTCTCCAGACAACTTACTAAATCTGGAAGACACATGGGGCACTATGGATCACCTATGGTCCCCCTTGATTAAGTTATTTTATGGGCCCTTGCATCTGAACTGCTACCCAGAACCTTCCCTGGCACCTTCCCATTGACAGGGGTTATACTACCAATGCTTCAGGATCAGCTTTGTGAACTGCATCTTAAAAGTGGGTATTAGCAGGTAGAAATCAATTCCTTTACTGTGGGTTTAATTATGCTAATTTATACCTGGGGAAAGTGAGCGAGATGTGAAGTGACTGGCCTAAAGTTACAGATGGGTGGCCACCAGTATTAAGGCACATCTGCACTGAGGCTGGGGGTGTCATTTGCAGCTTATATAGACCTATCTGTGCTATAGGTTCTCTAGCTAACTCACTAAAAATAGAAGTGAGGATACTGTGGCTTGGGCTTCAGTGCCAGCTGCACAAACCCATTTGACCCCTTGGGAACAGACTCACATCTGCAGCTGGTGCTGAAGCCTTGCATCATAGCATCCTCACTTCTAGAAAGCTAGCTAGAATTCAGCTATCATGGGTACATCTACATGAACTGCGAATCACAGAAATGACGACCAAGTGCAGGACCAAGTAAATCTAGGCCATTCCTGATGGGTGCTGGTCTATCCTATTCTTAAAATCCTCCAGTGATGGAGATTCCACAGCATCCCTTGGAAGCCTTTTCCAGACCTTAACTACCCTTATAATTAAAAGGTTTTTCCTAATATCTAATCTAAATGTCTCTTGCTGCAGATTAAGCCCATTACTTCTTGTTCTACCTTCAGTGGACACAGAGGACAATTGATCATTGTCCTCTTCATAACAGCCCTTAACATATTTGAAGACTGAGGCTGTCATAACTATAAAGGGAAGGGTGGCAGCTCTCCTGTGTACAGTGCTATGGAATCCCTCCTAGCCAGAGACTCCAAATCCTTTTACCTGTAAAGGGTTAAGAAGCTCGGGTAACCTGGCTGACACCTGACCCAAAGGACCAATAAGAGGACAAGATACTTTCAAATCTTGGGGGTGGGGGGAAAGGCTTTTGTTTTGTGCCCTTTGCTTAAGGGGTTGTTCGCTCTTGGGACTGAGAGGGACCAGACATCAATCCAGGTTCTCCCCATCTTTCTAAACAAGTCTCTTCTATTTCAAACTTGTAAGTAAAAAGCCAGGCAAGGCGTCTTAGATTTACTTTGTTTTCTCAACTTGTAAATGTACCTTTTACCAGAGTGTTTATCTTTGTTTGCTGTACTTTGAACCTAGACAGAGGGGGGGGGGTCCTCTGAGCTCTTTAAGTTTGATTACCCTGTAAAGCTATTTTCCATACTGATTTTACAGAGATGATTTTTACCTTTTTCTTTAATTAAAAGCCTTCTTTTTAAGAACCA